>NC_041401.2:48542424-48874924 GCF_900747795.2 Erpetoichthys calabaricus
TTACAAATAAAAGTTTGACTTACAAGTCCCTTTCAAAATTAAAATGAAAATGAACTTGTCTTCTCCAAAACAGTATACCATTCACTCAATGGGACAAACACCATTCACACACCGACTCTCTCTTTCTCTCTCTCTTTAAGAATTGTTAGTCACCCTACCACACATGCCTTTGTGTTACAAAGCAAAGTTGGTAAACCAAAGTACAACACACATAGTCACAGGGAAAGAATGCAAACTCTACAAAGCCTACGAAAAAACTAGAAATTAAACCCAGATATCAGCCCACCACATGCCCCCTCATCCATAGCCAAGTAAACAAATATCTTTGTAGTCATGTAAAATAGTAGGCATTAGTTGACCTTTCTAGCCGAGAAACCACAAAGCTCAAATTCTAATCGCACCAACGTTAGGAGACACAGTGTTTTAAATATATACTACTTAGCTATATTACCCATCTAAGATGAGCTGAAATCTAAGTAATCAATGCAGACCTCATTGCTAACATTTGCAGCGCACCATGTAATGTATATATCTCTGTTAATTTCCATTCGGTATAGGATTCATAAAAGAGTAAATGTTTATTGATGCGCCATCTGCTGGAATGACAAATGCAATGCATTTTGTTACTAAAAATGATGCACCATCGTTTGGAATGAAAGAGATATAGCAACCGGATGGAAACACAGAGACACACAAACACTTATCGTTTAATGGACAAAGCCATCACAATTAACTTTTTAAGCATTTATTTTTGATTGTCATTACTCTATTTGGTAATTTGTATCTAGTGTATTGCACTTGTGGTGCCATGATGGTGCAGTGCAGAGGTAGTGCTGCAGAAGTTATACGAAAAGACTGGAGTTCAAGTCCTGGATGCTCCCTCCATGGAGGTTACAGGCTCATCCAATGTTCCTTGCATGTTTCCTCTCACATGAATTTCACATTGTTAAATTAGCCCTGGTGTGTGTGTGTGTGTGTGTGTGTGTGTGTGTGTTCACCCTGCGATGGACTGGCATCTTGTCTAGACATTGTTCCTACTTTGTGCCTGATACTTTCTGATACAGGCTTAAACTTCTGTGCAGCTCTCACCTGGATACGTGGATTAGAAAATGGATGAATGTGTTGTGCTTTAGTGTAGTGTAAAGTAACTTTTGTTTAAATGTGCATGATTTGGAAAACAGACAGGTTTAAAAGCAACACCCATGAGTCAGAAACAATGGCTGAAATGATAACCTTGAGGTTTAAAATCTAAAGCCATAGACCATTATCTATCTATTGTCACACAAGTGTACTTGGGAGTCAAGTTCAGGGGCTCGTTTAATGGTAATTACACCTTGACAATGCCTCTCCTCTCCTTTCTCCCACAGACCTGACCACCAGCAATGGAAAGACGAATGATATCATGTCTGGGTTCTGGTCCCCTGACACAGCGTCTTAAGCGGCTCCACTGCAATCTTGCTTTCAGTCTAGTTGTAGACTCGTGTCTGTGAAGACGTTTCTCAAACATTAACATTAGGCTGTTACAGTAATCCCTCCTCCATCGCGGGGGTTGCGTTCCAGAGCCACCCGCGAAATAAGAAAATCCACGAAGTAGAAACCATATGTTTATATGGTTATTTTTATATTGTCATGCTCGGGTCACAGATTTGCGCAGAAACACAGGAGGTTGTAGAGAGACAGGAACGTTATTCAAACACTGCAAACAAACATTTGTCTCTTTTTCAGAAGTTTAAACTGTGCTCCATGACAAGACAGAGATGACAGTTCCGTCTCACAATTAAAAGAATGCAAAAATATCTTCCTCTTCAAAGGAGTGCGCGTCAGGAGCAGTGACTGTCAGAGAGATAGAGAAAAGCAAACAAATCAATAGGGCTGTTTGGCTTTTAAGTATGCGAAGCACCGCCGGTACAAAGCTGTTGAAGGCGGCAGCTCACACCCCCTCCGTCAGGAGCAGAGAAAGAGAGAGAGGGAGAGAGAGAGAGAGACAGAGAAAAACAAACAATCGAAAATCAATACGTGCCCTTCGTGCTTTTAAGTATGCAAAGCACCGTGCAGCATGTCGCTTCACGAAGCAGCTGCACAGAAGGTAGCAACGTGAAGATAATCTTTCAGCATTTTTAGACGAGCGTCCGTATCGTCTAGGTGTGTGAACAGCCCCCCTGCTCAATCCCCCTACGTCAGGATCAGAGAAAGTCAGTGCAAGAGAGAGAGAGAGAGAAAAGTAAATTGGGTAGCTTCTCAGCCATCTGCCAATAGCGTCCCTTGTATGAAATCAACTGGGCAAACCAACTGAGGAAGCATGTACAAGAAATTAAAAGACCCATTGTCCGCAAAAATCCGCGAACCAGCAAAAAATCCGCGATATATATTTAAATATGCTTACATATAAAATCCACGATAGAGTGAAGCCGCGAAAGGCGAAGCGCGATACAGCGAGGGATTACTGTATTTTATTTCAGTTATATGGGGTTATCCCCAAGAGTGCCCCAAATCTTTATCTTTATTTGTGTTATTATTCACACCATCTACTGTATTTGACTACCCAGACCACCTATTTTAGTAAATTCAGGATTTGTCAGCATAGCATGGTTAAGAGACTGAACTGGGAAACACAAAGTTTAAGGAACCTACTGAATCAACATTGCACAAGGGTGATATTTAATTAACAAATCTTTAGTCTATATACACAAAGATTGATTAATAAGTTAAAAATCACAATGCTGACTCAGTAGAATCTTTAGCTTTGTATTTTATTTTTTTTTAATAATTTGCCACCATTCACAACTTCTGTTATTTGCAGAGATTGCAATACCGCAACAAACAAATCAAAATAAATAATATTTGAAAAGAGTGGTTCAAGTCAAAGCATGTATTTTTAAAAAGAGTAAGCTACTATATAAAGGAAATATTTCACTATAGAAATAGAAGAATTGGTTCAATTGAGAAATGCTGTTAAAACCAGAACTGTAAAAAGCAATATTGAAGATGCCAGTATTTGAATTTAATCATTAATAAATCCTCCCTAAGAGGTCTAGGTAAGTAGTTACAAAAAGAAACAGCCACAAAAGTAAAAGAACACTGACCAAGAATTGTGTATAAAATTATTGCTCTTCATTAGTTTTTAGAACACTGGACCAACTGTGAAGACAACAGGCCATTCAGCCTAACAAGCTGGTCCATCCTGGTCATCTAGATTACCCAAAATAACATCAAGTCAAGATCTGAAAGTCCTTAAAGTCCTACTGGCCACCACACGACTTGGTAAAGTATTCCATGTGTCTAAGCTTCTTTGCGTGAAGAAAAACATTCTAAAATTTTTGCAAAAGTTTCCAACTGTGTCCTGTGTTCTTGTTGAAGAAGCATAAGGATGGCTTCATTTGACTATAGATTCTAATTAGGGTATAGAGCGATGATGTGTGGATGTTGTTATTACTTCAGATTTCTATCTCTTTGAAATCATGATTTGAAACTCAATTTTAATGTTTCTGTATTTTCATTTTGGTTTCAGGGCTCTAAAAAATAATTTATACATCAGTTTGGGATTTTTAAGACCCAGGAATGCAGTGGTCATATTTAATTTTTCTTTTAAAGCCTCTTTACTTATGTTAGTTTGTGGTACCATGCAGTGCCATGTTGTTTTTTAATGTGGGCATCACCATTTAAGGACTTTGGTGTTGATGGTTGCTATGTGATTGTTAAGGGTGACATAAGGGGTTAAGTGCGATGTGAAAGTCAGGCTTCTGGACTTCCTAGTTTGTCCAAATTTGAAGACTGAAACAAAAATTCTGGTGTTATTATTGTTTATTAAAAAAAAAAAAAACCTTTCTGGTTATGAATTCTTTTTTGGGTCTGACTATGATTTTTGTCTTCTGGTTATGTGAACTTTTGGTCTATCTGTTTCTTGACCATGGTTATCATTTCATGTTCTTGGCCTTTTTTATTAGATGCTTTGAATCCTGGTTAAGATGTTAGCTTGTCTTTTCCAACCTCATTCTGTGTTCTGACTCGAATTACTTAAACCAGCTTCCATCCCATGCATTTCAGTACTGCACCAGATACCATCCATATGAAAAGGCTTGAAAAGTGATCATGAAGTTATTCAAGAAACAAACAAGTAGCCGCAAGTGCAGGATTCAGATAGGTACAAGAAAGGAGGAAACGCTGTTGTTTATTGTTGGTGTAGGGGTGTACTGAAGTTAATGGAGATCACATAGAAAAAATACATCTAGTTATTCCATTGTAGGTGCAAGTAATTTCTGTATAATCTTCTTACAAACAATAATATATTTATGTTGCAAAAGATTTTGGGCAATCATTGTATTTAAGATTAATTAGAAATCTACCCATTTTGTCCCCAAGTTTTATCTTGCTTGGTGTCATGGTGTTATGAAACCCAAAAAGAAATCAGGAGCAAATGAGGACCCACCCTTGGATGGGACAACAGTCCATCACACAAACAATGTATATATACACATTTTCTTTGTGTCAAAAGATGGCAAGAATAACTACAGCCACCCAGACGACAGAAACTAATTAAGAAGCCTTGAAATGGATGAATGGACAACATTAAACCTACAGTATGCTACTGCACTTTGAAAGGTGAGATGAGGCCAAGATGAAGCCCTCTTTGACACAATAACAATATTTAGATTCCATGCAGAAGGTATTAAGATACTGTAAGGAAAAGAAATCAACATGCTGTGCCCCAACAGTGCCCTCTTAATTTTCTTCAGTTACATTATCCATCCTTTTGTCTATTTTTCATTCTACTTTTGGTGGCTATATAACAGAATGAATCATGTCTTTTATCAGATGCTTAACCTTGCAATCATATACCAATTTAATGTTATTTTTAACATTAAACATTAACATTACAGGGTTGTGTTCATGGTTTAGGTAAAGGGATTACTGGATCAAAAAGATTTGTCCTCAAAGTCAGTGTGCAACAATTCTTAACTCTTTCATAAAGTAACAATACCAGTCAAAGCTTTCAACACTTATATGTTCCCAAAAACAGAAGAGCTTAAAAAATTAAACAGTATTTTACATATCTTTTAAAATTATGTTAAATAATCTCAAGTCTTAATTAATAATTTCAATATGCCAATAAACAACCAGTCCACATATTGCTTATAATATACACATACAGTGAAGTAAATTATACACATGCACACAACACCAACAGCTTTAAAAGGATTCAATTTCATGGAGATCTATGACAAATAAATAAGCTATTGTGATGTGTCCATGGTAGCTTATGTTACGGAGGCAGCCCGCACCACAATCACCCATGATGCTTTTATAAAACTTAGATCAGGAACGCTGAAATTATCATAATTACAGGTTGTTTTTAGTTCACTCCTGTGAAACTGCTGCCATTACAGCAGTCAAACTAAACTTTAACTATTATTTTCCATTAAATATTAATAGCAATGGAGATAGAATGCAGCCAGCTGTACATAATGAGTGTGTAGTACAATATATAAATTATACGAACATTAACTTAAATTAAATCAGTGTTACCTTTGGGATAGCTGAAATCTTTCGCTGTGTCTGCGCTTGCTGTTCTACAGTCTTTTGGCATTGCAGTCCGTAATAGCCCATTCAGCCTTGCAATTTTTGCCGTCTAGTAGTCTTTTTCAAAGTCAGTTTATAAAGCTCAAAAAATTTACAGAAGCCCAAATGTGAATCACTTTTCCCTATCACACTATAATGTAATATAAGAAATGCCTCCATTTTCTCTATCCTTGCCTCTGATGTACTGATCTTTTGACTTCATCTGTATTTATTGTTACTTTAAGATCTTACAGTACATTGTTTGATTTGCCGAGTACTGAAATGCAGTTTTTTTTAATATACGATGATAGTTTGCTCACTATACAGTGATATAAAAATATATTACATAAAGTTTATGAAAAGACTGTATTATTTACTTCCCAATCTATGATACAGAAAGCCATCTAAAGGTTATTTAGACTTGGAATGAAGTGCCAGATAATATAAACCATCAAATATATTGTTGTTTATTCAAAAGCTAAATAAGAAAGATAGATAAACAGCCAAAGAGAATTGTCTGCATCTTAACATCAGTAAAGCTAATAAACTGGTCATTGACTTATGCCACACCGAAGAGACTCTATGCCCGGTCACTATTGAAGGAGTGTATGTACAGGTGGTCCACTCTAGCAAGTATTTGGGGTTCCACATTAATGACAGGTGGGACTGGTCTCAGAACACAGAAGAACTATAAAAGAAAGAAAGGGCACAGCAGGCTCTATTTTCTTAGGAGACTGCATTTCTTTAATGTGGGAAGTGACATATTTTATATGTTCTGTAACTCTTTGATGGCCAGTGAGATTTTCTACACTGTGGTGTGCTGGGCAGGTAACATCTCTTCAAGAGAGGCCCACTGAATAAACAGGCTAATTAAAAGGGTAAACTCAGTTATAGGATGCAGTATGGTCCCCCTAGATGTAGTAGCAAAGGAGGGAATTCAATCAAAACTGAGTGCCATTATAAACAATGCTGCACAATGTTGTGTCCTCCCTCTGACACACTAACGCTGAGGACTTTCAGCCAACAAATTATCTGGCAAAAGTGTATGAAAAAATGCCACTGGGGCTCCTTCATACCAGCAGCAACACACCTGCATAATGTTTCACTGTGACTGTGACATCCAAGTAAGAAGTTTTCTTTCTTTTTAATTTTATTGCTTTATAGTCATTCTGGTGTGTGTTCTGGCCAAAGTGTGTGTTTATGTATTTAAACAACTTCTATAAAAAGACAAATTTCTATCTAACTATTGTCACACGTGTGTTTAGGAGACAACTAAAGGGCTTAAATACATGTGATTCCATGCTAGACCAGGGGGTAGCGAAGTGCACTAATTTTCCCCCTCGATCTTTTGCAGACCATTCTAGGGAAATCCTGCCCGGCTCTGGAGCAGCCAATGACGTCACTTCCGGTTCCACTATGGATGACATCACTTCCTTCGCTGGCCTTTAAAGCCGCCATCTTCTCTCAAGAGAATCAGTTCTGTTTTGGACTCAGTTGAATGAACATGTCTTTGTTTAAAAATCAGTTTTGCAGCCGGGAACAATTATATGGGTGGCTGCCCCAAACCTTCTCAATGTTGTATGGTCATTTTTGTGACACTATCACATAGTAGCAAAAGACAATAGATTAAGATATGGGCCTGTATTCCAATGTTGCCCACCTGTATGGGACTGTAACCCCAACCCTAACCCTTCCCTATCCCATGTAGTTGTTTCTATTTACTCACATCCCCAGTATCTCTCTCTCTCTGATCTCTCCTCTAACTCTCTTTCCATATCACCATCCTATTTTCCTTCCTATACAACGGTACTCAGACATCAGTCTCTCCATTAATTAAAAAAAATAAAATAAAAACCAAAAAGTTGGAAGCAGTATATAATTCAGAAAGCAAGTATCAGGATGTATGCCCATTCCAATCAGAGGAGTTACTGTTGAGATTGTCAGCAAATTAAATTCTTGGAGTCACCATCACTGATGACCTGAAGCAGGAACGACACACCTTGGATGTACTGTCACACAAGCAGGACAGAAAGAAAGTAATTTGAGCTAGATGAAAGAGTAATACCAGTTTGAAACAAGCAAGTGTTAAAACCAGAAAAACAAAATCTATATATATAATTCACTAAGACCATGGCAAGCAAGACGCACGCACGACAGAGCCCCACCCGCCAACTCTAACCCTCCTCCTGCGTCCACCCTCGCACTCGAGGCATGAGCAGGCAGTGCGCATGGTGTACGCATGACAGTGCCCCGCCCACCATGAGCAGGCAGTGCGCATGGTGAACGCACGACAGAGCCCTGCCCGCCAACTCTAACCATCCTCCAGCGTCATGGGATACGCACGACAGAGACCCACCCGCCAACTCTAACCCTCCTCCCGCATCATGAGATACACACGACCGTGTCCACCCTCGCAAACTGTTTTACACGCTGCATACAGCGATTCCCATCCGCGACAAACATGCTTCTTCTTAGATGGTTCTGCAGGAACGGGGAAAACCTTTGTCTACAAAAACCTGATTCATACCATACTAAGAGCATAGTGTCTTTTTTGGCTTGCCCACCTGCCTGACTGTTACCAGCATTCACCGCAATGTACTGGAGTGTAAAACTATCGCAGCTGCTACTTCACAAACTGTCCTTATTCCCCGGATATCCCTGTATAATTCACTAAGCAGCCGACCATGGCATGCAAGACAGAGACCATGGGATATGCTAAAAGCAGCTGGAACCGAAAAGAACAATTAAAAGTCAATGTGGCTCAGAGGTGCATGTGGACTGTAGCAGATAAGAACAATGAAAAGTCAACGTGGCTCAGAGGTGCATGTGGACTGTAGCAGAGACGAAAGCGACTGAGACGGTGTTTGGTGAGGTGTTGCGTGCGGGCACATGAGCATGACACGGGAGGAGGGTTAGAGTTGGCGGGCAGGGCTCTGTCGTGCGTATCCCATTTTCAGTGATAGACAATTGCATGTTGCTCTCTCCTAAGTTCTGTCTTTTCATTCACTCACAATCGTATCCTCAAACCCACCCCATTTGGACAACTGTGTCTTTCAGGAAGTGTTCACCCATCAATAAATAATTATGCGGCATATGCTACGCCGCGGGTTGTAAAAGTAAAACCACCAAAGCCAAAAACATCAACCAGAGTCAAAGTCACAACAACAAGCAAGGGTTTAGACCAAATAATCAGAAAAGTAACACCATTCTTAAATCTATTTTATTTTTATCCAGACACTTAGATGATTGTTAACTGCACTTAACTACAAACCAATGACATCACACATTGTAAGTTCCAGAAAACACATGAAAGGAACAGGCATTGTTGCACAAAATAGCAGCGGACAATACCAAGAATCGAATACAAATTGGTAACCACCAAAATATAGTGATAAAAATTCCATTAAAATGAAAACAAAACCTCAACATAAGATAAAAATTAAGTTCTGCATATTCCAAAACCAAGAAATAAAGAAAGCTCACTGGATCCATAACAGAATGATAGGAAACATGTTCAGCTCAAAACCACAAAGCACGTCAGAGGTGGTGAAGTGGCACACTGCCACACAACTACCTTCTGTTGAGAGCATACACAAATTAGCAGACCGTGCACCTAGAAAGACAAACAGTATTATGTTTAAAGTCCTCAGCAATTTCACTCAGTCAGGGACATTTGTACGGCTAGACTCAGGGACAATTTTTATCCCCAAATCATAGGGTGTAATACTTGAACAATGTGACAGCAATTTTACATGGAGAAGTCAAAAATTCACGCAGGAGTCATAACGGGGAAGACAATAATTAAATATTAAGCTTAGGATGTATAGCCTGAAGCGAGGTCAAGTTGTGAGACAAAAAAGGGCACATGCAGAGGGCAGAGGGCAGAAAAAATGTAACCAGCAAATTAAAAAACTAACTATGAAATGATGCAAATGTTTTTCTTTCACAAATCCAAATCTTGGCCAATCAGATACCTGTGGTGCTGGGTTTTTAAAACATTGTGCTAGTGAAGCCATGACATGCAACCACCAGAACATCAGAGCAATCAGTTTCCATCAAGGTGTCCTCCATATGAAAAAAAAGACGATACTGCCGTAAAATGTGGAACAGTTTTACTAATGTAGAAAACACGAGCAAAGCAAAAGATACATATAACCACTAGATTCCCTGACCTCAGAAACCTGAAAAACCATACTCAAATACATTTTAGAGACCAAGGAACTGTTCAAAAAACTACATTTATAAGACAGATTACGACATACTCTGTAGCCAATCATTATGACAGCTGCTTGAATGTTTTTCTTACACAGAATAGTGTCTAATGTTGAATTTGATGGATGCTGTTGGCATTGCCCTACTATCACTAGTCTGTGGGTTAATAGTCGTATAGGCTCATTATTGTCACATGGGAGTCATGCAAGCAAAACCTTAATTATATTCTTTACATATGACAGGAATTTTAATTCTGAACTCATCTCTTAAGTCCCTGGCCTGAGCCAATGCCCCAAATCACCTCATCAATCCATTCTAAGCGCACTGCTAGAAAGGAAGGGTCTTTATATTTCAGGACATAATAAGGTGCTAGCTCATGCTGGGAAAACTGCACTCCTTATTCCTAAGAAGGCTGCCTGCACCCTTGAATATTGCCTCAGGTGACTTGGAATGAAGAGGTACTCTTCCACGGTTGGGATTAATATTCCTTTCTTTTTCCATCCCTTGATGTGTCATTCACATATACTATGTCCCATCCGGTGGCACCTATGGACCAGCAATCTTTTTGTAAGTTGGGAAACACTCCATACAGTCAACAACATGAATATCATGTCTTATGTTTAAATTCAAATTGTGCAATATGGAAGACACAGTTGTAGATTTTGTGGTTGCACAAAAAATAAATAACACAAACCCAGAACAACAAACTACACTGCATTATTTATGCTAATTTTCCAGAAATAGTTCACAGAAATTCCTTTCCTGTTGTTTTCTAATATTAGGGAACCTTTTCTACTTAGGGGTGGTGATGCATCTCTTTTTTCTTTGCCACAATGTTTAGTAGTTGACAAGCCAGAATACAGATTGCTGTTACTCATCCAGTTGTGCATGTAAAGGTTAAGGGGTAGAACATAACCAGCGCAAGACGCACTTGACCTCTGGCAGCAATTCATATCAGATCAGAGGACAGAATGTGCAGATGGAAAACACAGTGCAGCTGGTAACAGATTTCTTCTCTTGGGAACTGAAAAGTTATCAACTGATGTTCAAAAAACAATACAGCAAAAAATGGATGAACAGTTCATCATGATGAAGAATTTAGATGAAAGCGCTCAGTGACTAATGTCTTATCACCAAAGAGGCATGCATCATCATGTCATACTTGAAACCTCTAGTCTAAATTATAAAACTGAACATCTGTACAGAAAAGTTTGCCAGTGTCAAATCAAGTCAATTGAAGTTAAATTTAATAGAACTAGACCGTTTTAAAAGTTAATTTAATTCCAGTAGGGCTTATCTAATGCTGGCAGTTCTCTCTTGTGCCCAAGAACACCTCTATCTGTTGATTTAATAGTTATCTGTTTGAAAATCAGTAAAAATAGTTGACATCATCTCTTTTTCACATAATGGAACACTATTGTATAATAAGCTGGGCTATTTATTATGAAAGGCCATTTCTCTTAAAGCAAACAGATAAGCATTTCCACATTTTTTACTCCTAATTTAAAACAGACAAATTATTACAATATGTAAACACTCTATTACATAACATAGCAATCTCAAACCCAATTCATGGTTGTGTGGGATCCTGATTTTATCACAACACTATCAGGCACAAGGTAGGAACCGATACTGGACGGGGAGCCTGTTCAACCCAGGACTCCATCACAGTATAAAATTCCAAGATGTTACACCGTATATAACAAGGTGAGGCATCCTGACACAGTTGTTAAATCCGCTGCTTCATAGCTCCGGAGGCCTTAGTTCATATCATCATCTGTTTGGAGTCTGCATGATTTCCTTGTGCCTGTCTGGGTTTTGCTCTGGGCAGTCTTGTTTTCTTGACTATTATAAACACTTGTTTATTATTTCATTCATAACTCTAAATAGATCTGGTTTGAATAAGAGCAAGTGTGCCTACATATACCCTATGTTGGACTGGCACTCCATCCTGGGAAGGTGCTCCAATCACTGCGACACTCACCTGGAGATTTGAACATAGATGGATGTATACATGACACAAACGTGACACTCAACACACCCTTCAGTAATGGGTTGTGAGAAGATGGGGCCTGCACATGAAGCACTGTTGTGTTAAGATACAGAATGTCATTCCAGTCATGAGCAGCTTCACGCATTGTCAGTTTACAGCTGTCAATCATCCTATTCTGTCAGAAACCCATAGCACCCGTAGAAAAGGCACATCAAGTGTGAACAACATGCAAACTCCGTACAATGCCATGTTCAGCATTTTTGAACTCAAGTACGGGGCCATGAGGCAGCAATACTAACCATAATTTCAATGAACTGTCATATAACAAAATATTTTTAACAATTTATATACTACTATATACTTGCTGAACAAACAGGCCCTAGCCTAATGTCAATCGATTATGTTTGCCTCTTTTGTAAGTTGCTTTGGATAAAAGCATCTGCCAAGCAAATAAATATAAGTGTGAATGAATCATGTTCCCTTTAGGTTACAAAACTGATGATAGTTAACAAGTTGGTCCGAGTTACTCTCAGTGTTCTCAGTGAAGACTGAAAAGTAACATTTTGAGATGCTTGACCAAAACCTTCTAAGCTAGACATACTCATGCAATAAAATGGATTTATGGGTAAGGTAATCAAAAGATTTACCTGATTTGAAATGACCAGTAAACAAGTCATCAGGTTGGTTTTACCTGATCTGGTTTTAACATCTATTTTTTTTTTTAATTTGTATTTTAACTATCTAGTCAGTCGGCAGCACAGTAGCAGTAAGGAGACCTGGGTTCGCTTCCTGGGTCCTCCCTGCGTGGAGTTTGCATGTTTTCCAAACTGTGTCTGCGTGAGTTTCTTCCAGAAAGTTTCTGCTTTGATTCCATCAAGTATTTGTTTTTCTTTTCCTTTATAGTAAACAGGGACAGCCGGGATGGCACCTTAAAATGTATTTTTGTCAAGTCTGTCCTTTCTTTTGATGACCATAAAGTGTTGAATGCAAGTACAGAAGAAACCATTTCATTATTTTATAAATTAAGCAGTAAATAGGCATTTGTGCATGGGAATAATAAACAAGATTTAGAATATCCTTCCTTTATATTTTCTGATCCCACTAAATCCAACTCTAGGCTTGCAGGGTCCTGGAGCCTCTTTGGACAGTATCAGGGATAAGAAAGGAAGCTGCTTTAGGCAAAGTGTCAGTCTATCCCAGGCCATTTATTCACACACGTAACAGTCATGAATTATATCAATTGGTTTGCCACAGAACATATAATACATGAAGCAAGAAATGAGAATCTGCATGGAATCTCTAATAATTTTGTAAGGAAGGTCAGCTTGAAGACCAATATAAAGTGTGACTCTTTTAAACTGCTTCCAAATACTGTAACTGAACTACAGAAAGAGAAGAATAGTGAAGGCGAGCAAGCCCAATTTTAACACTCGTCACCCATTTCCTCTAAGTAATCTGGTCAGCGGGCAAACAGGTAAGTCCAAATAAGGACAAGAACCAGACAAGTATAGTCACACTCCTCTGGGTTCTTAATTAAAGCAGACACACTGATGCAGCTTTAATCATCCACAGCATCTTCCTTTTGACAAAAGGTTTCAAGGTTGCTTGACATTAAATGCTGATTCCACACTTCCTTTGTGCACACGTTCCAGGGCTAGCTCCACACACATTTATGGATTGCCTAGGCCTATAATCATGTGGACTGCAAAAAGATAATGCAATGTTAGTTTTCCCTGCTTCTCCACAAGAGCCTAATACATCACTTTCGGAAGAAACTGCAGATTACAAAAAAGGAAATAAAAAATGAAGTAGGAGGTATCATAGAAAGGCAATACTGAAGGAAGGAAAAAGATAAGGCACCACAAGTAAAGTGAACAAGTACATCTGAAGTGAAAGGAGATGAAAAGATATTAAATGAAGATCAAGAATGATTATTGAAGAATGAAGAAGTTCACTTCCTAGCACTGGACTGCAGACTTGTGTCAGGGCCATTAAATGTTCAGTTAACAGGCTCAGGCTGTTTTATGTGGCCAGATTAAAATAGGCAGCACTGTAAATCAAATGATGACACTTAATAGTTTGATTAAATAGTATTTAAAATTACATTTTCATATTATCAGTTTATAAAATACTAAACACGCATACTTCAGCAGTTCCTCCCTAATAGGGAATTGTTAAGAGGGTCACTGGAAATTCTTAAGGAAAATGTAACATTGAACTGCGCTTTTTTCCCAGCACTTAGGTTGCTCCACTTCTCCTGGAAGAAGCCAATTAGAGACATAAAAGCAAACTCAGCCCAAGGTCATGGCCGTAGTGGCATCACCTGGAAGAGCCCAGAATTTTTGCAGAATTATTGTATCTACTTCCATCACAAACCTTAGAATGGTACTTGACAGCAGTCTGACCTTTCAATGTCACATCTTTGCGGCAGTCAAGATTTGATTTAATCATCTATGAAACATTGGTCGTGTCTGACCCTGCTTCTCTAGATCAGATGATGATGACCTTTGCCATGCTATTACCACCTATTCGGTGACTCTTGCAATTTTGTTTTTAATGGTCTTCCTGTGAAAAGTATCAGCAGGATAAAATGGGAAGTAGTATGCTGCAGCCACAGTTTTGACTGGAATCAAATGTGGTGACCACCATATCTATCCCTCAGCTGGCTTATTGATATGGTCTTTATGTGTAAAACTGAATCAAATTAAAAATTCTACAATTTAATGTATGTATAAATTTGTTTGTTGTAACATTCTAGAATGCTTGCTTGTCCTGCATAGAGCACATACAGTAAAGCTGTTATGACATTTAAGAGGTCACAGGGTTGCCTTTCATTTTAATTATAAAATCCAGGGACTCAGGTTTTGGAAAATGCTCATTCGGCTCTGTGGCTTCTTAAAAGATTTAAGTCTACTTATTTGTGTACCTTGTCTGTATACAGGCTCAAAATGAACACACTAATCCACAACTGCTATGCATCAATAGCAAAGTACTAAACCATAAAACACTTAACGTAGAATGCACATGTTGATTAAAACTGAGCAGTTCTGATTTGATCAGCATAAATGAATCATGACAGCATGAGGTCCATTATGATTGAGATATGGCCAGTTAAGATGTGAGGAAAGTAAACAGTCCAGTTACTCCTGGTCTTCCTAGGTCTGATCACAATGATATCTACATCTTTTGAAATTCACATCCATTCTGCCTTGTTTGTAAAGTGCATCCCTTCACTTTCAAATTTCTCAGTCCCCACTATTCCGTTCATCAAATCTTACTTTGTTGTGTTGTGTACTTACTTGAACTGCTCGCTGTGAAAAATCTACCCCAGGGTTCTCAGACTCCTGTCCTGGAGGCCCGCAGTTGCTGCAGGTATTCATCCTAACCTTTTTCTTAATTACTGACCTGTTTTTGCTCCTAATTAACTTCTTTTGAATTAATTTTATTTGACTTGCTCTTTAAAGACTCAGACTCCTTAATTGTTTCTTTTCTTTAATTAGCAGCCAAACAATAATGAGATACAAAATGAGCCAATATATGACCAGAAAACTGTGCCCATCATATAGTATCTGAAAATAAAGAAAGATGAAGGTCTCAGAAATGTTGCTCTCCTCAGGTCCCCCAAACATTTTAACAGTGCTCTTAGAAAAGAGAAAATCAACTATATCAGAAATGTCTGCTATTGCACAATGACAGCAGCAACAAGCCATAGAATTAAAGAATGGGTTTAATTAACAACAAGAATCAGAGCCTAATTAACCAACTGCTTGGCGTGAAACTGGTTGGAGTTTGAGGCCCTGACTTATTTGATCTTCTGTTGGCTCACTCACTCAATTCGCTTTTTATTTCTGTTTGAGTGCCGTTTAAGGAAAGAAATGAAGCAATTCAGAGGAATGATGAAGAAATTCAGGGAAACAAATCTTAAAAAACAAGTCTATTAAAATGAATTCAAAAGACGTTAGCAGCAAAAACAGGTCACCAATTAAGAAAAGGGTCAGAATGAAAACCTGCAGCCACTGCGGTCCTCCAGGACCCAAGTTTGAGAACCCTGATCTACCCAAAATATTTTATCCCAAAAGTGGACTGACCTCTTGAAGTTTCTTTTGCTCCCGGAATTACTTTGAGATTACTTTGAAATTGATGAAAGGGGGTTAAAAAAAAAAGCACCTTCTTTGTCTCTTAAGTGCACACATAATCCTCCAGATTAAGAAGAAAATAAATGCCATTGTTTACAGTACATTTCTAGGGTAGGCAAATTTTATTTTACACCGTTCTTAAAGGATGTGACATGCTGTGCCTTTGTGTATACACTCGGCTCTTTATGATTTCACAGGTCAACCTTCAAGCAATTGTAACATAAGATGACTATTCCAGTGATTTTCAGATGCAGACTTCATTTTCACAATTTTAGCCAGCTGAAGGCTGTCGGCGATTTGCTCCTGTGAAGGCAATTGCCTAATTTGACATACCTAATGACTATGACCAACTAGTCAGTGTGTGACTGGCAAAAATAGAATCAAACCTGTTTGATTTGCTCTTAAGTTGGAAGGGAAGGCTATATACACAGACCTAATATATACAGTATAGGTCTAATATATATATATATATATATATATATATATATATATATATATATATATATATATATATATATATTAGGTATATATACACATACCTAAATTTGGAATTACATACCTAAATTTGGAATTAATAGGAAACTAAAAAAAACACCACAGTGGATTAAAAAAGATTTAAAAAAGAAGTTGCAAAGGAAAAAACTGCTTTATAAGGCATATAAGACTAATGACTGCAAAGTGAATCATAGAGTGTATGAGAACATGAGGGCAACCATTAAGAATGATATCAGGGAGGCTAAAAGACAGATGGAGAGGAATATAGCAGATAAGGCGAAAGACGACCCTAAGAGATTCTTTCAGTATTTTAGTAGTAAAAGAACAGTCAAGGAGGAGTTCAAGTGCATCAGGAATAGTAAAGGGGAATTAAAAGATACAGACAGTGAAATAGCGGATGCCCTAAACTTATATTTTTCTGAGGTGTTTACAAATGAGAAAGTGGATAACCTCCCAGGGGTAACAGGGACTACTAAGGAGGTACTGAGGGATTTGGAAATTGTAGAGGGAGAAGTGCTGCTCAGATTAAATAAGCTGAAATCAAACAAATCACCAGGACCAGATAATATTTACCCTCGAGTTCTTAAGGAGGCTAGTGAGTACATATATAAACCCTTGACATATATTTTTAGGAAGTCATTGCACACTAGAGAGATTCCGAAGGACTGGAAAATGGCAAATATCATCCCATTACATAAAAAGGGTGACAGGGCAGATCCAAGCAACTATAGGTCAGTAAGCTTAACATGCATCACAGGAAAATTAATGGAAGGAATTATTAGATAGATAGATAGATAGATAGATAGATAGATAGATAGATAGATAGATAGATAGATAGATAGATAGATAGATAGATAGATAGATAGATAGATAGATAGATAGATAGATAGATAGATAGATAGATAGATAGATAGATAGATAGATAGATAGATAGATAGATAGATAGATAGATAGATAGATAGATACTTAATTAAGGATAAGATTGAGAAACACCTGGCAAGGACAGGAGTTATTCTGAACAGTCAGCATGGGTTCAGAAGAGGGAGGTCGTGTTTTTCTAACATGCTAGAATTCTATGAGGAGGCAACAAAAGGATACGATCAAAGTGGAGCATATGATATTATTTATCTGGACTTTCAGAAAGCATTTGATAAGGTGCCACATGAGAGGTTGGGCATCAAATTAAAAGAAGTGGGAGTTCAGGGTGATTTTTTAGATGGGTGCAGAATTTGCTCAAACACAGGAAGCAGAGGGTGATGGTGTGAGGAACCTCATCAAAACTGGCCGATGTTAAGAGTGGTGTTCCACAGGGGTCAGTGCTAGGGCCGCTACTATTTTTAATATATATAAATGATTTAGATAGGTATATAAGTAACAAGCTGGTTAAGTTTGCAGATGATACCAAGATAGGTGGATTAGCAGATAATTTGGAATCCGTTATATCATTACAGAAGGACTTGGATAGCATACAGGCTTGGGCAGATTTGTGGCAGATGAAATTTAATGTCAGTAAATGTAAAGTATTATACATAGGAAGTAAAAATATTAGGTTTGAATACACAATGGGCGGTCGGAAAATCGAGAGTACACCTTATGAGAAGGATTTAGGAGTCATAGTGGACTCTAAGCTATCGACTTCCCGACAGTGTTCAGAAGCCATTAAGAAGGCTAACAGAATGTTAGGTTATATAGCACGATGTGTGGAGTACAAGTCCAAGGAGGTTATGCTCAACCTTTATAATGCACTGGTGAGGCCTCATCTTGAGTACTGTGTGCAGTTTTGGTCTCCAGGCTACAAAAAGGACATAGCAGCACTAGAAAAGGTCCAGAGAAGAGTGACTAGGGTGATTCCAGGGCTGCAATGGTTGAAGTATGAGGAAAGATTAAAAGAGCTGAGCCTTTACAGTTTAAGCAAAATAAGATTAAGAGGTGACATGATTGAAGTGTTTCAAATTATGAAGGGAATTAGTACAGTGGATCGAGACTGTTATTTTAAAATGAGTTCATCAAGAACACGGGGACACAGCTGGAAACTTGTTAAGGGTAAATTTCGCACAAACATTAGGAAGTTTTTCTTTACTCAAAGAATGATAGACACTTGGAATAAGCTACCAAGTAGTGTGGTAGTCAGTAAGACGTTAGGGACTTTCAAAACTCGACTTGATGTTTTTTTGGAAGAAATAAGTGGATAGGACTGGTGAGCTTTGTTGGGCTGAATAGCCTGTTCTTATCTAGAGTGTTCTAATCTATTTTACTAAACCACAGTTAATTTATGCACGGCAGACGCACAGAGGCGCATGCGTACTGCGCCGTGGCGCCCGCCCCAGAGTCAAACGCAGTGGCTTCCCAAAACGCGGCTGCTTCCCAGAGTCAGTAGATGGCGCCCAAACAACACAACCTGTAGGGTCAAACGCAGAACGAAGGCACCCACACAAAGAAACCGGTTTAGTTCAAATAGGGTTATTCAATTAAATGGAAACTTTACCATGCCTAAGGTAAAGCGTGCATGCCAGGTTGTACAGCCGCCCGGACAATGAACAAGCGCGCCCACAATGCGCTTTTGACACAGCACAGGCAAAGGAGGCACGTATTCAAATGGAAGGAACTCAACGATTAGTAATACAAACATGAGCCCGTATGGCTACGACCTGTAAACGAGCCCGTATGGATACAAACGATGAACGAAGGCGCCCACACAAAGAAACCGCTTTAGTTCAAATAGGGTTATTGAATTAAATGGAAACTTTACCATGCCCACGACCTGTGAACTAAACCTGAGGTAAAGTGTGCACGCCAGGTTGTACAGCCGCCCGGACGCGACCGCCCACACCACCGCATATACCCTCCATGATATTTCATCACGCAGCGGCTTCCCACCAAGGCGCATATTGCGCCGTGGCGCACGCCCCACAGTCAAACGTGGCAGCTTCCCAGAGTCAGTAGGTGGCGCCCAAACAACACAACCTATTCACTACACTTGCTCTAATCCACTATGCCAGTAATATAGATCACATAACGGTCACAGACTCAAACCCAGAGGCTTCCCCGACTCAGTGGCTGGCACACGAACACCACAACCTGTAAACTAAACTTGCTGTGCTCCACTCTGCCAGCAGTCGGTGTCAGCAAAGGCAACAGAATCACGTCTCCACAAAACGAAACCGCTTTAGTACAGATATGCTTATTTAATTAAATGACATTTCCCCAGACGCACCCACCCTCCATGATATGTCATCCATCTAAATATCGGATGGAACAGAAACTGATTGCCATTCTTGGATTTCCTATTCGCTAGCGAATCGCGGGCTAACTTGTGTTCTAATGTTCTAAAGAGCTGACATCCACCGAATGCTCATCCTAAGTACAATGCATAGAATGTGGCAATGATGAATAAGGAACACATGAGTTTTGAATCTCATAAATAGAATAGAAGCTCATTTGTCTGATATGTTGTTTTTTATCTACTAAACAGAATAGGAAAAAAATAAAAAGGGCAGAGACTGCAGCCGAATGCACCACAGCTATTAACCCTTCATATAGTGCCAGCCCCATCATGCAGCACAGGGACTGTGAACCTCACAAACTAAGAGCATCACATCTGTCTGTCACATATTTTACATATCATAACAGAATGGAAAAAGAAATTAAGGGCAGAAATTGCTGCTGGACTCACTGCAGCTGTTAATCCTTTGTAAAGCACCGGCTCCATCAGTGAACATGCTATTGGCTGTCAGATAAAGGAGCAAGAACAACTACACTGAAAGACAGTCTTCTCATTTGGCAAATGTGACATGAGCTGCGATTTTTCAGTTGTGTAATATGACATGGTGCAGCAGTGAGATCAATGACTGTGATTGGTAAAACTGATATACCCCAAAAGTTGTGTAATGTGACATCAGCTTAAAGCTGATTGGCTGAATGTCAGTAACTGCCTGTAGTTACGAGAATAACAGAAACTCATGAAAATCAGATTGATCTTATTCCATACTTTCTAGTTTTTTGTTTTTTTTATTTTAATTAGATTTGGTCTTTGGAGCTTCTTGAAATAATACAGGGCTGTGACATGGAGTGAAGCAATAAGGTGAGCATCTCTAATAGGCCTACTGTTATTTTTTACCATTATGAAAAATAAAATTGTTAATTATGAATCTTGTATGCATATTTATATATTACCTATAAAAACTGTGAGAAATATTTTCATTTTAAAAGTCCCTAATTTTGCAAAACGCAGTTTACACAACCACCACCCAAGAATCACAATAGTGCATGCAGAATTGGAGACTACATGTCTGAGGACAATATTGCATTTATTTTCCTGATTTTCAAATATCATATTGTGTATATATTGATTACATCATTCTGTAAATGTTTATATTTTATTGGACAGCACAGTGGCAGCACTGCTGCCTCGCAACAAGGAGGCTGGAGTTCACGTCCCAATTTCCCCTTGCATGGAGCTTGCATGTTCTCCCTATGTCCACATTGATTTCCTCTGGGTGCTCCAATTTACTCTCACAGTCCAAGGAGATGCAGGTTGGGTGGGTTAGCGATCCTAAATTGGCCCAAATGTGTGTGAATGAGTGTGTGTCTGTATGTGTTCAGAATGCAATGGGCTGGTGGCCTTTTCCAGGGTTTGTTCCTGCCTTGTACCCTGTGCTTGCTGGAAAAGGCTCCAGCTTCCTGGTGGCCCTACCCAGGACAGAGCATGTTTGGAAGATGGATGGAAGGGATGTTATTAAGGTGCAAGTTATATGTACAATGTGACATCAATTAAATGCCACTTAAGTTTGCAAAGTGTGTATTTGGTTAAAAAAAAGCAAGACTGAGTTTTAAAATGCCAAGGGAGACAAGAGTGCAGGATGACTGAAACAGCAGAGTTTCATTCTGCATTGAACTTTGGAATTGTAAAACAGAATACAGCTATTTTTTGATAGGTCCAACATAAACAGCAAAGATTTATATATTTTTATTGTCTCTAATAAATATTTTGTGTTTTAGTTCAAAGATAATTTTTATTTTTTGTAGTCTGAATGTGGACTCCAATGCCCCAGTGCAGTAACGGAGACACTGTGCTGTACACATGGCACCATTCTTCTGACTCTCTATGGTCATAAGGATCCCTGGGCATCCTTCGTAAACAGCAGTGTGTATCTCGATGTCCAGGCTAAACTGGCCTAGTCATTCTTGACCCCTAATCATCCCCTGTCTCTAATGTGGCTGTCTATCTCACCACTTCACCACCTTATAGCTAATGTGTGAAAGGTGTACTGGTGGCTGCTATCACATCATACAGGTGGATGCTACATAGTAGTGGTGGTTGAAGTGGCTCCCCACTCATTAAAGTGCTTTGATGAGTTAAAAAAGAGAGAGAAGAGGTTGGTTGCACGTGCTGATAGCGCATTGCCGCACCTACCACACGATGAGCCAGCTGGATTGGGACCCGAGTGTAGCAGGTGACACCTCAGCACCACACTGGAACAGTGTGCAAATCCTGTGACCAACCCTCAAGTTTTCCCATAAATCGGAGAACCTCCGTGCAGAGCTGGACACAGGTTAACATCATAAACAAGATGAAGCAATTGCAGGTTAAGGGCCTTGCTCAAGGGCCCAACAGAGTAGAGTCACTTCTCGTGTTCACGGGATTTGAAACAGCAACCTTCTGATTGACAGTGCAGATCCCTAGCCTCAGAGCCACCACTCCGCCCAGTAGTTAGAAAACTGCTATATAAATTTAAGTATTATTATTTAAGGATATACAGAGTGTCAAAAAAAGTGTCATTTGCCTCTGATGCCATTATTTAAAGTGCTAGCTCTACCTGTCCAATCATTGTCCGTGTGGAGTTTGCATATTACCCCCCATGTCTGTGTGGGTCTTCCACCAATTAAATTAAGTGAGTTTAATAATGTCTACCTAGTTATCAATAATTAATAAAGTCTACCTAGCCTTGTTATCATGTTTGCTGTTTAAAATACATTTTCCTTTAGCATGTTGCCATTGGTTCCCAATAAAATAAATAACAATTAACTGAGGCATTGGATTGTAAACTGCAAGACTAATGATATACTCTCCAGTCTCCCCTCACTATAGTACTGGACCATAATCTGTCTCTGTTCAAATTTAAGAAAATAAAAATAAAAGAATGGAAGCAACTGTACCGTATTTTGATTTTTAAAGTCACCTTTAATAACTGCATTAGTCAATTATAATAATTGAATTAACATTCATCGGGTTAAGCTTCATTTCAGACTGAAATGTGTGATAATTAAAGCCATCACAAAAAGTAACATTATGGCAAATTAGAATTGGGTTCTTTGCTATTCTACAAACATCTTGAGTATAAAATGTCAAAACAGTGCAACTTTCCATGGGATTTAACTTGGAGTGCAGTAAAAGACATTTCTGTTAAGCAATCCTATGAGGGTCCAGAAACTTGCAACACCAATAAATCTTAAAATTGATAGGTCTACAAGTCTGCAGGTTTTTCCTCTGGAAGCTCTACTTTTCCTCCCATACCCCACAGATCTGAATGTTAGGTTGACTGGTAATTTCAATCGTGTGTAATCATGTTCCTGCCACAAACCGACCCAGTCCAGATAAGTTCCAACATCTTATGACCTTCAAATGAATCAAACAGGTCCGTGAATGTTATGTTATGTTTTGTCTTTAACATCATCCTGGTTACTTAGGTTTTAAAGGATTTCTTTTACAAATTGTATTATATTTACATTATTATTTGGTCCTCATTTCAATTTTCTGACATATTTAAACATTTTAGGTATCATTGAAAACAATTTGATTCTTTTCAGAGTGACATCTGTCTGTCTGTGTTTACAGTTCAGGATGAGAGACTGTGATGACTCGAAAACAAATCACTCAATCTGAAGGAAACGTTTGCTGTCAATTAGCAGTGTAAAAATCTAGAAGTCTTTTTATTTTGAGCAAAACTGCTTTAGTAAGTAGATTTAGTTCTACAGAGATAATGATTTTTAATTTTTGTGCATATTGGCCTGCAATGTCTTACTGATAAAATCATAGACTTGTACATAGAAAGTGATAGTGTTTGCTTGACACATCCATCCATCCACCTACCTATCTTCGTAACCTGCTTATCCAGGGCTGCTGGAGCCTATCTCAGCAAGCATGAGGAGAAACGCAGGCACTCTGTCCCTGGAGAGACATTAGATCTTTAATAATGAAACAAAATCAATGAGTGAAATATGTTACCATTGCAGTGGTGTCCTAAATCCACAGTGAGCAAGAGTGTAAGCTTTTCATCATACCATATTATTCCTTTACCACATTGGGTTAAATTGAGCTGATTCTGGAAAAGTTATTAGTTTCTTTAAAAAGGGGACTGATCTTATACAGTATCCTGAATTATTTCCAGCAGTATATTATACTTTGCCATACTCTGTAATATTCATCCAGCTCATGTTTTCTTACATGCCCAAATGAAACCACCCAATGATTTGCATTACCTGCTCAGACGAGGCCATTTGCAAAAGCTTAATAATATTAAGGTAACCTGTTTTGACACATTGATGCATATTCAGTTTTTATTAATACATATCTCTTTTAGCAGATAATTTAATTCTGTTTGGGTGTCAAAGTGGCGTTGTGCAACACTGGTTATGGAGCCTAGAGGTAACTGGGAGATGGTGTTAGTACCACTTAGCCAGTGGTGTTTGGAGAGCTATAGCTCCATGAAGTGGAAAATTAAAGCCAGATGACAGCTGCACTGAAGACTGACATTCATTAGTTCAACTTTCTTAACAGTTTGCGGTAGTGCACTGCATCTTAAACTGGCCGAATATAAAATTGCTGACAGTCATCAAATGAAAATTGAAACACTAATAAAGCACTTACAATGTGACCTAATGAATTAGCTATGAAGTGGATATATTGCAACTACAAACTGTAATAAATAATATTTGATGTCTTCTATCAAGATTCAAAGTATGTACAATACCTCATAAAAGTATTGACCTAAATAGATCAAACATTCTTACCTACACTTTGCTAAATTAAAGCTCAACATGGATTATAAATTGCTTTAATCTCAGCTCCCGCTTGGCTAGCAAATAGTAAAAAGCTATTTCTGAAAGGAAACCACTCATCTACAGACTTTTTTAGAAATAAGAACAGGATAGTTTTCCTATCTTCTGTTATTATGAATTCATTTGTTCTTAGATACAAACAGTTCCAGACTAATGGAAAAAATAATTCTTAGAATTGTGTGTCATTTTCAAAAAGTGAATATACAGAGGAGTTAAGTTTAAAAAATGAAAACCAAGTAAGAAAATGTTAGGCTTCAGATATTTACTGGTTTAAAAGTCTGGCTAGGTCACAAATATATATTCAATTGACTGCATCAACCACTGACCTGTTTACTTGTTAGGCAAACTGAATGGGGTCCAGCTGGGGAACTGTGATGAACTTCACTTGTGCTAACTCAGTCTGTCTATGTCAAAGCAACAGGCCTTTAGTCATTCAGTCCAGTTATGAGGGATATTTTGCAGATTGGTATCATTATGGCTTGTTTGATGCATAAGGGAACTTCACACAGCATTAATGATTTGTTGGAAATCTGTGTAAAGATAGGAGCCAGATGATCAGCACAAATTTTCAGGAAGGAGGAGAGAGACAATGTCTGGACCTGCTGCTTTCTTGGTGTTTTGTCTCTTGAAGAGCCAGCACACATCCACTTCACAGATATTTAGTGCAGGTTGAATGGAAGATGGTGTGGGGGGAGAAGGTCTTGATTGTTTGTACATTGTGAGAGCTGGAGTCAGTGTGAGGTGTAACCTTGGGCTTATCAAACCTGCAGGAAAACTCATCCTGGCCATCAGCCAGTTGACCATTCTTAGCAATGTGAGGGGATGGTTTCCTGTAGTCAGTGATGTCCTGGTGACCTTTCCACAATGATGCAACATCACTGGCTGAAAACTCATTTTTCAGCTTTTCAGAGTAGCTCTCAGTCTTTCTTTTGTCAGTCTCGTCCTTGTCTGCCTAAACTGTGCTCTCTCCCCACTTTTATAGGCAGCTTCCTTGGCTAGACGAAGCTGGCTACGTTTTGCTGTAAACTATGGTTTGTTGTTATTAATTTTTAATCAGGTCTTGGTGGAGACACACATGTCCTCATAAAAGCTATCAGAGGATGTGACTGTGTCTGTCAGCTTGTCCAAGTTAGCTGCTACATCTTCAAAAACACCCTAGTTAGTGCAATCAAAAACCTTTTCACAGTGTTAATCACAGGCCTAGTCAACTTTAACTTATTCCTATATGTTTGGAGCAGTTAAATCAAGCAGTAATTGGAAAATCCCAAAGCTACATGGGGGACAGCACATACATTCTTTAGCACTGTATAACAGTTGCCTAGTATGTTTCTGTCTCTGCTAGGGCACTCAATGTGCTGCATAAATTTAGGCAGTTCATAGCTGAGATGCACTCTCATAAAATCACTGAGGATAATCAGAAAGAAGTTCCGTGTTCGTTATCAGGTGAGTTAGCTGTTGCAGCTCCTTGCTCACACAGGCTAGCGGCAGAATGTAAACTCAAAGAAGAACAAACGAGGAAAGCTTTCCAGTGATAAAAAGACTTGCAATTAACAAAAAGCATTTCTAAATCAGGGCAGCTCATTTTACTTAACACTATGACATCAGTACGCCAACCTTTGTTGATATAATAGTAGATTCCTTCTCCTCTTCTTTTCCTTGATGACTCCAGAACACGGTCTGCTCTATGAAGTTGTTAAACCCAGCAGGTATAATGCATTGTCTGGGACAGAATCTCTTATTCAGGTTTCCATGAAACACAGGGTGGAAGAGGGTTTAAAGAAGTCTTTATTATACCTGTTGAGGAGTAACATTTTATCCATTCTGTTGCCAAAAGAGTAAAGGTTATCAAGATGTAAACCTGGGAGTGTGGTTTAAAAACCCTGCTTTCTGAGCTAACAAGCACACCAACACACCTGCCCCTCCTGCGATACCTGTGCCTGAAGCTGGAAAGTGCTGTTCCTCCAGCTAAGATATCTAGTAAAGTACTTAATTGAGAAATATCTGGGCAACAAATCACACAAAGCAAACTGCCAAATATTCCACAATTTTTCCAGAGTACATTTGATTGTAGTTAAACATAAATCGATGGATAAACAAACAAATACAGACAATTCTAGAGAGCAACTAACCAAGACTTTCATACAGAGCAGTGTGATTGTAATTGCAAGCCCAAACAAATTTTACTGGCAAGATGTGCTCTGTCTATATCCTTTGAAGTGCCTGAGTTTGATGGAATGTAAAATTTGGGCCAGGATAGTGGTATAATTGTTAGTGCTGCTTCAACCTGGCTTCAGGAGATGCTCCACTATATGTTCTCTCTATTTTTGTATAGGTGTTCTTTAGGTACTCTGGTAGTCATCTCAAAGATGTGCAGGTCAGGGTGGCTGAAAACCCGACCTTGGCTATTGGTATAGTGTGTTCTATGACAGACAGACAGACAGACAGACAGATCACATGATCAATAACAACCTTCAAAAAGCTAATTACAGTATATACAGATGTTTCTTTAAGTAAAACTGTACTAACAGAAATTAATCAGTTGCACTCTGTATGATATCCCATATAATATAAATGAACATTGCAATATCTTAACTGTACATAGTATAGGCCATAATACTGTATACAATTACAAACCAGAACACACATTAAGATCTCAATATGTCAGCCTATTAAAAGTTCCAAGGAGTAATAAAATAACAGTGGGAGGTTGAGCCTTTAATTATTAGCTCACAAAATTGTTGAACAATGTGTCTGCTTCTATAATAGATTTCCTTTCAGTCTCAGTGTTTAAATCTAGGCAGTAGACTCACTAATTTAGTCTAGCATACCCTGATTAGAGCTGCTAATTAGCTTTGCATATTGCGTCTCTGTTAGTCATTTGCACAATAATATAAGTATTATGATAATCATGAACTTTTACTAACCCTTATTTGTTCTGTTTCTCTTCTCAGTATGTTGTTGTGGCAGCTGGCACCATTGGTCTGTGTCAAAGCTGTTTTCCATTTCATGGAAGAACATCTAAAATACTGGGAGCCTTGGAATCAAAGGGTGTAAAGATTCTGTTGTCAGAATAGATCTCCTATTATGGAGATCTTTAGGATGTATGAGGAAAGCAGGAGTGCACTTTGGAAAAGCCACAGTTAGAAAAGAAAAAGTACATACAGCCCGCCATATGGACAGTGACCAAGCTGGAATTTAAAAGCAGCCTCCTGCTATCCAGTGCAACATCGTACAGCTCACAAAAATCCCTCAAACTTTAAACTGAAAGGTCAATAGTCTGCAGAACTGATGGAGTCCAAATGAATCTATCAATCACATCTCAGCCTATGCCTATTCTAAGTGAACTCTGACATTTATCCTTGTATGAATTTTCTTTTGAACTATTTATTAACTCCTTGTTTTTTGCCTTCTTTTGAGCCAGAAGTGTTCTTATTGTCGATGTTTTAAGCACACTGTGTGCCATAGTAACTTTGTCAATGACAGTGCAGTGACAAACTAAAGTCTGTTTCACCTCTTTCGAGATTACTGTCTGTCCATGGATCCGTGGTCTGCTCATTCAGATGATGCATCTCCCATTCATCTTGCTCTGTTGCCTTTTTTCGCTTATATAATCACAGTATGAGATAAGGCATAAAGACAGGTCATGCTGACAGAGATAAGTCAGGTTATCTATTTAATGATGGTTTAGGTTCACAGTTTGTTATTATAGAAGTTTTTGAAAGTGCAACTCAGTACAAATGTGTACATATTCTGTCATTTGTGGACATTAACACAATATTCTATTTATAAATAAGTAACTTGTAAGTTATAAAAAACTCACAGTAGTAAAGTAGTGCAGAATATTCTAATGCAAGCTTTATTAGAATAAGTATTGTGTTTTTTGAATGCATTTTAATAGATGCTGCTCACTACAATATTTAACTTAATGGAATTACAAAGTACAAAACTGGTGAATGGGGCCCTATTTCTTCAACCCTTTTATTAAAATAAAATTCAACTAAGTGAAACAAGTTAAAATAAAATTCTGAAAGTGTATACAGTTCAGGTGTATGGAGCATTGTATACTGCAGCCATAACAGATTTTTCAGTGTAATAGGAATACTTTTGCAAGGATGGAATTAATAAAAAACCCTTTATTACATGGTGCTGTGAATGACGTAGTCTTGTGGATTGAACTGTAATATTACTAATTTTTTGTAGGTCACTTGTTTTTTCATTAGACTTCATTTCCACTCTAGATTCATATTGTTGCACTTGAATGCTCCTGGTTGGTGTATGATATTCATATGATAATTTAAGATTTCTAAATGTATGTTACCATGCACCTAATTAAAATAAAATCCCCTAGAAACATTATATTAATGGTAAGGAATGATTGAATTCGACACTTCAGGCATCTTGCTTTGTAAAAGAACATTTACTCATTAAGATCATTTGCTATGTACAGTATCATGAACATGGAGCACATCTTCTAATTGGGATACTTAAAGTATTTTCTTTTTTAATTTTTCAGCACAAATAATTTGTAAGGTGATAAATTAACATGAACTGACAAAGAATAACAGAAAATGTCAAAAATGGAAAAAACAAATCGAGAATTGTTATACAGCAAAAATGTATTTAATATTGGTTATAAATTCTTCTTTTTTTAATAATGTGTTCATAAGCTTTGCTAATCTAGACAATGCCACTTACTACCTTTAAGTTTAAATGGAAATTACTTGCAGAGTTCTTCAAACTCATGAGATTTTTTGCAATACTTGTCGATAATTTGTGGTTAAAAGTTAAGTATAAATTAATTAGATTTCTACCACACTTTAGAAGAAGTAACAATAAGCCAGAAACAGAATGTTTGTTGTGGGTATTTGGCTGTATAAAGTAAACACAACACAGAGAATAGGTCTTTTATAGGGTGATGATGATATAGGAATCAAGAAAAATGTCCCATGGACTATACCTGTTCAATGAGTGTTCATAAACAGAAAAAAATCATCCATCTATTCATATCCAGATGCACTTAATCCAGTTTAGCTGTCTTAAAGACTTTCTAAAATAAAAACACTCCCCAGTCAACCTACAGAATTTAAATATAGCACGCATGAAAAGTCACTTTGTTAGAGACATTTGTCCATCCCATTAAACTGAATGCAATTGTATAAAACAGGAAGATGAGTAGTCACTGATTATATTTTTGCAAGCACTCTAAAGAGCTGTGGTGGCAAAACAGAAACACATTTCTCAGATAAACACATCATCAGCTTTTCACTTTAGTTCTGGGAAATGACCAGCACATTGAAAATACAGGTACAAGTTGCCAAAACAAGGTTTCTACTCAGGACTTTAATCTTTGGCTTCTATGAGATACTTAAAAATCATGGAGGACCACAAAGTGCTGTATACCATGTTTGGACCACTGAGAGAACAACCAACTGGCAGGCAATGGAACATCTGAGCCATTCTACTAAAGTTAAGCTGCCTTTTGGCCTCATATACTACCAATGTACTTTCTGCCCATAGCCACTGAGGTATAGCTCCCCATAATAATGTAACAGGATATGAACGGGCAAACAATTGATGAATGGTTTGTTTTGTCTTCCATTTAAGCTTCCAGCATATATAAACAAATGCCACACGGAATCTGTATCACTCAAATAAATAAAGATGGGGGAATTAAAAAATGGTATGAAGGTGCGGCACAGATCTCCAAGTTTCCTCAGAGGAAATGTCTACTCTGTTCATGCAGAACAGAAAGAGTTTTGATGGGATTATCTGTATGTCTGGAAAGACAAGATATTCAGAAATGTTGACAGATTAACGACTGAACCAGAATATGTGGTGGGTACCGCACACAGAGCCTTGTAAACACAAAGTGGTGCTGGGGTCAGAGAAATGATCTAAATTTGGCACCCAAAAGACAACATCAGTATGATTTGTGTTTTCCAGCATTTACTGCAGTATATTTAAGATATTAAGACTTCAATCAAGTTTAATACCTGGCCCAGTTTCATTTGCTTATTTGATCATCTGCCAAACATTCTAAAGACATATTCTTTTACAAAATGCACTGCCAATTTTATATTAAATGGAGTACAACTCAGGTACAGTTGTATTTCCATGGGTAATATATTATCCAATTAGACTTTGACTGAAACAGAAAGATTAATATTCAAATGATAATATGCTAGTAATAGATGACATGCAAGTTGACAATAGAAGGAACACTTAAAGTGGTGTAAATTGTTAAAATTCAGGTTCTCTTATTTGCAACCAGTGAATAAACAATATTTGTCAAGATACATACTTTACTGTTTTTGATTCAATGAATTTATTTTTAGAAAATTAAATTTGGTTTAGTATTGGAATGTTTGTCTTCACTTCTGTGTTCTTCTATCGTGATCAAAATGTCTGTGGACTGTAGTTAAGGTAACACTACGGCCTCAAAATTCCAGAAGACCAGGATAGAACTTTGATCCAGTCCCAGTTAATATTGAGTTTTATATGTATGTATGTAAGCACTGACTTTCTTCTGGCTCTTTTGGCTTCCTAGTACATCCCAACAAATATGCTGATTAGTGACCCTAAATTGGTCTGCTATAAGTAAGTTTAAATGTGTGTCCTGGTGCACCATTCAAGCCTGAGTCCTATCTTGCACACAATGCTGCCATGATAGCCTTATGTAAGCTATTACTGGAATGAGTGGATTCAGAAGTACATGGTTTTCTGAGCTATAGTTGACTGGATTCCAGTTCAAGGTAAAAACACAGCTTAGGGCCAGTAGGCTGTTTTTCACATATGAAGAATTTCACTGCATTCTGTACACTTGGCAATACTATGACTATTACCACTACTACCAACTGCAAATGAAGATATTGCCAGAAATCCACTCATACTAATTTCTTGTCAAATACATTTTCTATATGGTATGTAATATGTTAATTCTTGTTCCAAAGGCTGCTGCAAAAATCATTACAAGAACTAGAAAGTATGACTACATAACTCCAGATCTGAAGACTTTACACTGGTTTCCAGTTAAGCTGAATTCAAAATTCTTCGTCTTACATACTGTATAAAGCCTTAATTGGCTAAGGACCTGTTTACCTGAACTTGTCATTCCATTAAAAACCAGACAGCATATTAAAATCTCAAGATGCTGGCCTACAATCGGTACCAGGGATTAATAAAATAACTTTGGTAGGTCAGGCTTTTAGTTACAGGCCCATAAAGCTGTGGACACATCTCCCTTTGATCTCAACTTTTAATATACAAGCTGGAGACTCTCTACTTTAGTCTATCATACCCAGACTAGAGCTGCTGACAGACTTTTGTTGTGCACATTGCATCTATGTTTGCTACTCAGAATTATATAATTATTAATTATGAACTGTTACTAACTCTTGTCTGTTTTGTTTCTCTTCTTGGCATCCTGCTGTGGCACTTGGTTCCACTGGTTTACATCCAAGCTGCTTTCCTCACTATTGAAAGACATTTGAGATACTGGAGCCCTAGACTCAACAGACAGAAGGATTCTGTCATATAAGAAGGTCCGGCACAGGCACAGGTGGTGAGTAGCAAGTTTTCCATGGACTCTAGAACTCTGACTGTGTCTTTGATTTTTGTGCGTTATAACTGACCCTGGGCTCTACGGAGGTTTATCTTCTCCAGGGGAGTGGATGACTGGACATTTTGTAATTACAATTTTTTTGCAACCTGAGGCTACACATCTAGCATTATCAGGTTTTATGTTTTGGTTTGTACCCAACACTCACATTGTACTCTGATTCCTTATAATGTGGACACATTACCAATGATACATAATTAAATGTGTAACTTAACTCCTGCCTGTTCTTTCAGTGAGGAAGAAGTACTGAACTACAGGACCTGACAGTGTGATAAATGTATGGAATTTGATGGATTTTGTTAAGGTCTGCACAATAAAGAGTATATAACAGGACAATGCAAAACAAAGCAATTTCTACAGGTGTCCCAATTTTTACTGATTACTTACAAACCCTCTGCCTGAATAAAAGCAGCATGGAACAAACTGTGTTGTTACACTCTCAGAAGCACTGCATATTGCTTTCATAATGTTGAGAAAAATGCAATTAACAAAGGAAGACAGACTGACCATTATAACCCTAAAAGTGTAGGTATTTTCTTTAGAGAAAATGCACAGGGCTTTTGTGACCGTTTTGTGTTTGTTAATCAGATTTAAACAACTTTGCTTCTGGTCTGTTTAAACAGATCTGTGTCTTTATTTTCACACATTATGAATCTGTCACAATGTCTAATACCTCAGTCTTCACTCAGTGAAGAGTTTTGCATACACAAAAAATCCATTGAATTAAAGATTGTGTGTGAAAATATAATTATCAGAAATCAGAGTAAGCAAATCCATATTTATCTGTTATTCTCAGAAGAAGCAGCCATACTCTAGATAAAATAGATTTGGAAAAATTAGCTGAAAGTTTCATGTAATGTTGAAAAAGTGAATACTTTATTCGTTTCTATAATGAAATACCTTTGTTATGTTAAAATCAATCTGTCATGTTACTTGACTACTGAGAATGTACTTTGTCCAGTAATTCTTTAATGTTTGCTTAAAGAATTAACTGATAATTAGCTTAAGTAGAAAGTGTAATTAGCTCTGCTATGTTGTGAGTTTAATATATTGCTTGGCTATGCATATTCTTGTTGATAACCTCTACCATAATGCACATCTAAGATATACAACCATTCTGCGATTTTTGGCTCACATTTATTATGTCACAAGTGCCAGCTCATGCAGCTGACTTTGGAAACATGATTTTAGTTTCATGAACTTTAGATGAATGTACGAAAGTGCTTCTTCTAACACTTGTTCTTTGTTACACAAGCATGCCTTCCTTATCCACCTCAGTCAACTACAAAAATATCCAGAGGCATTAATGGCTTCAAAGAAAAATACCCATGTAAAAAGAACAGTCACATCTTTAAATTGGACCCAGTCGAACAAGATGGTCAATGCAGGGCCTACCTGTAAATTGAATTCAATTTATGAAATCAATTTGTTATATCCTGCATCTTATGGTATCAGAGAGTGGCAATTTGTTATATGCTGGCCAGACACACATACACATTAGAATTTCATGCTACTCTTTACTCATGACAATACTACTATCTAATACACTGCATGCAAAATATAATCTTTACCAATGCACGGACTACAAAGCAAGCATTTAAAGAAGGCCTCTTATGATTTATTAATAATGAAATTCCTCAATTCAGTTATTTTCACATTGGTTTTCCTGGAGAAAAATGTCATGGCAATACACCAAGCTGGATAGTTCAGACCACACTATCATTATACTGTAGGTTTATAGGGTTTTATTGTCCATAAGGTTATTATTGTCTTACTTAGTAGACTCCTAACTCCTTTTCAGGCTAGTTGAGGGATATAATTTTTCCAACATACTCTTTGTCTGTCCTGGGTCTTCTCCCTGTAGAACCTACTTAGTATGCCCATTACAAGTGATGCCCATTTAGCATCCTAACTACATGCCCTACTCACCTCAGGAGGCTCCTCTTGCTTCATAGAAGTAGTATTTTTACTATAAGGGTTCCTTCTGAATGATTGAGCTCTTCATCTTTTCATGGAGAGTGAGTGCATGGTCATTAAGATCATGTTTGGCAAACAGAAGTAAACACCTCCAATTCACTGTATCATTATTGGTTGTCTAAAATTTAAACCTTTGCATAAGGATTTTTTTTTAGCTGTTAGCTAACTCAACTGCTTGGTAAACACACTAGAATCTTCTCATTTATCAAACATGTTTTTATGCAAAATTTAACATTACAGTGAAACAAACATTTAAAGACGAGCTAAATGACAATATTATATAAACGTAATTTTCTCAATGATGTCCGTCTTCATGGAGTGTTTTTAATTTCATCCATCCATCCATCCATTGTCTCCCGCTTATCCGAGGTCGGGTCGCGGGGGCAGCAGCTTGAGCAGAGATGCCCAGACTTCCCTCTCCCCGGCCACTTCTTCTAGCTCTTCCGGGAGAATCCCAAGGCGTTCCCAGGCCAGTCGAGAGACATAGTCCCTCCAACGTGTCCTGGGTCTTCCCCGGGGCCTCCTCCCGGTTAGACGTGCCCAGAACACCTCACCAGGGAGGCGTCCAGGTGGCATCCTGATCAGATGCCCGAGCCACCTCATCTGACTCCTCTCGATACGGAGGAGCAGCAGCTCTACTCTGAGCCCCTCCTGGATGACTGAGCTTCTCACCCTATCTTTAAGGGAAAGCCCAGACACCCTGCGGAGGAAACTCATTTCAGCCGCTTGTATTCGCGATCTCGTTCTTTCGGTCACTACCCATAGTTCATGACCATAGGTGAGGGTAGGAACATAGATCGACTGTTAAATTGAGAGCTTCGCCATGTGGCTCAGCTCCTTTTTCACCACGACAGACCGATGCAGCGCCCGCATTACTGCGGATGCCGCACTGATCCGCCTGTCGATCTCACGCTCCATTTTTCCCTCACTCGTGGACAAGACCCCGAGATACTTGAACTCCTCCACTTGGGACAGGATCTCGCTACTTTTCTCAACGCTCAGAGCCCATTTGTGAGTTTGTCCTCAAACTAATGCATATCATTTTGTTGACTTCTTCTGTGCATAATGAAGCTAGTAACTTCTCACTCAGATAAAGGCAGGTTTCTTTTGTCTCTAGTAGTATGTCTTCTACTTTATCTAGGAGTACTCTATTTTTCTTAGACACCACTTTTCCAGCTACTGTTGGCTACACACTACAACATGTACTCTGCAACAATAAATTCCTCTTCAATCTGCCGTCTTTTTCAAGTGGGCAATTACCCCTCTACTCTTCAAATAGTCTTTCCTTTTATTTTTGATTTAAATTTTTTGGTGAACATTGTCACTGAACTCTGTGCCTCAAGTGGTCAAAGAATAAATTTTGGAGGTGTAGAAGCCAGAAGGCAGCTTCAAACCTGTTAAAAAGAAGGCTTTTAAAGTCAACTCTTAAAATGCCCAAAAATATTTTTAGGTAGGATTATGAATTCCATATGCGTTTTGTTTTTCTCCTACAATTAGCAGTAGCTTGCTTTCCAGAGTATCATACAAATAATGCAATTGCTTTTATTCATGGTGATCACTACAGAAAAATGTATAGCCCACCTACCCAATTCACTGGAAGTCAGCATTTACAACAAATATTTTCAATTAGATTTGAGATATTGATCTCTAAATATAAATGTCTTTTACTTTACAAAAGAATTAAATTAAGAATAATGTATCAGTACTTTTTGATTAATAGCAGTCATTGTCCTGTGTATTCCAGCATCAAATTTCAATTCCTACTGATCTTTAAGAGATATGTCAAGATACAATAGGTAGCACATGAAAGAAGGCAGCAGTATTTTTCTATCTAATAATATGATATAAAGAGAAATGTCTAATTTTTGTAGCTTCAGAAATAATCTCCCTACTAAAATTTTTTTTTTTACATGATGATAACCTAAAGACATCGATAATGAAAATAAATTGTCCCTGTATGGTTTGATTACTCTGGATAAATTGATTTAAAAAACAAAATATCCTCTGAAACGTCTCCCCAAAGACCAATTTATAGTGCTTCTTTCAAAGCTACGGAGTTTAAATTGCTTAATACCACTAGATGAATGCAATTTCTGCATCAAGTGTATTTCACAGGCTGTATACTAAATGCTTATTTAGAACTAAAAGCAACAATAATGTATTAAATATAGTAAGCACTTCAAAGGCAGAGAGAGATACTGAAACATAAACTTGAAGAAAAAAGAGGGAAGAAGCATACAGACTTGCCTTTAAGACTATTGACAAGAAATAGTCAGGAAACCTGGACCAGGATATGAGGATTACTTAGCAAAGAAAGGGGGGGGGGGGGGGGGGGGGTTGTAAAATAGTCATTAAACAGGCTGGGGTCAGAAACCACAAAGACAAGACATTCCAAATGGCAAAACCATATGTAATCCAAAAATTGTCACAAAACTAACAGCAAGTCTATGGTTTAATATTCTTCTCTGACTAAACAAAGTTGGCAAAGTTGACATGATCCAGAAGGGAGGACAATGCTATCTTATCTAGTTCTGTAGTTTTGCATACTGTACGGTCACATGGCGAGAAGGCAATGACATTGCCAACTAAAAAATGTCCACAGCCATGACATAGTGTAAAGCCATAAAACAGTGATGATCTCCAGAAAAAAAATGTTACAATAACATCCAGATTAACAACAACATTTCATGACAATTTACAAAAGTAAGCTGTAAAACCCCAAAGGGATGCAAATATCCACTTTAATAAAAAGATAAGTTTCTATATGTCTGTGCATCCTTCAGGTTATGTCTCTGTCCAACAGATGGGGCATCACAAACGTGTAGTAATAAAATGCATTGCATTTGTCATTCCAACAGATAGTTCATCACAAACATTTGTAGTAATGCATTTGATTACTACACATTTTTGTAGTACACCATCTGTCGGAATGACAAATACGCTACATTTTACTGCTGTATGCTTTACAAAATACATTCCAATAGATACTGTACTAGAAAACGTCATTACTGAGGTCAGCATTGATTGCTACGATTTTAACCCATCTTAGAAGTGTACCACATCTAGTACTTCACAATAATGGAATTCTGCAAGCCATTTCAACATCAAAATAATTAGCCAAAATAAAATAATCTAATGTACAAGTAATCAGCAGTAGTAACAATGGTATCAGTGCTTAGCTACCCCGCATCTGGTAGTAATATTGTTATGAGACTAGTCTAAACAGATTATTGTGAGAAGACAAAAAAACCGACACATGGTAAATATGAACCAGTAAGAGATTAGATTTTCGTTTTTTTATCCAACTGAGGAATGTTCATAATTGATATCATGGCCATATTTCTACCAGAAATCTAATGAGGTCAGAATCCTGACAGTCGTCACGTAACTCCTGATCACAAGACACATCACTCACTGCCACGTGATATATTTCGCATATCACATATCGCATGGTTAGCTCTGTATATTTTCAGCTTGTAGGAACCAACAAAACATTACATTAAACATCATTCTTCTGCAGACATCCAGCTTGTAAGTTAATGCAATTCGGATTAATGACATCATTTACCTGTGATATGATGAGTTCGTTATTTTATATTAGACAGATTTTAGTAAGTGCTCAGTCAATCTTTGAAACTTTCTACATTGCCATTTCATTCCTGATTTTATTCACTTTGATTTAATTTACTGTCTTATTATTCAATGCATTCCACCTGCAACTTCATATCAAACAGGCAGGCACGCTATATTTAGCTATGAATCTTCCTACTGGGAAAAAAACATGCTTCATTATTGTATTTCAATGTTTCAGTTTTTTCTCATATTATGATTACTAAAAAGGAACGCTAAGTAACTTCATGCATTGCCATCACTTTGGTGTTACTAAGATAACAAATGTTAGATCCAGTTAGCCCAATGGATCATGGACAGGGTTGCCAGGTCACTAAAAAATGTATAACCTAAGGACAGTTTAAAAATTGTGAATCTCATCAAAAACATAGCTCAATGCCTGGAGTAGACAAAATGACACACTGGAAAGCAAAGGGCGGAATCAGATCAAGATGTTTAGGAGTACAGTATACCTTCATAGCCCCAGGAGGGTGTGTTCGGTAGTTTTGCAACACAGAAATTTCAGCGTGGTAGATGTAGTGAATTGGGTATATAGCATTGCACCTCTTCCCCTCGGAGATTTTATAATGGTGAAGAACATATACAAGGTTTGGCACCCTGCCCGGGATTGGTTCCTGCCTTGTGCCCTGTGTTGGCTGGGATTGGCTCCAGCAGACCCCCGTGACCCTGTGTTCGGATTCAGCGGGTTGGAAAATGGATGGATGGATGGACATATACAAGTGAGACTAGCGAGGGAAGGGGTGAATAGATTAAAAAAATGGTAAAAAATGTGGTGTCTTGAAAAATCACCCAAAATACCACTTTGTTTTTTAAAAAATTAGCCAAAAAATGCATCCCATGTAAGTTCATTTTTTCCCCCCACAGAAGACAATCAAAAATAGCCCTATTGTGTGAGAAAACTGTGAATTTGGCAACACTAATCATGAGTGCCTATCTTGGCAGCATCAGGCACATAGAAAAAATCAGTCATAAACACGGTGCCAGTCTATTGCTGGGCCTGTGTTTGCACAAATCCATGCCCACATTGGATCAGTTTACATGTTATAGATGTCAGAGTATCCAGAAAACAAAACCAGTGCCAGCACTGGCACTAGAAAGTCCACAAAGACAACAAATGGGTGTTTCTGTTACTCTTCTTCTTTCTTTGCATAGACAGAGAAAAATCTTAGCACTTGTTCTTTGGCCAGAACTCTTAAAACAAAATCATCGGTCAAAACATCTGGACATTGTTGTGCCTCAGATCTGTAAGATATTACCTGCAAAATAAATATCGGCAGAAATCCATGCATATTTCAGATTTTACACTTGAAGAAAAACTTTTTATCTCTCTGTTTTCCTTACAGAACTGTAAAAATATCTTCTTTCGTACAAGCAAATCTTGCACGTGCATAAGATTTATTGATAGCATTATTGTATTGTTGTAAATTAACTTGTTGCTGGGTGAGTTTCATTAATTTGAAACTGTTATAGCCTTCATGAAAGCACATACAGTAAATGAACAGGAAACAATGAGATTAGACGATATACACCATGTGAGGTAAAATCATATGAAGGGTTCATCAGTAATTTGTACTGGGACTGTTCATTTTTTCTAATTTACATTAACAACACAGATCCAGATATTTTTACCAGCCGTGAGAAACCATTAAAAGACTCAAACATTGGGGGATAGTAAATACTATGTAGGTACAATATATAGTTCATTAAGACATGGATTATTTTAAAAAATGGAACAAAACACATTTTTTTGGAAGATGTATTTTATAGGAGACATTGACAAAGTATTACATAAGGAATATTAATTATAAATAGAAGATGAATGACTTACAAGTAGCAAACTCTGAAGAGACCGAAGATTTTCATCCTTCAGGCAATGTGCAAAATCAATTAAAAAGACTAATACAATGCTTGGCAATATCTTAAAAAATTTAATACAAATCAAGGGACATTATGCTGTTAGAGTCTATGCAGAAATTTTAAATTATATAATAGGAACAACTCTGATGTATACAAATGTGCTTCCCTGGGTTCCCCTGAAGCATTTAGCATTGAAAGAACGTGTAAAAATATCATCAACAGACTCTCTTTATGCATCCAGTTTCTCTTCACTTGGGTGACTCTTCCCACACGGGTCTTACCCACTGGGCTCCTGAGATGCCAACTCAGGTCCAAACACGACCATCTTAGCTAGTTGAACCAAAACAGAATTCTGATTGGATGAGGGTTACAATTTGGGCTCTTGCCTCATTCTACTTGAGCCCGGCTACATGTATTGGCTATTTTTCTTGCCTTGGTTAAGCTTAAAGGCAAGGCTACTGTATGTTGTGCAAAGTGAGTCTAATTTTTTTTTATATATTTTTGCCCCAAATTGTCACAGAAACATATGTCAGGTTTTATTTTTAGTAGTTACAGTATTTGCTCTACTTTTGGTTTTGTGTATTCTTCCACAGAAATACTCCTAAAACTGTAAGATACTTTCTAATGGTTTGCCAAACTACAGTATGTGGCCAAAGGTATGGAGATACCACTACAAATGTTTGAGTTCAGTCATTTCAGCTGCAACAGGTGCATAACATCAAGCACACAGTCATTCCATATCTATTGACAAACACTACTGTAGTAGTAAGACAGGTCATACTGAACACCTCTGTGACTTTAAATGTGGCACTGTAATAAGATGCCACCTTTGCCACAAGGTACAGTAGTGAAGTTTCTGCTCTGCTAGATTTGCTCCAGTCAACTGTAAGTGCTATTACTGCTAACTGGAAATGCCAAGGAGCAATAACAACTTAGCTTCGAAGAAGTAGACCAGGCAAACTCACCAAGTGGAGCCACCAAGTGCTGAAGTGCATGGCACATAGAAATCTCCTGTCCTTGGTTGCGTCACAAACAACAGAGATTCAAACTCCTGTGGAAGCAACATCAGCACAAGAGCTCTGCATCAGGAGAGTCATGATTGGATTTCCATGGCTGTGTAACTGAATGCAAGCCTATGATCACTGTGCACAATGCCAAGCATCGTTTGGAATGGTGTAAAGCATGCTGCCATTGGAGCAGAGACAACATGTTCTTTGGCATGATGAATCACACTACACTGTCTGGCAGTTTACGAGACAACTCTGGGTTTGACAGATTCCATGAGAACGTTACTTTCCAGACTGCATTGCATCTCCTGTCAAGTTTGGTGGACGAGGGATAATGGTCTGGGGCTGTTTTTTGGATCCCTTAGTTCAAGTGAAGGATATTGTTAATGCTACAGCATTTTAGACAGTTGTGTGCTTCCAACGTTGTAGCAACAGTTTAAGAAAAGCCCTTGCACGTCTGTGCCACTGTGCACAAAGCCAGGTCCAGAAAGACATGGTTACGAGTATAGTGTTGAAGACCTCAAGTGGCCTCCACAGAGCCCTAGTCCCAACCCTGCAAAACAAGATCCCGCTACTGATACTCTGTGACCATGAGCAAGTCACTTGACCAAGACCAAAAGAAACGTAATCAATTGTGTCATAGATGTTGTATGTTGCCTTGGATAAAGGTGTCAGCCAAATATGTAAAAGTAAATGCTGGTTTCTTTGGCAGAAAAGAATAAGAGAAGATAATTCAGATTTATTCAGAATTATGTAAACAAAAGAGGATGACAATAAAGGAGAAAATATTACCCATAAAGGTGATACTAGTCCCAGTAATACAATATGTTGCGTCATTAGGGTTGCCACAAAAGAAAATAAATAATGTAGTAAGAAGAATATTTAATTTCTTCGAAGAGTCAAAAAAATGAAAGCATTACAAGAAATGTGATGTTGAGAGGAATATATAAAAGAGGAAGAGGGGTTCTTAATTTACATAAGTTAGTACTTTGAAGTTTTCAGAAACAGCAAAATGTTTCACACTATATGAAGTAAGGAAGGCTGCACTTAGTATCAAACATATGAGTAATATTATCCTATGAGAATTCAAGCAAAATGACACCTTTTATTGGCTAACTAAAAAGATTACAATATGCAAGGTTTCAATTTTGATTATGTCTTGCTTGAAGATGGGGAAAGTTTGCATATTGTAATCTTTTTAGTTAGCCAATAAAAGGTGTCATTTAGCTTGACTTCTCATTGCATCCATAATGGCTAACATGGTACAACACCCTGCTACTATAGGTTTGATACTAAAAAGAGCAAACTTAGGACAGTTCACTAAGAGGTAAGCCAATAATTAATAGATCAATATAAAAGTTTAAAAATATCTAAAGAGGCTTTCAAAACTAAAAAACTGGCAGAAATGTGGAGAGAAATACAGATCCTATAGGAGAGAGAGAGATGATAAGATCATGCAGGTAAATTGCTTATTGCATGAAATATCACAAATAATTTGGCAGATAGCAGACAAAAACAAAATAAATATTAAAGTCATTGAGTAAATGGCAGTCCTTGTGCTACCGACAATTTTTTAACAGGTTGCTGAGCAATGAGCCTGAAATATCTAAGGAGGAAATGAAAAGAAGAATCATCCCTGGCACATGAAGCCGAAGTACAGAGGTGGATGGCAAAAGATTGGAGACGGATCACGTGCAGTCAGCCTTTTACAAAAGATATGGTCATGCTTAGAGAAAAAAAATGAACTTGATAAAGACAGAAAGGAAGCAATGGATGGTGATAAACACACGACAGGGAGCATTATAGTAGGCTAGAAATAAATTGGTACCCTGAAAAAATGTAATGTTAATAGATGTAATAATGAAAATAATTGCTAATGCAATTAGAGGTCATACTGTGGGATAACAGAGAAACCTGTGCTGAACAAACGTGGTAGAATATTGGAGAAATGTGGATTAGGGTTTTTGACTGAAGATCCTTAAGAAACTACTGTAAACAACATGATTAATTGTGAATAAAATCTGGAGTTAAATAGTGAAATATGAAATATGGTGTAGTGATAGTGGTGAGGAGGGAAAAAAATCCAGCTAGCTCTGGATGTGTCCTTGGGATTGTTTTCTTGCAGGTGTGGCACCCGGCTGGGGTTCCAACCCGGCTGGGACGCCCAGGGAGACAGGAGGAGGGTTTATGCCTCCTCCAGACCACGAGGGGGTGACTGCCCTGGTTGTATTGGGGGCCACGGGTACAGGGCTTAGAAGCTCAACCCTGTAGGGGCCCGTGGCCACCGCCAGGGGGCATCCCCGTGCCTGATGGACCCTGGACCCCAGCACTTCCACCACACCAGGAAGTGCTGGGGGGAAGAACAGAGGGAATACCCGGAGTGTTTCCGGGGTGACAGCCGGCACTTCCTCCACACTGGGGCGTGTTGGGTGGAAGATTGCCGGTGCACACCTGGAGCACATCCGGGTATGAATAAAAGGGGCCGCCTCCCTTCATTCGAGGCTGGAGTTGGGTGGAAGAGGACGAGGTCTTAGAGGAGAGACAGGAGGCGGCCTGAAGAGAGTGAGGCATTGTGGTATTGGACTGGACTTTGGGGAAGTCTGTGGGTTGTGTGGCACTTCTGTAAATAGTAATTGTACTGTATAATAAACATGTGTTGGGTGACAAAATGATGTCTGCCTGTCTGTGTCCGGGCTGTTCCCCACACAGGAAAGCAAATCTTCTACCAAGGTGCAAGTCTCTTAAAAATGCTTCTGGTTTTCCTCCAGGATTTCTCTGTATTTTGCCAAATTCATTTTACCTTTGTCACACATGTGTGCCTTGTGGACAGCTTAAAGGCCCTGGTAGTGGTAATTCCTCACCAGTTCACAAGGTGGCACTGCATTTTAATGCCTCTTCTCTTCCTCCCTCTACATACCGGATGACTGACAACCTCATCATCCCTGTCCGTCCTCCTGAACCCAACTTTTCCTACCTGGCTGGCATTTAACTAGAAGAGACACAATATTTGATAGTCTAATCTGAGATTTGCATCCTTAGGGACTTTTTTTCTAAAAAGCTGCATTTTTTTTTGTTGCCTTTACAATATATGGGGTTGCATTGTCACCCTAAATCCTTATATTTGTTTTGTTCTCTTTTACACCCTCTACACTCAAACAACATCTGCTTCAGAGAATCATCTCCACAGCCTGATTTTGCCACCACCATGCTTAATGTATTTTACCATGTATTAAGTAATGTACAGTATTTAGTTTACACAAAACACGGCGGTTAGTCTGGAGTTTGGTCTCAGCAGACCATAGAACCTTCTTCCAGCTGAATTCAGAGTTTTCTATGTGCTTTCTGGTAAACTAACCGAGATATCATCTGCATTTTATTAATAGTGGCTTTCCCCCAAAAAGCTGTGATTGGTGAAGAATTCAAATAACAGTTATTATTAGGGCAGTCTGTCCAGCTGTAGCTTGTAACTCCTTCAGAGTTATCTTAGGTCTCTTGTTGGCTTCCCTCATTAGTCTTCTTTTTTGCATGTTTAGTCAATTTTTGTGGATGGCCTGCTTTAGGCAGATTAACAGGGCTGCCATACTCTTTCCCTTTCTTAATGACTGATTTAAGTAGACTCCAAGGGATATTCACAGACTTGAATTATTTTTTTGTATTCATCCCCTGACGTGTGCTTTAACAGAGTCGCTGAGTGTCCTTTCTGTCTTCTTTGTGTAGGTTAAGCCACAATACTGACTTACCACAAATTAAACCTTCCACATAAGGTGCATGTAAAATAAAAGCAATTCAGACTCTTTGACTACAGACAGGTGATCTCCATTCAACTAATTATGGGACTTCTAAAGCCAATTGGCCGCACCAGTGATGATTTAGGGGTATCGTGTTAAAGAGGGTGAATACTTATGTGATCAGTTATTTTGTCTTTTATATTTAGACCACTTTGCGAAGATCTGTGTTCACTTTGATATTAAAGAGCGTTTATCTGTTGAGCAGTGCCAAAAGGCTACATTAAATACACTGTGATTCGATACTGTATAAAAATAAAAAGTGAAACCTTCCAAGGGGTGAATACTTTTATGGCAATGCAGGTGTTGGTTTATAGTAACAGAAAATAATCAACGAGTAAGAAAATGAATAAGTGCATCTCTAATGAGGACTATTTGTAAAAAAGCTTCACATGCTCAGCATTGTTCTGATTAACAGTGCCTTTTAATAAGGCAATATTAGATTGCCTTCATTTCAGACAACTAGATACCAGTATTGACAAATATTACATCCACATGCTAACAGAACACAGAAATCAACAACTATTAAACAGATAAAAAAAGAAATCATCTAACAAAATCTTTTCTGATTTATAAAAGCAACAAAATAATGTAGCCTAATGAAATTAAATAAATGACTTCTCTTTTCATTTGCAATGATTCATCTCAGCTACTGTATACTTAATTTTAAACACACTGACCATCAGTCATTCAAGATTAATTTAAAAGCCACTAAAATTTGTTTAGAAATTAATTTGTTCAAAGGTACGACTGCTTGATTTGCAAAAATAAATGCTGTTTATAACTGAAAAGCCCAAGTCACTTTATTATTTATTGATGTATTTATTTATTTATTTTTATGGTTAAATTAAATCAAAAACCAAACCAAACATTTTAATGAATACCTTTTAACACAAACTGAATACTTAAATATAGTCTTAATACTTAAATATCTCTCTCCTCTATTATAAATGTGAGAGTCACAGCCTATTCTAGCCGCATTGGGTCTGAATCAAGAACCAAACTTACGTAAGGAGGCATTCCATCTCATGGTACACAAACTTACTGTACATCACACCAACTCACTTAACACACTTGTCTTTGGGATACTGGAATAAAACCTGATTATCCTTTCCCCGAAAGTGCAGATGTTTCCCCATCTGTGGAAAACATTCTGTGTGGTCCCAGTGCCAAAGAAAGGGCATTCCAGTGATCCCAAGGACTAGTTGCTCTTACTTCATACATCATGAAGACCTTCAAGAGGCTAGTCGTAAAACAGCTACAACAATTGATTTCAGAACATCTGGATCTTCTGCAGTTTGCTTATTGGACACACATAGTTGTGGAGGATGGTTTCATCTATGTGCTCCACAGAGTCCACTTTCACTTGGACAAAGCTGGCACCACAGTCAGAATAATGTTCTTTGACTTTTCCAGTGCTTTTAAACAATTCTGCCTCATCGACTGGGGAAAATGCTTAAGGCCTTGAACCTTGATGCCCCCACAATCTCCTGGATTGTGGACTACCTGAACAACAGACAGCAGTTTGTGAAGCTGAGAGACTGTGCATCAGAAATGGTGGTGTGTAATACTGGAGCACCTAAGGGAACTTTCCTGTCTCCCTTCCTGTTTACCCTCTACACAACAGATTTCCAGCACAATACCAATGCTTGCCACCTACAAAATTTTTCACATGACTCATCCATCATAGGCTGCATTAATAATGGAGATGAGTCAGAGTATGGGAAGTTTGTAGGGGACTTTGTCTTGTGGTGTAGGGACAACAACCTGCTACACAACATCAGCAAGACAAAAGAGCTGTTGGTGGACTTCCGACATGCCAAGAAACCTCTGAGACCAGTCATCTTTCAGGGGGAAGTGGTGCAGAGCTGCAAGTACCTGAGGGGTCACGCAAACAACACATTATACTGGTCTGACAACACAGTGGCACTGTACAAGAAGGGTCAGAGCAAACTGTAGTGAATAAGGATACTTTTGATGTGTGCAGCAAGCTGGTGAAAATGTTCAACCAGTCCATAGTAGCCAGTGTGTTCTTCTACGCTGTGGTTTCCTGGGGAAGCAACATGAGCTTCGAAGAAGCACAATACCTGAAAAGCCTGCTCTATCACAGGGTGAACCCTGGACACACTGGAAAGCTGTTTTGGAAAAGAGGATGGTGGAAAAATTGGATGCCATCATGAAAAATTCCATCCAACCGCTCCACGAGGCACTCTTTTGGAGCACTTTTAGCCACGGGCTCATTCCACAATTGTGTGCTAAGAAGCACCTCTTGGGGTCTTTTCAGCCCACTACTATTCATGCAACTCAATGCTTCCACCCAATGTACTTTTTAAGTTTATTTATTTATTTACGTATTGATTGACTGATTGGCTGTATTATTTGTCCTGTGAGTCTGTATCCTAGTTTTTCTTGTTTCTTCTGCTGAGTGCATCTGAACTTCCCCACGGGATTAATAATGTTTATCTACTCTAATCTAATCTAATCATCCACAGAAAATCCCTTACAGACACAGAGCAAGCACCACAGAGCAAGCACCACATTGACAATGATGGGGCAGAAATTCAAACACAGAACTCCAGAGCTACAAAGCAGCAGGGCTGACCATGTTGTCATCATACGTACATCTAGTCCTGTAATGCCCCATAATGCTTGTCTACTGTGTGACCCTTAATATCATTTATTAGGAACTATATTTATTTACTAGAATGTGCTTTTCAATATGAAAAACCTTGTCAAAAAAGAAAAAAATGTAATTACATATTTGACACTTAAGTGCAAGGGTACTTAGATAATATGACATGATTGCTGGTAACTGCAGAAATTAGGCCGTCACCGTTACATTTAAGACCTGGAATTTATGTGAATTATGCACTCATAAATATCTCTTTAAAGCAGGAATGGATTAAATCATGAAAGGTAAAAAGGCAGTACACACTGATCTTAAAACATGCTGCCCAAGCAGAAAAAAAGATTAAAAGCACACCGGACTCTGACATATATTTTATCACCTGCTTCTTAGTGTTGTGGATATGATTTATTCAAAAAGAGTGTTTCATACTAAAAAAAGAAGCTACAACCATAAATCAGGGGTCAGGCACCTACAGCTCCTGAATCCACCTTTAGTTCTTTTGTGTAAGTGATTGTGTCTTCTCAACTTTCCTGGGATTACAAGCGGCATGAGCATGAGCTGCAAAAGGGAACTGCATACACTGGGGACTTGGATACTGGAATTTACATTACGAAAGAAGAAAAAAGTGTGTGCCACTAGCAGAGAGATGTCTCTGCAGAATTCATTTGTCACCGAGATTCATATGCAAGGGCAGGATATTCTTACTTGAGGAAATAAACTAGCTTTTCTCCTTACAAAACTCCATGACCTAAAGAGATTTCCATCATGTGTGCGCAGCTGAACCATAAAATAACATGCAGAGTGAAAGGAAAAGCCTTTCTTCTTGGGAATAGTCAACTGATTTATTACATTTTATTTGTGAGAGGGTTTTATGGCATTTTTTTTTTCTTTTCTCTGAATGGAGCAGTGTCACTAACATGCAGAGTTAGCGTAGCAAACAGTTTTAAGACGTACTGCTACAGAGTGGCAATTTGATTATCCTTCATTTTTTGCTAACCCTGGCAACTATTTATATCCTTTTCTCCAATGCTGGCTCAGAGATATTCACAGAGGACTTACATTCTGCGCAAAGAGCTAAATGATCTGATGTGAAATATGTATAATAATTGGAGTTAGCAGAAATTTTTAAAACTTTAGGAGAGAAAAATCAGACACAGGACAATTTAATTTGAATGTGAAATATATTTATCTTACTTGAAAATTTCAAGACACTTGTGTAAATTCCTGATATGTGTTTAAAAATAAATCTAGTTCTGTACTATCTTGCTTTTCCCCACCATGTCAAGGAATAGTCAATACAGGCTGTTATTAACACTGAGCTAATTTCAATATTCAGGGTAAGAGCATGTTGTAGGAGTGCTGACGATTGCTGGAAAATGAAACCTGCCAACTGATAGAATCAAGAGGACAAACTAATGATGGTCTTCCTTCTCTCCTTTTCCCTATATAAGAATTAGATAAAGAGAGTTTAATGTGAAAACATGTCAAAACTAGGTCATTAAACTATGCACACTGTCATCTTTTGTAGACAGTGCAAGATCGCACACAGACTCCCCATGACTTGCAATTGGCATCGTGACTATAAACAGCACATTAGCAGCCATGAAAAATCCAAAACCTAAAACCAAAGTGATGACTCAGTGACATCACTTAACATTAAAAAATAATAACCATAAAATGGCTGAAAATACATTCATAAATGAGAAAACGTGAACAAACAAAATGACCAGTCAAAAACTGATTTCCATGAATGATAGATAGACAGACAGAAACAAACTGTACTGTATAATAGATTTCAGATGAGGCATAAAACTGAGGTCCTGTGTCTCTGTGGTCATAAAAGATGCCTGGGCACCTTTCGAAAAGAGTAGGGTGTTTCTTGATGTCCTGGCTATATCACCCACAAAGACCTTGTCCATTTCAGCTGCTTAATCATCCTCTCCTTGGTTGTCTATCTCAACATCTCATCACCTAACACTTAATGTATGGTTAGCGAATTGGAGCATAAACAGCTGCCATTTTATCATCTTGGCGAATTCTGTACATTGGTAGTGGTTGAGGTAGCTCCACACTGTCTATGTAAAGTAGGTATTAAAAGGCACTATATGATTTTGGAGCTAAAATCACTATGCCCCACATACTCATCTTGCAGATGGCGTCTTAATCCACTTTTATTAGCAGATGAGAACTGTGCAGAATTTATATCCAAGCAAATCAATTTTTTTAGAGACAAATACACCCTCAGCGGTTTCTGCAGGAACACTCTGGGAAAGCCTGAAAGCCTTCTTAAGAGGACAGATTAACTCATATCTTTCCCACAAAAATAAATTGGAAACCAAGAAGGTATCAGAGCTAATCAACGAAATTACTAGAATAGATCAAGAACATGCCAGGTGTCCAAGTGAGACGCTTCATAGGAAAAGGCAGGCTCTGCATTCAGAGCTCAACCTCTTAACAACTAAAGAGATTGAAGAACTCATACTTAAATCAAGACATCATTATTATGAACATGAAGAAAAGGCTAACAAGATCTTAGCTCAACAAATCCACAAGCAAGAAGTTCGCAATGCAATCCCAGCAATCACCAGCACAAAGAGACACACACAGAAACAAAATCACTTACCATAAAAATATAATGCACACATTTAGAGACTACTATAAATCCTTATACTCTACTGAGATTAAAGAAGACAAGACACAACCTAAGGCATTTCTGGATGCATTACAGATACCACAAATAGATACTCTTAGGGCAGAGGAATTTGATAAACCTCTGGCAATATCAGAATTATTAGATGTTTTATACTCAATGCAGAGTGGGAAAGCAGCAGGCCCTGATGGCAACTCTGCTGAATTTTATAAGAAATTCTCAACTCAGCTAGCTCCCCTTCTATCAGCAACATTTATAGAAGCTAGAGAAAATAAAATTCTACCTCAAACTTTTCGCCAAGCATTAATTACCGTCTTTCCTAAACAAAATAAGGACTTATTAAAATGTGCATCATACAGACCAATCTCACTTACTTTCTCTCTCTCACTGAATAATGACATTAAAATGCTCTCCAAAGTCCTAGCTAGAAGTATGGAGGAAGTGCTGCCTTCGGTAATATCACAAGATCAAACAGGATTTATTAAAGGCTGACAGTTAGCTTCCAATCTTTGACACCTGTTTAATGTAATATATTCACCAACAAAGTCAAACACCGGAAATATTATTATCATTGGATGCAGGAAAAGCATTTGACATGGTTGAATGGAACTACCTTTTCACTACATTAGAGAAATTAATTTGGGTTTGGCCTGAACATTTGTCAATGGATCAAACTACTGTATACCAATCCAGAAGCTTCAGTTTGTATTAACAACATCAATTCAGGCTAGTTTAAACTACAGAGTGGTACCAGACAATGATGCCTCTCGTCACCACTGTTTTTTGCAATTGCCTTTGAGCCACTTGCAATTCACTGTAGAAATGCTATTGAGATAAAGGGGATTATCAGAGAAGGACTTGAACAGAAAGTTTCTCTATATGCAGATGGTATGGTACTGTATATATCAGACCCACAAAATACTGTGCCTGCAGTCCTAACAGCACTAACAGAATTTCAAAAAATTTCTGGTCTCAGAATCAATTTGAAAAAATGTGTGTTCTTCCCAGTGAATTCTCAAGCATACAATATTAGATTGGACACCTTCCCTTTTATCATCGCAGATCAGTTTAAATACCTAGGGGTGAACATCACAAGTAAATATAAAGCTCTTTATCAACAAAATTTGTCCGTCTGTATGGAAAAAATTAAGCAAGACATGCATAGATGGTCAACCCTTCATCTCACTTTAGCTGGAAGAATTAACATTGTTAAGATGAATATCCTTCTTAAGCTTCTCTTTTTATTTCAAAACATTCCAATATACATCAAGAAATCTGACTCAACAATAACCTCATTTATTTAGAATTCAAAACATACACGTATCCAAATGGCCACCCTACAAAACCAAAGGCGGAAGGCGGCATGGCTCTACCTAACTTTCAATTTTATTACTGGGCAGCAAACATACAAGCTATAAAAACCTGGACATGGACACAAATAGACGAACATACACAGGCTTGGTCCGCAATAGAAAAGACACTATATAAATGTAATTAAGTAATTAATTAATTGTTAGACAGACAGACAGATAGATGGGATAGGCTCCATTGCCCTGGATAAGGTGGTTAAGAAAATAGATGTATGGACATTTATAATTTGGCTTAATGGAGTCTTGTCATCAAACAGATGCGTAGTACTTCCAATTTCTACCCTTCCTCTCATATACTATCTGTCCCTTCTCATTAAACAAAATATTGTATTGTCTTTATGCACATTTATCTCTCATTAATGAATGACCGATTGATTTTGTTACATGCCAAACACACACACTGTACATATGAAAAATACTTCTTTAGAATTTTTTCTGTAAGGAATATTAGTGTAGTCATCTCAGAGACAAGGAGAAAAGAAATTACAGAAGGAGTAACTTAGATCCTAATGAATACATGCCCAAAGGCAGTAATTTATTTATTTGGCAAATAGTTACTTTCATAAACCTGCACTTATTGTAACTTCTCATTAAACCTTACAGCATGTCTTATTGCATATTTAAAGGCTGGAATTTACTTCGGTTTATTTGTTTTTACCCACCAATTCCGATGAATGCTTATTGTCTTGAACTAAATAGGCAGTATGATTAATGAGTTGTTTTCTTGAGCAAAATAACAAGAGCCCATCGTACAGGTTCTGTTTTTTGCCATTTCATTGTATTCATTCCATATTAATGGAGCTTTGTTCATTAAAGAACAGTTTAACATTAAAGAATCTGCAGGCTATCACAAACCAAGATAATGTCATGGTGTAAGATGCATTTACAGAATGCTAAATCAGACTGATTCTGAATTCTCCCCTTCTTTCAGCTTTAACATTAACTAAACTAAGTGAGTGGGTGCATGTTACCTCACAGCTCCAGGCACCTGGGTTTAGCATCCTGCTGGTCGGTGACCCCTTTATGCAGACTTTCTCTAGCTTACTAGTAAACTTCCACAGTTTAAAGATCCACGATTAGGTGAAAGAAATGGCTGGGTGTGGATGTGTGCATGATGAATTCTTCCACATGCCCTAAGTTGCCAGTGTTGGCTCTAACACCTACCAATATTGTAACAGAAAATGTGAATTTAGGGAAAATGTTAAGTAAATACTGGGAAGCAGAATTATTTTTATGTCCTTTCCACATTATTACAAGACTATTGTCATCAAATGACTTTCATAATAGTTTTGGTCGCTGAAGGTCTAAGTCCTAAGAACAATGAAAAATATTTATTATTATTAATGCTTCTAGTTCCCTTCAGGATAGTCATGTTATTAAATATAACTGTCCTTTGTGTTTATTAATTCCCTTTGCTATATGAGAATAGACTTTTTCAATAATCCCCCAAGAAAGATATCAACTCAAGGAGATTTTATATTGTTGGGATGCTGCACTTTCTAAGGCATTATTGTGACAATGCGGGTTCAGCTCCATGCTCCCATCGGCTGTTTGGGAGCCCTTGAACCCAACACCGTTGGTAATGTCACCGATGAGCTAGACAGTGAGGCAATAACAATGAGCAAGGGGGTGATGGTACAAAAATGTGCAAAGTGCTTTTATTAAAAGACAATCAAAACAATCAGTGTTCTAATAAAGTGCTGTGCAGTTCATTCAAATGTCTTCATTAAATAAATAATCCATAAAATGAAAGGTGGAGGTTAAAATCAATAGACAAACTCTTCTAAAAACCACGAGTTAAAATGTCACAGGAAGCAATATGTTAAAACCAAAAAGCCCGGTGTCTTCTGTTACCATGGCGGTTCCCCTGCTACACCCATCTGGGCTGCTCTACAGGAGAGTCGCCTACCTGCAGGAACAGCTGCCCTTCACTCAGGTCCGGTAGCCCTCCGATCCTTGGCTTTGTCGGGCTCTCAACCGGACTGAGACTTTGGTCCATTCCTCAGCGGCCAAGGCGCTCACACTGAGGCTAAACCAGTCCAAAGCCTCGTCGACTCCCGCTGCCTTCTACGGTCAGTCGACTCCTCTACTGGTCACTCCAGCTCCTAAATCGCTCAGCTGGAGTGACTACTTTCTCAGCCCCACTGAGTGTCGGCCAAACACTCCCCACATGGGCTCTCCTCTCAGCTGCCTGTTTTCTCCAACTCGCTCGTTCTCCTTCCTCACACCGGCTCTCTCCACCTGCTTCCTGTCTTCTCTCTACCTCCCGTTCGCTCTTTTTTTTTTTTTTATCTTTTTCTTCCCCTCTAACTGGCTCGCGCTTCCCTTTATGCCGAGGGACATAGCAGCTGCATCACATTAGTCACAGGAACAATCACGGATGTGGGCAGTCTCTCACCTGTGCACTTAGGTGAGAAACGCCCACACTGCAGATCACCCTGCGGCTCGCTACAGCCACCACGCCCCCTCCTAAGCCGCGAGCGCAGTGATTATTTATTTAAAAACGAACTGGCCTTTGCTGGGAGAGCTGTGGACCCTTATCACCACATTCCACCCTCCATAAGACTCCAGTTGCATGGGAAGGCTCCACCTTCATTAAAACAGGACATTAAAAGAATAAGAACTTTAAAAGACAAAAAAAAAACAAGCAATAAATAAATGTCCATAAAAAGCTCTGTCCTCAAAAAAATGTCCTTCTCCGGCTTGGGTCCGTGGGTTCATCAAAAGTCTGGCACCAATCCCACTTGCTGCTCTGTCTCCTCTTCTGTCCCCACAGGGTAGAGGGGGAGTAAAAGTAAAAAATAAAAAAGAGAGAACGGGAGGTAGAGAGAAGACAGGAAGCAGGTGGAGAGAGCCGGTGTGAGGAAGGAGAATGAGCGAGTTGGAGAAAACAGGCAGCTGGGAGGAGCCTATGAGGGGAGTGTTTGACCGACACTCAGTGGGGCTGAGAAAGTAGTCACTCCAGCTGAGCGATTTAGGAGCTGGAGTGACCAATGGAGGAGTCGACTGACCGTAGAAGGCAGTGGGAGTCGATGAGGCTTTGGACTGGTTTAGCCTCAGTGTGAGCGCCTTGGCCGCTGGGGAATGGACCAAAGTCTCGGTCCGGTTGGGAGCCCAACGAAGCCAAGGATCGGAGGGCTACCGGACTTGAGTGACGGGCAGCTGTTCCTGCAGGTAGGCGACTCTCCTGTAGAGCAGCCCAGATGGGTGTAGCAGGGGAGCCGCCATGGAAACAGAAGACACCGGGCTTTTTGGTTTTAACATATTGCTTCCTGTGACATTTTACCTTGTGGTTTTTAGAAGAGTTGGTCTATTAATTTTAACCTCCATGTTTCATTTTATGGATTATTTATTTAATGAAGACATTTGAATGAACTGCACAGCACTTTATTAGAACGCTGATTGTTTTGATTCTCTTTTAATAAAAGCACTTTGCACATTTTTGTACCATCATCCCCTTGCTCATTGTTATTGCCTCACTGTCTAGCTCATCGGTGACATTACCAACGGTGTTGGGTTCAAGGGCTCCCAAACAGCCGATGGGAGCACGGAGCTGAACCCGCATCGTCACAATTTTATCAATTAACATTTTTCATATGTTCAACAGGGCCAAAAAGGAAACAAAAGAGAAAGTATGTAGTAGTGGCCTACCACAAACCCCATGACAGTTATTCATAAAAAACTTCAAAGAATTAAGGATTACACACAGATGATAAAAAATGTAAAGTTATTAATATCTCCTATGGTGGGTTGGTGCCCTGCCTGGGGTTTGTTTCCTGCCTTGCTCCCTGTGTTGGCTGGGTTTGACTCCAGCAGACCCCTGTGACCCTGTAGTTATGATATATATCGGGTTGGATAATGGACGAATGGATGGATGGATGGATATTTATACTGTATCTCTCAGAATTAAAAATGCCAGTTTTGGGATGTTTTCTACCTTATCCACAAATCTACACGGATAGGCTTAATCGTGATAGTATTCTGGATTGATGGATAACTTATTATAAATACATGTACTGTGCATATAATTGTGAAAAAATGTTTGTCAACCCTACTTTTTAGACTTATGCATGAATGGCTCCTAAAATGAGATCTGATCTTAATCTAAATCATAATATTCATAATAATTCTAAAAAAACCACGCACAAGAGTTTACATTATTGAAATTATTGTCTAAATATTCAACGTCAAGGATAGAAAAATTATGCAAAACCTTTTGAAAACAGTGCAGTTAAAATGGCGGCAACTGGTGTTATGTGTTTCAGAAATGTATAAAATTTTGCTACATTGTCATGGTTCAAAGGTGAAGGCCAAGGAACTCAAGAACGGTCACTCTTATAGGAATGGCTGACATGTTTAAACAAGCAACCTGAAACGAGACATATTTTTTCTGCCTCCCACTAACCTCACATATCTTCACACAGTAATCAATCCACATACAATGCATGCAGTGGTACAGGCTCAGAACATTACACAAAATTATAAATAAATAATACAATCTAATAATTTTGGAAAAAATAATTGAAAAAAGAAATTGATGAGCTTTAAAAAGAATAAAGTGCACTAAATACACATTAAAAACTATAAAATGTGAAACGGAATACAAATCGAAGCTTGTCTGTTTTCATTCATTACCTCTTTAAACACCTTGACCAGTTTCACATTCAGTCCTGCAAGCTAAAAGGCGCCTGCTTGCTTTAACTAAACAGCCCAGGGTGTGAACTTAAGAGACATTTGACAGACATTGTGCATGTAACTGACACCTTAACAACATTTCAGAAATGAACAACATGTTACGAAATGACATAAACGATCTGTACTCAATACTGTATAACTACTAACAGAAATAAAATATCCTTCAGGGATGGTGCATGTGCACTATTTTTATTCTTGAATGCTTGCAGTGTGGCAAGGCTTTGCAAACTGCATTTTGGGAAATTTGAAACTTTTGAAGTAACAATGTTTCTCCCAGTTTTTAAAGGTAATATATAAAAAAAGACACTGGATATGTATGTAAGTCTTAATGTTCATAGTAAACTTTCAATTTTTTATGTTATTATTATTTTGTAATGTTAAAAAATACTGTTACATGAAAATAGCGTCCTTACCAAAGGCAACCAGAGGTGATTGCCTCATTCCATGTGCCAGCCTTTCTTATTGGTAATACCCAGCTAGATTTACATGATAAGAAAATATGAGACAGGCATAGTACAGACTGCACAGTTGAACTGAATAAGTTCATATTTGGTGTACTGCTGGAACTTTTCTCTTTTCTTACTTAACAGACATCCTGCTCTTCTGCTCTTACTTTGCTATTTTCTATGATATGAGACTTAGTTAATACTTCAGTTTACTCTTACCATAGTCAGGAGCTTAACAGAGGTTGAGTCAAGAATAAAATATTACACATAAATTGTCACACCTGCCGGTGAGCTCCCCTCTTTCTTTATGCAGCAGACAATACTGAAGCCCCTCTCAGGCCTGAAATATTTCACATTGGTTTTCCTCTACTCACTTATTTAGGACCAAGTTTCTTTGTTCAGATAGCACTTTCACAGCTGTGAAAAGTTTCATCCATTTCCTAATTATAAATTCATTTCTTGATTTTAGTCATGATGTTCATAAAGTTAGGATTATGAAGACATATAATAAATAAATAAAGGTGTTTTTTTTCCAAATAAGCCTGGAATGAATAAAGTTTTATAACATATTGATGTTCCATCAAATACTAGTGGCTGACAAGAAGGGCCCCTAAAGAGCATATGTAGATAAATAAGTGGAGGAATAGATGCACTATTTGTGGTGGGCTGACGCCCTGCCCGGGATTTGTTCCTGCCTTGTGCCCTGTGCTTGCTGGGATTGGCTCCAGCAGACCCCCGTGACCCTATGTTAGAGTATAGCGGGTTGGACAATGACTTACTGACTGACTAGATGCACTATGTATTTCCTTATAGCTACATTTTTTCTTTTAAGAATTGCTTAGCAAATGTTGCAATTTACCACGATAAAGTTCAGTACACAATCACTTATTTTAATGTGAAGTTAAAAGTTGGTATGTTGTATTAAAAGATAACACTGGTCTACAAAAAAAAATTTTGTTTGCTTCTGGGAACTCCAGAGCATCTCTTCATTAAATTTTTTACACTGATTTCATATATGAAATCGGAATTAAGCTAGCTTGTCAGGTTTTTGAAATACACATCATTGACGTTTTGACACTTTTGAATATCAATATAATATATCAACATGATATCTGGAGTTTGGACTATGTCCCACCAAAATTGTTTTGATATGTTTATTCTGAAAACAAACCAGAAGATGATACCAGAGACACATCAATTTACCTCAATATAAAAGTGAAGTCAACGTGCCCAAAAATGTTGGAGGCACTCGCTTTTGCGCTTGTACTGTACATCTGTCTCTCTTTGCAAGAACCAACAGTAGTCACCTATCAGGCTCGGAGAGAATTTTTCTTGATACAATTTTCCATCACCTTTATATCTTGATGAAATCTTTCCCCATGCTCATCTCTGACATCACTTAGATTTGGTGGAAAAAAGTCAAGATGAGGATGTAAAAAATGCATCTTCAGTGACATTCTGGCTCTCGTAAGCTAATATACTTTCATCATATTCTCCACTAGCTCAGTATAATTCTCTACTCTGTGACTGTCAAGAAAATTCTGGACAACCCGCTCGAATGAGGGTGCTGATTCAGTTGGCTTCAGTTTCCTTTTGAACTCATTGTCAAGCATCAATTCACGGATTTCAGGGACAACAAAAACACCTTCCTTAATTTTGGCATCACTTTTCTCGAGACCAAACTTATTTCTTAAATGCTGAAATGCATTGCCTTTACTGTCCAGTCACCCTAGTTGTCCAAGACCTAGAACATCATAACTAAAAAATGGGACGTGCTGGACGAAAACGGTTTTCAGATTTGGAGTCGGCAAGTGAAATTTGTTAAAGTACATGTGAAAGAATCCCAGTAGCAAAATGCTTGTTGACCAGTGAATTAAATCATAACATTTACAGTACATTAGGGGTTTGTCTAAACAAAGGTCTTTACAATTAAACCTGCAGTAGGATCAATGAATTAAAAAAACACTACAAATCCAACTTGGGGAGATACTGTTGTGATTCAAGTGCATTACAATCGCTTATTCTGTTAACCATCCTAAAGCCCTGTGCTCCTTATAAAGAACAGACGTATAAAGGACAGAGCCAGTTATACTTCCTTAGAAGGCTGGCGTCCTTCAACATCTGCAATAAGCTGCTGCAGATGTTCTATCAGACGGTTGTGGCAAGCGCCCTCTTCTACGCGGTGGTGTGCTGGGGAGGCAGCATTAAGAAGAAGGATGCCTCACGCCTGGACAAACTGGTGAGGAAGGCAGGCTCTATTGTTGGCATGGAGCTGGACAGCTTGACATCTGTGACAGAGCGACGGGCACTCAGCAGGCTCCTATCAATTATGGAGAATCCACTGCATTCACTAAACAGTGTCATCTCCAGACAGAAGAGCAGCTTCAGCGACAGACTGCTGTCACTGTCCTGCTCCACTGACAGACTGAGAAGATCGTTCCGCCCCCAAACTATGCGACTCTTCAATTCCACCCGGGGGGGTAAACGTTAACATTATACAAAGTTATTGTCTGTTTTTACCTGCATTGTTATCAATCTTTAATTTAATATTGTTTTTGTATCAGTATGGTGCTGCTGGAGTATGTGAATTTCCCATTGGGATTAATAAAGTGTCTATCTATCTATCTATCTATCTATCTATCTATCTATCTATTCTATCTATCTTATCTATCTATCTATCTATCTATCTATCCTATCTATCTATCTATCTGCCTGCCTGCCTGCCTGCCTGCCTGCCTGCCTGCCTGCCTGCCTGCCTGCCTGTCTGTCTGTCTGTCTGTCTGTCTGTCTGTCTGTCTCCTTTCCCCACGCATGTCCTTAATCCTTTCCCCACGCATGTCCTAAATCATTAATTCAGCTGAAACAGCTCTGAAGTAAGCCGTATGAAGATAATTAGAACATTTTAAAACTTTGAGTCATACCAGCTCAAATTTAAATTAAGGCAAATTATTCAATAAGAAGGAAATGAGTGGATATTAAATCACAGGAATCACTAGAGCTCGGAATGTTTCCATGAACAAGGTGAGTTTTTTTTTTCCATTTACATTTGCTTATCAAATAAAGTGAATGCTGACTACATGAAGAAAACTAGTGATACTATTTATGACAAAAACGTTTGGTCTACAGCTTCTTTAAAGCTAAATGTTCTGATAAAGTTATCTCAATGCTAGGAGACCTACAAGAGCAACATTCTACTATCTGTCACAAATCTACACAAAAGTTTCAACAGCAAAGCTCTTTTTATTAAAATAGTGTAAATACTAAACATTGAAATTTCACTGATCGATTTACCCACTAATTTCATTAACCCATTAAGTTGAATTCAGATTTTTAAATAGTTCTACTGAATGCAATAGATAATATTATGATAATTGGCCTGCTTGATAAAAGAGCTAAAGAAAAACAAATAGGGAAAGGAGAAATCAGGAGAAGACCTCTCAACACCACTGGGAGGAGTGGGGACTGTTGAAGGCTGTCATTCTTGTGTGTGGCATGGATGCCTCAGAACTGCTTTCACAGAGAAAGAGTGCAAGAGAGACCCCAAAATAATGTCATGAGGTCAATCCCGGCTTCACTAGGTACAAAGAAGCCTGTCTAGAAGCTGCCTTGACATTCAGGTCTGTTAAAAGGTTGCTCAGGTCTTGTGAATTGTAGCGGACACACCTGAGACCACTAAAGGTTGCACTGATATGGTGGGCCTATAGATTTTTTTAAATAATCAAAAGTTAAATCAAAGTTATTCGCTCACTATTGTAGCATACTTTCATATGACCTTAAAAATGTGTGACCAAAACGTATTATTAAATTAAAGTCTATGTTGTGCACTTTAATCTCATCTGAATTGCATGATTTGTAATTGTAAACTGTGGAGCGGGGGGTTTAATTAAAGAAAAATATGTCTTTGTCCCAAACATTATGGAGGGCACTGTATTTATAAAATTAAACTTGTTTTGCCCAGTGGTTTAAAATGGGGCATAAGATCTAACATGAAACAAAAGCCTAAAACCTTACTTAACATGTTCACTTTAGAGTAAAAAATGTCCTTTGGCATTGATTCACTTCCTTGAATAACAGATATATTGTAAAAGAGCATACAAATTTGTTTTTGCAAAATATCATTATTATTATTGTTATTATTTTAATTCACAATTTTTAAAGAAGGCTAACCATCCTCTACACTTCTTTCCCTATCTGACTGTACCACTGTTAAATCTGACTATGAAGATGAAGAGACGTTTGGCTTAATGTTGACTCTACTTTGTGTAAGACAGAAGACATTAAAGAGCAGCTGCATAGATTGAAAACAAGGAAAAAAACAATAATACATGATGAAAATGTATAGCTTGAAGATGCAATGAGATTCAGGACAACTTGTGCATATGCTAAAAATGTAAAACATTGCCTAATGACAACAAATGCCTTTGACGTACAGAGTGGGTCTTCCTGCTACAACTAGCAGAGGACATACGACATATCCAGGGAAGAGACAACTTTGTGCTTCTAGGCTGCTGCTTGTGTTAATGATAGCAATGATTTCATGGAAATCTTGGATTTCTATGGACATTATTCTATGAATAATGAAACGATGAAAGATGGAGGGACTTCATCTTGTTGACTCCCTATCTTACTCTTTCTGTCCCTCTAACAATTCAGTCTCCAGCCTCTATACTGTATTACGTAACTCATTTTCTAAACATTTCTCCTTAATTTCAGCTTGGTTCAGAGACATCTCTCCTCCCTCTAAACCTCCTGCCTAGAAAGACATATTTCATAATGCAAAAACACTGTTCCTGTTATCCTAATTAACAACAAAGCCAACAAAATTTCCTTCACAGACTTTCACTCACTCCTCCTGTTTTTTTACATCTGGACTTTTGCATCTTGCTACTTCAGTTTATTCATCTGTTGATATTCCACTACTGCCTAAAGATGTCAGACAAATAATAATAATAACAACAATAATAATGATAATATCAGCCTCTGGGTATATTTATAGCATGCTCTCACAGTCACACCAAGTTCAGGGCCAGGAGGTACATTAGGCTTTGGCTCACCCACAACGATGAAGGTGGTCAGTGGGGAAAAAAGGGAAATGGATAGAACAAGAAAGATGGGAAGTGGTAGGAAGGATGTTTCAATGTGACTTTAGGAAAGTCACTAAAGAAGGCACTCAGTCAGTATCCTGGTAAGGAAGGACTTGTTTTATCTATTACACTTTTTGTCCTTGGTGTTGTCCCATCACCTGGATATTTAGAATAGGAAGAATGACATTTTTGATAATTTTGTGCTCCCATTTAATAAGCATTGATATAAAATATATATTTTGAAATGTTATTACATAATATTAAAAATTGAAAACACTTTTTTCATATCGCCAAATATTTACTTATTATTAGTAACAGTTTCACATTATTGTCTATTTACAAAATATAATCAGTTAAGAAGCCAGAGAGGATCCAATTTGAACTAATAGGATGTTAAATGAGTTAATTTTAAAATATTCTGCACTAAAACAATGAAAATGCAAGCAACCTTTCCAGTACATTAACAAAATGATTTTTTATTTCATAGTCTGGACTCATTTGCTTCATCTTATGATTGAAATTACTCACTGTCATGAAAATGTCTCCATTGTTATTTTTTTGAGGCAGCTCAGACTAATTGTGCTGAAAGTGATTTGATATCAATAATATGATTAATATTTTCACTGTCTAATGCATGCAGCATGAATATGATTTTTGCAACACATTAGTAAAATATCTTAATTGAGAAGAAATTACATTTGTTAGTTTGTACTTCTTCATAAATGTGTCTCTTGCTTTACCTTTAAATTTTCCCAAATTAACACTGTTTTGTATGTGTAGAAAATGTAATATACTAGCAATATATTTCAATTTCCAGCTTAGTTTACCAAGATATCTCGATGTTGAGTTTTATGCCACTCAAAAACAGGTTTATGGCTGAAAACTAATTTTAAAAGTAGGTACTTACAGTACATGAAGGTTACAGCATAATCAAAAATTAATGTCTATTTTGAATTTTAAAACATGAAAGAGTATGTTTTATGTATGAATTTACTCTATACTGTATGCAAAAAATAGAAAACAAGATAACATAATGAAACATAGTTTAATCCAATTTAGTACCATGTGGGTCCAAAGCCACACTGAGAAGAATCAGGCTCAAGAGCAGAAACTAACCATTGCAGGGCCGACTTGTGCACATGTGCATACTGGGCCAGTTTAGAGCTGACAGCCTAACCTGGACATGCTTGGGGTGTGGAATTTAAACCTGAGCACAGAGAAAACTTTTAGCTTGAGTGTCATGATTTAATGTTTTGAACTACTGTAAATTTATTTCCATACCTTTTATGGTTTAATCTCAGTTGTGTTGTTAAGAAATGTAATTTTTGCTTCATTGATAACGTTACTGCAACATCATTTTATATTTTGTTTTGGGTTATGATTGCTGCCATTTTATGCTTTGACCTAGCAGCAATGACTGTTTTGTTGTAGATATGAATAGTACGTGTGACAGACAGCAGGTGATGCCATCTGTGGATGACACATTAGGAGTGACAACCAACATCATTCCTCATCCACGTTTTTCGAAACTCTGACTCAACTAAATATTGGTGATAATCTAGTTTTACAGGGAAAAGATTATGAGGCAGATAGGAATATTTTGCCATAATTTTTTGACCTTCTTTTATGTTACAGCCAAGATTTGTTCCCTGGCTTATGTTTATTTTCCATTTTATGGATATTTCTGTTGTTTCTGAAGTACTGTTTTCAATGTGTTTTTGTGTTCTGTATGTAATTTTTGTTAACATTGCTCTATTTATTAATTATTCAGTATTTATGTATGGTGCAATTAAAATGTTTAAATATTTTCTTTGTTTATTGCAGGTGGAGGCAAGTTCATCCCGATATTACTCCTGCTGGGACCACCATCATATTCTGGTGGAAGACATCATCCCAGCAGTGACTGAGAATAGTGGAGTTAGCATTGAGTAAGTACTGTTCAGATTTACAGTTTTTGCTTTGGTTTTGAACTCTGTGACCAAAAGTGGGGTGCTCCAGAGGACAAACACAAATGCACACATGCAGTCAAAGATACAAATAAAGAGACTTTTAATATGCAACAGTACCTTTTATAGGTTCTTTCTTCAAAGTACAAAATGATCTCTCCAACGAACTCAATAATCTCCCTCCACACCCCTCTAGGCAAGCAATGTCCTCTCCTCCTAACTCTAGCTAGCTTGGATGAAGTCAAGGGCTTCTTTTATGTTGAACCTTGGAGTACTTCCAGTGTCACAGTACTAAATGGTGGAAGCACTTCCAGGTCAAGCAATGCCCCACAAATCAGGGAGTTCTTTACCTGCAGCTCCTTCTGAGAGCACCCAAGGATCCTGACAGGGCTGTCCTTCAGGACTACAAAATCCATGGATCCCTGTGGATGATGGGGCCATGCAAGAGGAGCACAACCATCTATTGTACTGGGGAAGGAACTGCTTATGACAAACAATCTTCCCAGTCCATTCTTTGATCTTCCACCCCAACTGGAATAATAATAAAGAACCACCCTGTCCGGGTGATACCACCATATATACTGTAGTATCTATCCATTACTGCCTCCTGTCCGAGCCAAGAATCGCTCTTCTTCACATTCAGGAGCCAGTCCATCCCTTACGGCACTTACAAATCTGATTCTTTGGTTTGCAGAATGGCGTTGTTTGACTAGGGCTTCCTTTTCAAGCATTCACTTTTTAGTTGCCTTCACATACAATGCGAAAAGCACCTGTTATGACAGCTGTGTCAGTCTGTTTATTTGTCTGGCTGCATGAAACAACTTGCTCCTCCCAGGACCAATTTTATTAAAATGTGGCATGCTTACTCTTCAAGAAAATTTGTTCAAATTTCATTTCAATAATCTCAAACAGACTATGATGTACAAAGTTTTGAAATTTCAAAACCTCCCTTTGAAAAGCACTGGCAAATTAGCAAACTCATCTGACTTAAAATGGAGAAATGTTCTTTGTAACTTCAGTTATGAATTAGTTTAGCGTTTCAGTTTTACCATGGGAACTGGTTGCTTGAACTGATATACTGGTGGAATCCCATTATAACAAAACTCACGTGACCATAAAACTATTTTGTTATAACGGAAATTTCCTTATAACGAATATGGGGAAAATACGTATAATATTGTGACTTGGGTTGTCGCCGATTTGACATGTCTAACGGCAGCAGTACGAGTACAGCTCCATAGCCACTCTGCTGTGTATGGTAAACAGTAAACCAAGGGCAAAGCAATTAGTTGTCCTCTGCAGGATCAGGATTACTGCATATCGTGCTTGTTGCACAATGTTTAACATTTAACAGTGCTTTGAGCTGCTCTTCCTCACAATCCCTGATCTGTCTTCTTCAGACCGCACCTACCACAGCGGTGATTCAGAGTCACTGGTGTTCTTCTAATCTGAAGATGGGACAATCGTATGTTCCATGGCTCCTAACAGCTCCTATTCTGAATGAAGTTTTGAGACTGTACCTGCCTTCTCTTTACAGTAATGAAGTACCTGTATTTTCCTTGAGAACCTGGGCTTATCTTCCTGTCTCTTGTGCAACTCTGTGACCCAAGCTTGATAATACCTATATAAAAAACAGTGCTGTTTAAACTGCAAAAAATATTTTATTTGAAAATGAGATGTTGATTTAACTTTTGTTTAACAGAAATATAGGTTTGAAAATACAGAAAGAAAATGAAACGTTAGATGTAACTTTTTTATAGAAATACGGGAATGAAAATACAGAATGAAAACGAAACGCTAGATGTAACTTTTTTATATAGAAATGCAGGTATGAAAATACAGAATAAGAACGAGATGTTAGATGTAACTTTTTTAAAAAAAAATACAGGTACGAACACAGAATGAAAACAAAATGTTAGATGTAATTTTTTAAAATAGTAATACAGGTATAAATACAGGATAAAAATGAGATGTTAGGCATATTTTTGTATAGAAATACAGGCATGAACACATAATGAAAACAAGACATTAGGTGTAACTTTTTTATTAGAAATGCAGAATGAAAATGAATCGTTAGATGAAGATGAAGGTGCAGTACCAAAATATTTTCGCCACATCATTTTTCTTCATTATGGAATCAACTTTTCCAGGATTGTTTATTTTTCTTTCAGCGTAAACTGACGCTATTTCTCACTTTTTTCAAAGAAGACTTTGAGAAGAGCTAAGAAACTTGAATAGTATGGTATCTGCAAACAACACAACTACCCACGCAGATGCTTGGTGGAGCAATTACTCAGAATTCGGCTATGTGTATGATATTGTGCATGCTTGCTAAGCCTGCCCAAGACCGGACATTTCGCAACAGACTGTCTCTCTCTTTGAAAAAACCTGTTGCACGGTTCCCGAGTCTAAGCGTCGAAAGTGTTGGAGCGGCATTAAGTATTTTTTGCATCTTTACAGTGAAACTACAGTTAATTGAATGGAACTATAGTTAATCTGCGAGCAGAAGATCACAGCCACTGGACATGCAACAAGACCATGCTGGCCACTAATAGGAATTACTGGCCACTAATGGAATTACTTCCATGTGTCTTCAGACTGGAATTAAAATATTTAATTGTCATCTTTAATATGCCTTTTACACAATAAAACAGCGTCTTTACAAGTTCTTACATATTTATATAATTTTAAGAAACTACTGTGTTTTTAACTTAAATTAATAACTAGATGGGGAACTTATCTCAGTTGCTTTTTTATTGGTAATTTTTTTATAAAGTTATTTTTCATTTGCTTTTTATGAGGTAATACTCTTTTGGGTACTTTCACTTTCAAAAGTGCTATTTTAAAAAAAAATTGAACAACAATCAGTCACAGGCCCTCCACAACTAACACACATCAATCAGTGCCATATTTACATCACTTGAATTGGAGTCTACTGACTGTAAAAGCTATTGAACCATCATAAGCCTATCTGTGTTCCGCTTTTAACTCCATTGCAAAATACCATTAAAAAGCACAAATTTAGTGTAGTCTAATGACAAATGCAATTGCACTCTATTATCGTTATTAATTTTTAATATGACTCATTGTTATGAAACTATTTAATAATAAAAAAGTGAAAGGTTCCAACTTTCATATCAGTTAACTTGTAGTAGTTGCTAAATACACCTGACTGCTACACCATGCATGCATTTTTTAACTTGTTTGGGATTATTTTGTACTTTTTCTTGGGATTATTTTGTACTTTTTCTTGTTTTTGACATTTTATGGGTTTTTGTTTCTGATTATACAAATAAATTCTTCAATTATAAAGATCCTTCATTGGCCTGGGTGTTTCAAGCCAGATCTTTCTATGGTTAATCATCTTTCATAAAGGGCATTTTTGAGTATTTTAATTATTAAATGTATTTTTGAACTTTTAAAGCCAAGTGCCTCATACTTTTGAGTTTTGAGGTTTGGAACCCTGGGGTGAGGCTTATTTTGGGAGGCACAATCAATGAGATCCTTGTCTGGCATTATTGGTTTTAAAGCCTTAGCAACCTTTTTGTCATCTTGTGCTGCTTATTCATAACACCTACGAATAAAACCATAAAACCTATTGTTTTACATATTAAATTTCCTTGAATTCTTGTTTAAGAATATTACCTATTTACTTGGCTACTCTTTTGTCTGGCCCTTTTCAGTACCTTCATTTCCAGGTCCATTATGTTTTTTGCTGGTGTTCAGAATCATTATTTAAATCATATCATGTTATAAGAAATTAAAAAGAACTTGAAAATATAGATTAGATATAATGAAACTTTCTTGTATTCTAAAATTCAAATTGGAATAACATGTTTAATTTTAGGATTAAACACTCACACAAAGCATTTTTCATCCCTGCATTCCTAAGAGTACTGTATAATACATATGCATATAATATAGTTATATATTATCCATCCATCCATTTTCCAACCCGCTGAATCCGAACACAGGGTCACGGGGGTCTGCTGGAGCCAATCCCAGCCAACACAGGGCACAAGGCAGGAAACAATCCTGGGCAGGGTGCCAACCCACCACAGTAGTTATATATTATGCCTTATGGAAATAACTATTTGATATAGTTTTATTGGTAACAATTGGAAGCAAGAAACATTTTTTGATTGATGGAAGAAGTATCACTAATTTAGTAGAATATGAACTTAAAATTTAACAAGATCTGTGTACAAGGCTAACTTATTATATGATACTCTCATATACATAATTAAAGGTATTACATGAAGTCATTGTAAATGTTGCATTCTCATGTTCTATAGGGTTCTTCTTTTCTGATGTACATCCAGTGCCATTTTTACTGTAAGAAGAAAAAGCTTTTAAGTATTTACACAAGATCGAATCATATTCATCCCAAAAATGTATCAGTGCCAAATTATGCATATATTGTATTACAACTGCACAAATCTCCATTATATAAGCATATCTACAGTATAATTTCCACATATAAAATGATCATTCTTTACTTCAGATTAATATCTGAAATCTCTTTTATAACTTCACATGACAGCTTGCTTTGCTGTTTAATGCTGAGTTTAATTAACTTGTCAAGAGACCTTGCCAGTCATTCTTATCGGTGTAATGCATTTAAAGTAAGTGTAGTCAGGCTCATTAGCACCAATTATGGTTGATGTTTATCTGTTGTTTCTATTTACATTTTATATCACACAAGGTATGATGTTAATTCTTTTGTGTATATCATCAGAGGGCTAAGCATGAACTAGCTTTACTACATTTGGACCTCTGCCCAAAGGGCAAACACCAGGCTTTGCCACCATTGGTCTCCCAAAGCATCATTCCAAATAAATTATTGCTTTTCCCAGCAGTAATTCACACAGCAACAATGTGAGTATTTCTCAACTGGATACCTTCCTTCCTCGATATTTCATTGAATTAGGCCCACAACATCTCTGTCAGACTCAACAATATACTTTGGCATCCCAGACACACTCACCTCCATAATCCCGCTGTTGATGCCTTCTGCATCATAGCAGCTATCCCCAGTAATTAATGATGTAACTAACCTTACTGGTACATTCAATACATGCCACACAGGTCATGTATAGTTTGCTTAAAAAAAAAAAAAAAAGTGTCTAGCACCTCACCTTTTCCCTGTTGATTAATGTTGTATTTGTTCCATCAATACACACTCAATACTGCCAAAACATTTTAGAAATCCTAACCATACAAATACACAACTACACAACACTATTGGTAATGTAACATACTGAAGATGTTCCCCTCTAGATAACTTGTCCTCTTCTAATCCATACCCACTGATCTCTTTTAGCATTTTCCTTAATAAGCGGCCACACATGCCAATTTCCAAAAGAAACATGTTTGTCGATTTGGCAACAAGCCCTCTGTCCCTGTGGTATAGCGGGTTCACAGCTCCCATTCAAAAGGCCTGTTTAAAATAAATCATTGCGCTGGCGGCTTAGCGAGGGGGCATGGCGGTTGTGTGGCTGCAGCAGTTCTCAGGGTGATTTGTGATGTGGCCATTTCTCACCTAAGTGCACAGATTGGAAACTGCCCGCATCCATGATTGTTCCTGGGACTGCTAATTTGCCACAGCTGCTATGCCCTCTCAATATATAGAAGCACGAGTCGGCTAGAGGGAGAGAAGAAAAAAGAAAAGGAAAGAAAGAAGAGAACGGAAGGTAGCGAGAAGACAGGCAGCATGTGGAGAGAGCCGGTGTGAAGAAGGAGAGCGAGCGAGCGAGCAAGAGCAGTCTGACATGAGAGAAAGCAGGCAGCTGGGAGGAGAGCCCACGAGGGGAGTGTTTGGCCGACACTCAGTGGGGCTGAAGGAAGCGGTCGCTCCAGCTGAGCGATTAAGTAGCTGGAGTGACCAGTAGAGCCGACGACTAACCGTCGAAAGGAGCAGGAGTCGAGGAGGCTTTGGGCTGGTTTATCCCCAGCATGAGCACCTTGGCCACTGGGGAAATAACCAAAGTCTCGGTCCGGTTTGGAGCCCGATGTAGCCAAGGATCGGAGGGCTACCGGACCAGAGTGAAAGGCAGCTGTTCCTGCAGGTAGGCGACTCTCCTGTTAAGGAGCCCAGATGGGAGCAGCAGGGGAGCCGCCATGGTAAAGGAAGACACCGGGCGTAGTGTTTTTAAAGGATTGCTTCCTGTGATATGTTAACCTCGTTGTTTTTAAAAGATTTTTCTATTTGTTTTTAACCTCCACGTATCACAACTGTTTTTATTGGATTATTTATTTGAAGACTGTTTTTGAATGCACTGCACTTTATTTTGAACATTTGTTTTGTTGATTGGTTTTAATAAAAGCACTTTGCACTTTTTCACCATCTCCTTGCTATGTTGTTGCCTCACTGCTTAGCTCATCGGTAGCATTACCGATGGTGACGGGTTCAAGGGCTCCCGTACAGCAGATGGGAGCATGGAGTTGAACCCGCATCATCACAGTCCCATACTTCAATAGGTCTCACATGAGCTTGCCACCTGCATTGTTGTGCCTCAGCAGCCAAATCTGCATATTTCAGCATTTTCCTCTCATATGCTTCCTCAATTGCATCTTCAAAAGGGGACTGTTAAGTCAATAAAATAAACTATCTGCTCTGCCACTGAAAATACCACATCAGGATACAGTATCGTTACAGCAATTACACATGGAACTAGCCACTTTTTTTTACCAATGTCTACAATTAACTTTCAATCCCAGGCACCTTACCACTTACCGCTACTAACACTTGTCTGAGTTCTATCACTTTTCCCTAAACCTCTTTATTGTTGCCAGGCAGCTCATTCACCTCCATGCGCTTATCTTCCACCACCTGAGAATTTGATTATGACACCAGGAGTAGCCTTTATTAACAAATTTCGCAACGAACATAAAATACAACCGTAATGGATTTGTATAATTCCCAACCGGCCCTGTGTCTGTATGGATTGATCTTCTTTTCTTTTTTCCTTCCATATGCCAAAAATTCCTATTATTTGACATTTCTGAACTTTTCCAGTGTGTACGTCTATATAGTCTACGTATGTGAGACTACTCACGGTGGTTGCTTTTGCTTTACATGTAATGCTTCTAAAATTGTCTTATAGCTCACCAGCACTCTGTATTTGTTTAAGTAACTTCACAACTGAATGAATGAATGAACTTATTGACTATGTCAGGTTACCTGATAAGATATATTTTGATAATAGAAAATAATGTAACTTTACAATATATGCTATTGTTAAGAGGTAAATTTCATATTAATAGACACACATGTTGCAAAGAATACAAGGTGACAACTAACTAGAAAAGGGAAAGGAAAAAAATAAGCATATTGTTATTTACAAAAAAAAAGCATTGCTGGACTAAAACCGGAGACTAAGCAGTGTCCTGAGTCTTACACCAACATCATTACTGTAGCTGCTTCCAGCCATGAAAGTGGAAAAGTCTGGTTAATGGAGGAAAACAAAAGGATCGGTTTGGTTACTGTAAATGCAGTAGACTACCGAGGTCATCATAAAAGATATGTTTTCAAGATACAGTTTTAGTTATATTTGCATTGTGTATAAAAGATAGCATGTCAATCAAGACTTTTTATTAATGGAATCACTATCTAAATGTTGTTTGTGTCGCATATATTGCATGTCAGTGTACAAACTGCAACCTCCCACTGTAAAATCTTCAGGAAGTAAAAGAAAACCTGGAAAAAATTTTCATGCAGATACTGGGAGAATGTCCACACTCAACATAGATAGTGCCCAGGCTATGGTTTGGGTTCGACACTGTGTAACAAAGAAGCAGAGTTCCACCATATGAGCATTAGTTTAAATTATTATGACTCCAACAAGCAAAAGAGCTGGACACTATGGATTAAGCAGATTTAAAAATGTTATGTTAGGTACTGCATACTGAACATACCCAGATGTGTTTGGATCTTCTACATATCCCTGATCATTAAATTGGAATAACTAACATTAAAATAAGAAGTCATGTTTAATATCATGTCTGAATCTCTAGCCCTTCTTTTGTTATGGCTTCTCTTCTATTGTTTACCCTGAGTGCCTATTTGAGTCTGCCTTCATACGTAATACAGTTGTGGAGGAACATGTGATGGTCCTGCCCTGCTGTGGCAGCTCCATATTTTATAAAGGGATTTTTATTGACAACATAATACCCTGACTATCATTAAAGCATCTACCTGTATATACTTTTACAATGACCTGGAGGACATCACAGCAGTAATTGTGCAAGATATTAACTAACATCAGATGGGGCACAAATCTATTACAGACTAAGGCACCATTCATTCATTTTTCAAAACCTAACCCAACAGCAACACCTGCATGATAGGTACAGACCCTAGATAAAATGCTATACCCTAACACAAGTCCTTGGTATAAAGATAAATGTCACCAGACCTTTACGATCTGACTGGTGTTCCATATCGTGAAAGTATATTTAGGATTTTGTGTCTCATAAATATCTTCATGTTTTAGATGTTATTTTCCTCCATCCATTCATTCATTTTTGAACTTGCTGAATTGAATTTAGGTTTGCAAGGGGCTGCAGCATATTCAGTGCACCAAACAACTCTGAACAAAGTGCCAGGCCATTGCAGAGCACATTCATACACACACACTCACACTCTTTCACATTAAGAGTTTGTGTGTGATCTAATTTAAAGTTAGAAATTAAGTTAATATGCAAGGCTTTAAGACGTGCAATGACAGCCAGTGGAAAAAAAACAAAAAAAACACAAGAGAACATTGGAGAACATGTAAACTCCACAGAGATACTGCCTAGGCCAAAATTTATATTCAATTTATTAACAATGTCCCACTGTGCTTCCTCTACTGAAAAGTGCTATGGCAAACATTTATACTGCTTTTGGCATATATATATATATATATATATATATATATATATATATATATATATATATATATATATATATATATATATATATATACAGTATATAATATATTGTACTTGTAGCTTTGCATATTCTACGAAGGGGGCACTGAAGCATGGTGGAAACAGAAGATCAGAATTTGTTCTCCTCGACAAAGTGCTATAGGCTCATTTAATCATTCAGTCATACGCTTATTCAAGTTTACCACTCACACATGAAAGATGCTGTTGTGTTGAGCACCAGACAGTGTAATTGGAAAAAATGAAAGTTACAAATGTTTGCTAATGTGAAACTCAGTCACTAGAGGCTTGACATAAACAGTACGAGTACAAGTAAAATAAAAGGGTAAATCATACAGAATTGTAAATTCACCCAAAACAGAACTACGCAGCTCTTGAAAAATGAAGTGACTAATCACACAAATGACTGCATTTTTGCCTGTATTTACCTGTCACATTATTATCAAATGTAATTGAGCAGTCATCCATCTATTTTTTGCTCATTATCACACACCTTTGCAAGTCTCTTAACAGTCACTTATGCTGGCTTACATGTCATATTTCCATTGTTATGGAAAAGAAGAAAATCTTTTTCAATTGAATTTGTTAGGAAACGTCCCCTGAAGCTTAAACCAGTGAGACACTGCTGGCAACACTGTCAGAAAAAAAACCTTGATATTGTGAAAGAAATACAACGCAATTGTAGAAAAGAGTCTTTAAATCAGTTTCTCTACAACAAAAAAGACAGAAAACAGTTCATTAATTTTTACTTCTTGCTGAAATGATCACCGTAATGTACAATATTTACTGAAGCTTCACGGAACCTGCACTCAGGTTTGATTCAGGGCTGATGTACATATTGTGGGAAGTCTGCATGTTCTCCCATATTCTAGTGAACTTACATTTGGGTCACCAGTTTTTGCTATAGCACTCACTGGTGACTCTAAATTAAGCAGGTGCAGATTTGTGTATGCAAATGTCACAAAATGGATTGCATCCTCCAGTACTAGGATTTAGAAAATAAATGCTGTTTCATGCAATGACGTTTGTTTTTAATTTGCAATCACAATATATCTATCTAAATAAAAAGGTGATTTTATCATATGCATAAATATCCCTTTGGCTTAAGTTCAAATGATTAAAATATCTTAAATACACTAGTGGAAAGTGCACCTCAGAACTAAAATTCAGGTTGGAGAATCATCCGAGTATGTTAACAACATAATCACACACAGAAGATGATAAGACATAGTTTATTTGATATATACTGTACAGTACAGTGACATGTCTTACAGAATACTCACATTAATTGTGAGTGTAACCTCAACTTCTACTGTGGCATGCAAACAAACATGGATCACAAATGTTTTTCTATGGAATATCAGTATGGTCCATACCATTTTGAGCTGGAGGCACATCTAGTCAAGGTTTGACTGTTGGTGGCTGGGCACCAGTATGTTATGTACTATACAGTATACATATATAAATATACACATACATACACGCGTGCTTGGGGTTGAACCATCAGTGTCTGCCTGTCTGTGTCCGGGCTGTTTTCCTATATATATATATATATATATCCATCCATCCATCCATTTTCCAACCCGCTGAATCCGATCTGTGCTCCGGTTTCCGGTGCAATGGCAATCCTAAATTATCCTTAGTGTGTGCTTGGTGTGTGGGTGTGTGTGTGTGTGCTGCGGTGGGCTGGCGCCCTGCCCGGGGTTTGTTCCTGCCTTGTGCCCTGTGTTGGTTGAATTGGCTCCAGCGGACTCCCGTGACCCTGTGTTAGGATAATGACTGACTGACTGACTAATATACAGTAAACACACACACAAATATACCATAGATATATACAAACATACATATATGAGGGACGTTCAAATAGTTTCCGCACTTTTATATTTTCGTTGGAAACAGTGAAAGCGGGAGGAGTAGTAATTGGGCATTAAAAAGTGGTACGAAGGTGACTATGTAGAAAAGTAAATTTGTTTTTGAAATTCTTAATAAACAGAGTTAAAGAAAGTGTGGAAACTTTTTGAACATCCCTTGTATGTATATAAATGTATATTGGATATATATGTATCTCTCTATTATAATAAAACAATCTTGGGCCGAGACGTGATCATCTCAGAAAGACACTTTGACGTCCCGCGAGACTAGACTTTATAAACTTTGGAAGCAAGACCTGTGAGATGGTGACTTTTGCACGTCAAGCCCTACTTGCAAACAATTTAAAACAAGATCACGGACATCTAACCTCTCAGTTGTTGGAATGCTTTTGGCAGACACACTTCATGTGCTTCCAGTTCTTAAAAATTTTATACGTTCCAGATGGCACGTCAACGAGTACGCGAAGAAGCGTTGGAGAGAAAAGAAGGCAAAAAAGAATGCACAAAAGAACAATAATATCTTGTGTATGTTATGAATGGAGGAGAGTGTGTGCGTACGTGTGTGCTCTTTCATGGACTGGCCCACTATCCAGTGTTCGTTTCTGCCTTATACCTGATTCTGTGAGCAGGGTTGACAGGTCCTGCAAATATTTCCTATTCAGTTAAAGTGCCATTCACTGTGGGCCACCCCAAATAATTGATTCTGTCAACGCCTGAGAGTGGGTCCCACTTGGAACTGTTGAAGTACAGAGGGGTGCACCCTCTTGGAGTATTGCTGCCGTCAAGGGCGGAAGAGGAATTTGGGTCTTTGTGTGGCTGAACGAGCATTTTCAAAATAGCACACCGCCAAAACAACATTTTTTCCTGCACAACAGCTTCAAAAATACCCCAGTTTGATGTGAAAACTGTACATCTGGCAACCCTGCTTGTGAAGATTGACTTTAGGAATCTACAATTCTAAACTGGATAAAGTGGATTTGAGAAGGTTGAGTTATCTTATATACAAATATGGCTCCCTCATGGCTACAGCTGCTTTCTGATGCGAGCTTATAATTATAGCCTACACCTGCATTCCACTTTTTAACTTCCTTTAATTATTTTTCTTTTTCCTAAATTCCTTCTATCCATGCAGTGCTTTTTTCTATTTATTAATTTTGTCAGACAGAGTTGTTTTATGTTTTAGTCAAATGCATGATTAGACATTATTTCTCTTTAAACATTGGTTTTTCTAAGAAAGTAGTTATTATTCCTGACCGGATGCAAATGCATATGACAAGTCATCCGCACCTATGTAATCCTTCAGTCCCCTGTGATCACATAGATCATAAAAATATTTGTTTGTTATTTTTCTGCTTAAGAAATCAGGCTAACTGTAGCAAATGCAAGAGGAAATAAAAGAGGAAAATAACTGGAAGAGACTTTTCAAAATGTCTGGAGCAAAGTTTCAGCCATTGATTATTTGCTTCCCCTTTAAACACATCTGCATTAAAGGCACAAAACACTGAAATAAGATTGCCCAAATGGTGTAAAGCTGTCACAAAATGTCACTACCTGGTGGCTTCTGCTGCCACTGTGGCTTGTAGCTATACACCTGCTGACGGGCATCAATGAGAATGACTTAAGAGTCATAATGGATTCACCACTGTCCAGAGCCTGGAAGTTTACAGCAGCAATGAAAAAACTCAAATGATATAGAGCTACCCAGCATGCAGTGCCAAGCAAATGTCAAGGAGCATAAGCCCTTGAAGGTCTGGGTATAGTTTTGTACTCCATGTTCTCCAGCTAGAGAAAGTCCAGAGATGAGCTCCTAGACAAATTCCTGGAATGAGCAGTATAAGCTATGAATTAAATGCGAAAGTAATGAAAGTGTAAGTTTTATGTAATCAATGATTACGAGGCAACAAGGTAGAAGTGTACTAAACTACAAAAAGATTAATATGGTTAAGTGACAGCTGGTACTGTAAAATGAATACAACTACATTAAATAAGTAGCCAAGCAAGACAGTCAGCAGTAGCAGTGACTACCTTTAAATATTGGCAATGTACTGAAACAGGTAAGTGAAAAGAGACTGGAGGAGCTAGGTAGGGCTGAATGGTCTGTTGTTTAAAAATATATATTACGTTCTTGTGGTAGGTCACTTAAATTAACCAGGTAAAAACTAGTATATCCATTATGCTTCTTCTGACTCCTGTGCTTATATCCAAATTGTCCCTTTGAACAGCGCTTCTAAATAAATTGCTCGTAGGCTCTTCATTGTTTGCTGCAGGCTCCGTTGTGGCCATATGTCCTTTGTACAACTTTTAGTTAATCAGTTCAGCTTCTGCATTTGGGCTTTTTTCTTGCGTTTTTCTTTTCTGGTGCCTTATTTGCAACAAAAACAAACACACTGGGCAGTGAGAGCTGAACAGCATGGTGCAACGCTTAGGTGTGTTCTAAGACGGTTTTTAATGATTTGAAAGATAGAGCATTTTAAGTTTTTTTTTTGTCTTCACATTTTTGTTTATTAAATTTTTTTGTACCAGTAAGTCATATTCATATGATACTGTATATGCAATTACATTAATTAGCAGATTCATTAAATAAATGTGTCATAACAACATTTGTTATGGCTCAATAGTTTTCATAGATAGCAGAGTCCAATTCAGGCTAGATGTGGAGGGTCTGTCACTACTGTTGTTCAAATTTCTTCAGCATTATTATTGTTATTAATGTATTATTATTACTGTATTTCAATTATTACTATTAATTAATGTGATGTATGTATTATGCTAATGTTAGGCTAGGTTACTTGAGGTTAGATTATCTTTAGGGTAAGTTACATCAGGTCAGGTGTATACAATGAAAATGACACAAAAGCACATCCTCACATGCTGCCACACATGAAATGCAGCAATGCAGACACAGCTATTTGTATCCAAGGTAAGCGTGGCGAAAATGGCTACAGACACAGAGGCACACTTAATAATGAAATCAACTAACAATGAATTGATCGGAACCATATAATATCATTAAATGAGACATGACTACATATTTATTCACTCAATGCTTATAGAGTGACCCTTTCGTAATTCATTTCCTCTTGCATTCATTTCTAGATAAGAGACTTTTTTAAATTCCCTTTTTCTTCCATTCACTTCCAGATAACAATAGAACTGCCACACATTTTTTTAGTACAATGACCACCAAGGCCATTGCCACATGGGGTCTGAATCCTTTTCTTCTCACTAATGGCCCATCAGCTCAGTATCCTCAAACACATCCTACTTCCCTACCCTCAGAAGTCACACACATCCTAAGAAAGCCTAACACGGTCTGAGTGAATGTAAAAATAAAACCTTTTTGGCACACAACATACAGTGCTGGCATACAGTTTAATTTTACTTTAAATGCTAGTATACGTTTTCAAAAAAAAAAATCCATGGTTGCTCAGCCATGGGGCAGAAAACTGCTTTAGTATTTATAAGTGAAAAACAAAACACATTTCAATCAGCTGGGCACATAAAATGATATACAACGCAGAAACTAATTTTTATGGTGATACTTTATATAGTTTTGTTTTTATTTCATTGTATTTACGTTCTCCAATTGCTTCATTCAGCTGGTAGCGAGAATGTCCAACAGGATGCTGTGACACAAGCAGATTTCCAAACCCTAACATGGCATAAACCAAGCCCTGACATGGAATAAAAATGTTTAATCGTAAAAAGTATTACTTACATATTTCACAGACTAAGTGGGAAAATGACAGAGAATATAACTCAGCTGGATGTAATACTACCCACATCACAAGTCCGCTATCATTTTTGTAGTCTGAGCAGCTAACACACCAAAAGTGGGTGCACTGTATTCATTTTTATTTTGCTGTGTGTGTGTTCTCTCACTGCCTTTGCAGTTTATCAGTGTGTGTCTCCTTAACCATCTTTTGTGTCTTTTCATGGTATGTTGGCAGCTCTCATCTCATTTTGTTTGCAGTTCGATATGAAGCACACTTGTCTTTTGGGCAAGTAGCTTTTTTGTCATGCAAAGTGATGTGAAAATATTGTCAGCAGTGACTTTTCTTACATTGCCTGTGACAGGCACATGAGTCATTCTACCAATTACACTTTCTTTCCCTGACAATCAAGTGTAATCTTTCACCAAAAACAATTTACATTTGTTACTTACATCTCTGTTTATCCAAAACTTGATTCCAGAATTGTCAGGATAGTTTGACTTTCATCACATGAAAGAGCATCAACATTCCATGAGAAACAACTGTTCATCAATGCATATATCTGCCTTTTACCTATTAAACATGATGTAGTTCTGAACTAAGTTTTGTCTGTTGTACAGCAGCAACAAAACGGTCAATATATGAAGTACACAGCCAGCATTAGTTTTTTGTAGGGAGACTAGAACACGCGAGATGGTACACCGTGGATAAAGTGATTCATGTGTGAATGTAGCTCACTTGCAATGTTTTCACAGACATGGCAGAACTGGCAATGTATGCAAACACAAGAATAAGCAGTCAGTTTTCTTTGCATGTATGTGATTCAATATGTGTGATAGTGCATTTAAATAATTCAGTATATGTGTCTGTATTTTAATATAACTGTATCGAAATCAGATTGTTTTCTTTTAAAAGGCACCTTATTTGCTGTCAAGTACCACATTGCATCCGTCCTTCCATTTTCACAAAGAAAGCCCGCTATTTTTTTGTGGCATTTTCATTCTTTGTCGGATCTGCTGAGTCTGTGAAAACTTTTCAAGTTAGCCACTGTCCACTACAGTGTTCTTCACTTGTGGCTCAATCACTTTGTTCACTATGTAGACATATCGCATGTTCACACTTCCTCATGTCAAATTCATGCTGGCTGCGTACTTTGTATTTCACGATGTGTAAAAAACATTACAATGACAATTCAAGTGACATTCAGTAATTTTTTTTTTTACTTATCTGAATTAAACAGGGCTCTGACAGTTTTCAGATTTGTTTTTTTTTCTTCATCACATGTAGTAAAACAATGTAGGTGATTATATGTATGGAAAACAATTTTCAGTAATGTCAATAACTGCAGCAGGAGAGATTTGTCAAGGTACGCAAGTGCAAACCTTAGGAAACAGACAACAATTCACACCTGGGTACCAACATTCAATGGCATTCCTTGTGGCAGTAATAGGGGGTCTTTGTGTATAAAAAAAAAAAGATTTGGAACAACATGGGCAAATACAGTAATTTAGGAAAAGTCCATGAAGGACAGAAGTGTGACATGTACACTGATAATAATTATTCATTTAAAACACAATGGCAAATGGCTGTTATGCTGCTACTGGTAAGGAACTTCTTTTTTTTTTTTTTTTAAATGTTTACATTTAGCTTACTGCAAGCAAGCAGGAGATGTGAGCTGGTATACAAGTGGCCATCAGACTAGCAAAAAGGGACATTCACAAAATCATCCAGTTGAAGTGGACTCTTTCAAGGTAAATTTTGAAACAATCTTTATATATAATACGCTACCGTGGCTGTTCGTTTGTCTGTCCAGGATTTTAGATCACGTGTAGCTCGCAAACTGTTTGACCTATTGACCTGATATTTGGTACACATATGAGGGGGGACCCAAAAATAACCGGAAATAAATAAATAACCTAACAACAACAAAATTCTGGTTATTTTTGGGTCCCCCCTCGTATACTACGTGACATCTACTATCAGCTTTTGGGGTGATGATTGACCTCCACGGTTATTCCTCATTTTATTTTATTTTATTGTAGAATCAACTCTCGGCAGTGACCAGCAGGGCGGCTGTGCGGCCCACGTGTACAGCCACCGTTATCATCCCTACCACCTTCGCCGTCACTTCCCCTACCTCTTCATATCTTAAATCATTCTTGAGGCAGATTGAAGACTGAAGATTGAAAAAGTAAAGAAAATGAACTCAGCAATTGTAACACAAACACTGACTTAATCAGTTTTAATGCAAAAAGATGTAGACGAAAGAAGAGAAGCAGTGGACCGTTAGGGTGGAGAAAAGAAGAACTGCTCAGGAAGCTGCAGGCGCATCAACCTCTGAGCAAACGAATGCTAAACATAAAGAGAAAAGAGTATGAAAATTATGAATGCTCAAGTCAAGTGTATTCACTGCATGGTGCCGTTACTGGTAAATGTATAATTAAAATTGCACAGAATGTTTCTTTGTTTTAACATAGATGAGGTTGCAAAAATCGCCAAAACTTTTCAACAGGAGAGTTGAAACAAAGACAACTTTGTCATTGCACTCTATTTGAGATACATCAACAACAAGTGAAGTGTCTTGACAAATTTCCTTAAAGAGTAAATGTGCCGAATTTCAGTAAAATTGTGCAGACAGACAGACATGGCTAGCACAGTATGTGCTTTCGCATTATATATGAATGCACCTAAAAACCAAAACAAAACAAAAAAAAAAACAATAAGCTGTCACTATGTCATAACTCTACACATAACTAGACCACAACCCAAAGCTACAAAACATAACAAGAGCACACAAGTGCATGCGCCTGCATCCCTCAGACCTGCCAACAAGCAATTAGGGAAAAAAAACTCTATAAGCCAGTTGTTTTGTATACTTATTCTCTAAGCATCTCCCTAATTTATTTCGCTTGCACAAAGTTTTACCAACAAGGATATCTTTTTGTTAAGAGAAAAAGCCATACACATACACACAGCATTTAATTAATTTTGAAGGCATGTAATTAGTTTTCCAAGTGCCTTTATTTTTATGTAACTATAAAAGATATATTTATCCCTTCAGAAAAAAGGGAGAAACTATATTTTGGACTTGAAAGCTCCTTCAATTATGTTTCTGTTTATTTTTTAAATTGAGCTGAACACAATATGAGAAATGACTTGCGACAGTGGCTTCTCTGCAGACCCGATAGTAAGGTCATGATTCCCTCAGGATAAAAAAAAAATGGTATAGTGTACGTTTAGCTTCACTGAATAAGATGAGATAGCAGATTATTGATGCAATTTAGATGAAAACCAACCTATTCCGTTTATAAATTGCACACTGCTCTATGAACAGTTAGTACTTCTTATTTTGTGTTACATCTCAGATACATTTTGGTGCACTCGAAGCACTGATGCTGCATCTTGACTCTGATGCATTGTTCTGTCAGGCACAATACACAGCCTGAAAGTAACAGAGCGGCAATGCAATCCAGCTCAATTTTCAGAACTTGATTGCCACATTGATTCATATAAAGGCATTCTCAGCCACATAATGTGCTAAAGACAAAGTCAAAGAAATATAGGCAAAAATCTAATATGTCAACCAACAGTGATATGCTTAAATATATAAAGTATATGCACCATATAATAAATATGTGATCTAAATCTATTATCTGGAGTGACAATATTTATTACTAATATACTGTATATATGCACTATATACCAGTGGTTCCCAAATTCGGTCCTCAGGACCTGTGTGACTGCAGGTTTTTATTACAACAAGATTCATAATCAGTGATAATAATTGATAATAACTGATCTAATTTAATTAGCTGGTCTTTTCCTCTTCTCTTATTCTGCATTCAGAAAAGCAGAGCATGAGTATGATTTTTACATTTATGAGACTTTATGAAATAATTTCTGTTTTTGGTAAAGCTTTAAATGCTTCATTCTCTGTGTTGGTTTCATATTGTTTCGTCATTCTTCGGCATAGTTTGAACCATTTATTGTATTCTAATAGTAACTATTAAAAATATGCAGAGCAGACACCCAGGCTAATGACACTGAATGACGAAAGGCTGCAACTCCTCCAGCGTCAGACCCACTAATTAGTAAATAACAGATTAAATAACCAGAGACCTGGAAAAGCCAAATGAAAATTAGGATGAAAAAACTCATCAACAGTAAAAAATAAATAAATACTTTCAAATAAAAAACAACATTATCCCCATATAACTTGCTTGAAAATAAGAGCTCACTTGGAGTTTAAAGAAAAACAAAAGTTGATTCGAACAAATGCTTGCAGTCACAATGGGTCCAAAGGACTGAGTCTGGGAAGCACGGCCATACAGCATATAGTATAATCACTAGTAATTTCTTTATAGCATTTAATTTCAGAATATAAAACAGCTCCTCTGGAATCCAAATTATTAAGTAGATCCCAAAGTATTGTGTTCACATGCAATGATTCAATTGCTTTCTTCCAGCTTTAACATGTTTTATTGAAATGCTACACCAGGCTATTGCGAAAGTCTGATTAAGTTAAAATTGGAAGGATTTTATTTGTCTTCGCTACAGGCATTAATTCAGTGAGATTAAAAAAATGTCTTGGAAAAAGAGTAAAAAGTGTGAGTTTATAAACAGGTGTGGTGTAAAGCAGGATGGCTGTAAAAGGCTGGTGCATTTACTCATCTGGGGCTAGGTTTTAAAAGCAAAATCACAGTGAGGTTGTCACCTTAGGCTTAAACACCATGCTGATTTCATTGCAGTGCATAATGCCTGTAATTTTAAACCATCTGTCCTGCAGGTGACTTTTTGATAAACAGTTTCTGTAAAAACCAGAAGCATATGGTTTCTAGGGCATAGCATGTGGGTGTCTGAGGTATGTGACAGCTATCTCAGTAGATAGCCTTTCCTTATCCAAATGAAGATGCATTTATAGAATATGACTGATAGATGATGCATAATAAAAGTCAGGTAGATTTAAAAGCAAACATCTGCATTGAAATACAATATGCAAATAATTTAAAAAATGATTCGATTTATGACAATGATCCTTTTTCAGCTATCAAATACTAATATTTTACAAAGCAGACAAAGATCAATATTATGTACCATATACTGTATATACAGCATATAGGAGTGAGAACTTGGGTTAAAAGTAGTGTTGGAGTAACAGACAACATCCCAGTGAGAGTAAGTCTGCACCAGGGATCTTCTTTAAGTCCTTAACTCTTTGATCTGTTTATAGATGTGTTAAGTCATGGGATACAAGATCCATCACCTAGGTGCATACTTTTTGCTGATGACACTGTGTTGTGTAGCACCAGAAAAAAGGAAGTAGAGAGGAATTTGGGAAGAATGGCGAAGGGCTTTGGGAGAAAGAGGATTGAAGATAAATTGGAAGAAGACAGAATATATGAAGTGTAATGATGATCAGGATTCAGACATTACCCTGCAGGGAGAGCTACTGAAAAGAGTGGGTACATTTACATATCTAGGATCAGTGGTAGCCAAAGAAAATTAGTTGCAGAGATAACCCACAGAGTCCAGTGTGGATTAAACAACTGGAAGAAGGTTTCAGGAGTGTTGTGTGATTGAAGAATTAAGGTGAAGGTTAAAAGTAAGGTTTTTAAGACTGTGGTAAGACCAGTAATGATGTATGGAGGTGAGATGTAGGCAGTAAAGGGAATGTAGTAGAAGAATGTGGCAGAAGTGAGAATGTTGAGATGGATGTGGAGTTACAAAAAAGGACAGAATAAGAAATGAGACAATCAGAAGTGGGAGTAATATCTAAGAAAGTACAACAAAGTAGGTTGAAATGGTATAGGCATGTGAAAAGGAGAGAATGTGGAGATGGATGGATAAAGAAAAAGAAAATTTGACGGAAAAGGGTGTGATTGGGGAGGAGGTGCGGGACCGAATTGTATGGAGAAGGTCGATCATGCACAACAACCCCACATAGAACTGGGAAAAGATGAACAGGAAGAATGCATTGACAAAACTGAACACCAACTGTAGTAACAGAATAGTGGAGAGTTAAATTTATTTTAAATATTGTAATAACCATAACCAGTCAGGGAACCACCCAAACACTCCCCATGCCACCCCTGTTAAGTCTGTAAGGGATACCTTTTTCTTTTCAGTCACTCCTATTATATAGTAAGTCTCCCACTTGAGTGTGACATTCTGAAGTATGCTGTTCATCCCCAACCCTGACCACCTCCTCTCTTCTTACTGCACTGTTCTGCTCCTGCTGTGCTGGTACTGCAGTCTAACAAATTCTTATTTTCTCCATTAATAGTTTACTGACCCCTCTAAGAGAGGTCCTCTCCTTTCATGTTCTTCTTGCTACCCGAACCCAGACTCTTGTGCTCCTTCCACTTTTTTCCACCAGCCTCTTCTCCTCTCTGCCCCCCTATAGCTCACTATGATGCTTAATGTATCTTGCCCAGTGCTCCTTCACAAAGAGTGCTGCTTAGCAGCTATGCATCTATATGGCCCTCTGAATTGCCAGTGCAGTCAAATGTTTATAGGTTTAGTATCCAAAAATTTCCAACATAAGAATGTTTCAAAGAAATAAGTAAAATACAGCTGGAAAATATTTGCTGACACCTTAAACTTAAATTTTGAACAAAAGACACTTTAAAATGCACTTGGTTGATAATGAATACTATTAGTGAAATGCACATTAATTAACAGAGTGTGCAATGCATAGGCTACACTAGAGATTAACATTATTTAGTATGGTGTTTAACTTTAACTGTTCTTATTTTTAGATTAAATATCATTTCACATCAATTGAATTCTGAGCCCCTTTATGGCATCGGGATGAATAGGGTATAAATGATTAGAAAGATTCAATGTGTTGCCTCCTTTGATGAGACAAGCCTTATAGCACCATTTGCAAACAGCCACTGCAAAAAAAAAAAATAGGTTCAACTTTTAAATTTGCCTTATAAGCACAGTACCGCCATATCTCACATTGACTGCCCTGTTTATCAACAAATTGGGGAGACTAGTGTCATCAACTGTTTCCATCATTATCTTTGTAACTGAATTGACAACATATGTAACACAGCCCACTTAGCGTGATTTGGTTTTCTACAGGCCACACAGACACACCTCCGCTTGCAGAGAATCAGCATGCCTATTCCATATTCCCCAAGGCTTTTTTTAAAGACAGAGCTGACTTTTCAATAAAGGCAACATAATTAATCTTGATGATATTTTTATAATACGATTACCTAATTTTGCATAATGTTGGTATAGTACCATTTTAAAAAATTGGTAGTACGGTACTTTTTTTAGTGCTGGTAAAACATGCAACACTACTTACGGACAGCCTTTATTAAAATGTTGCATAGTATTATTCCATAGGAAGCCTTTCCTAGTACTTAAATTTTGGAAAGCTGCACAGCTGTTTTCTAAAAAAAAATGTCATTCCTAAATTATTCTTTGTGACTCTAAGGTGTCCTTAACACATCTATTTCAAGGCACTACTGAAATGCATTGCATTTTTTATTCCAACAGTGTATACAACCAACCCTAACCTAATAAATGAAATTAAAGTAATTGATGGTATAACTTTAAGGGGTCTCAAAATCAGGTCCTGGGGAGGCCAGCATGCCCGCTTGAAGCTGTTAATGAAATTATTCTTTATTTATACAATTTATTCCTGCTCTTTAGTTTCGGTATTAACGAAAGCAGAGGGTGGCACGGTGGCACAGTGGGTAGTGCTGCTGCCTCGCAGTTAGGAGACCTGGGTTCGCTTCACAGGTCCTCCCTGCGTGGAGTTTGCATGTTCTCCTCATGTCTGCGTGGGTGTACTCCGGTTTCCTCCCACAGTCCAAAGATATGCAGGTTAGGTGCATTGGCGATTCTAAATTGTCCCAAGTGTGTGTGTGTGCACGCCCTGCAGTGGACTGGTGCTCTGCCTGGGGTTTGTTTCCTGCCTTGCGCCCTGTGTTGGCTGTGATTGGCTCCGGCAGACCCCCATGACCCTGTAGTTAGGATATAGTGGGTTGGATAATGGATGGATGGATGAAAGCAGATCACCAGAATGTTTAATGGACTCAAATGAAATTTGTACTCCCTCTATTATCCTTTTGTATTATTGTTTTCAGTTTCAGTTTTGCTTTAAGTTATACTGTCAGTTTGTGTCCTCCAACCTGCAGTGAGAAATTGGGGGCAAGTGGCAGGATTGGCATTCTAGCAACCATAAAAACTTCACACTGCTGTGAAAACAGCACACAAGACACCTTTCTGCTCTCCACGGGAGTAGTTCTGCTGCAGACACCCAGAGGAAAGCTGTCACATTATGAAGAGGATGGGGGATAGTCCACAGGTGCCTCATCCCAAGAAGGGTCGAAAACACCGGAGAGCCAATGGGGTCAGGCCTGTTGGGGATTAGAACTAGGGCGGTGCTGAGTCATGACCTGCTGCACGGCAGCACATGTGTCCTAATCTGATGGCAGCCCATTCAGGGTAGGTGTGTGCAATGTCTTGTATCTGACCACAGACTACACCTACTAGAAGAATGAGGTCAGACCTGCCCAGACACCAAGATCAGGCGGTTTCTAATGAGTTTGCACACAGTTTGTGCGAGGAACTTGCAGACTTGGGTGTGTCTGACGATCCTAACATGATGTAGGAGTCCTTCTGTGACAAGACCTTATAGGTTGCTGAATGTTGTGCTGGCATTGCTGGTGTTTCCAGAAGGAAGTATTTCATTTCGCAGGACCCCCTGGATTTTATCGAGAGGAGTCGCAGTGAACAGCTTCATTCCAGTGCCTGTACTGGGAACTGAGAAGGATGGCTATGAGGGTTCTGAGGGCAGATAAGGAGGCATTTGTCAGAGGAACCTGTGAGCAAGTAACACACCATCTACGGTCTAGTGACCAACCTTCTTCTTACAAAGGAATCGAAGCATTACGCACATCCAAATCTGTTACTCGGAGAGTCACAGTCAGAGCGGGTTATGGAATGGTCCTTACAGAGGTTGCTGCAGTTGTGACCCGCTGGGCTGGCTACTTTGTGCAGCTTTTTAAAGCTAATCTACTGGCTAGGATGCTGGACATCTCTGGGTACACGGTTCTTGAGGATGGATCTCCAATTAGCTGTGAACCACCAAATCTCACTGAGATTACACTGGTGGTGAACCAGCTGAGGGTAGGGAAGGTTGCAGGGATCTGTGGTGTCTGAGGTGAATTACTCCAAGCTGGTGGTAAGGCTATCCTCCTCACATTGCAAGCAATCTTTGCTTCCATTTGGGCATTATCCCACCTGATTGAAAAATGGGACTTGTTGTCCCTACAGGGGGATAACACTGCTCTCAGTTTTGGGTAAGGTCCTTGCTAGGGTCACCCTCAATAGGATCTGTGATCACTAGCTCACCTACCAGCGACTGGAGCAGTCTGGTTTTAACACCTAAGAAGTCTAAAATCAATCGCATTCTGCCACTGAGGGTTCTCAACGAATGCAAATATTAATATCAGCAGAGTTTCTTTGCAGCCTTTGTCGATTTACATAACGCGTTCAACTCAGTTAATTGAGATGTTCTTTGGGACATCCTGAGACTTACTGGGATCTCCCCGAAACTGCTGGATGTCATGGCCGGCCTGTACACTGGTACTGTGAGTGCTGTGCAAAGTGGAAGTAGAACCTTTGTGTTTTTCCCAGTTGATTTTGGCATCCATCTGGGGTGTGTTCTTGCTCCTAACTTGTTCAACGCCTGCATGGGGCATCTGTTGGTGAAGAAAGATTCACTTATTTTGCCAATGATGTTGTGATCTTCACAGAATCAATGAAGGCTCTGATAAGGGCTCTCAAGAGACTGAGTGAGGAATATGAGTATCTGGATTTGTGAGCATCCTGGATAAAAACCAAGATTAAGGGCTTTAATAACCTCTTGGGCACAGCCATCAGCAGTGTGTCTGTCTGCTGAAGTTTCAACTGTGTCAAGAGATTTACTTACCAAGGCAGCGACATTCATGTCTTTGGTGACTCTTCATGTGAAGTTAGTAGACGGATTTGGAGAGCTTGGGGGATCAGGAGGTCGCTGGAAAGGGGTGTGTAGCACTCCCGATATCTTTGCAAAAGGAAAAAGGTCCAAGTCTTTAGAGTCCTGGTGCTTCCTGTTTTGCTACATGGTTAGGAGACATGGACGCTATCCAGTGACCTGAGATGAAGACTGGACACTCCTTCGGTACTGTGTCTCTTCAGAGAATCCTTGGGTACCGCTGGTTTGACTTTGTGTCAAATGAGCAGTTGCTCATGCAATTCTGAAATAGGCATATTACCTTTATTATGAGGGTCAGTTACGGCACTACGGCCATGTGGCGTGATTCCCCAAGGGTGATCCAGCTCGCTGGATCCTCATTGCTGAGGACCCAAGCAGATAGACCAGGCCAAGTGGACGCTCTCCAACCTGACCTGACTTGTCAGTTTGTGTGTTGTCTCATGTATGTAGCCTTTTATATAAGATTCCCAACAGAAGTGCTATAAAACCATCTATTACTACATACATTACAAAATACACTTCAATAGATGACACACTGCAAACAGTAATGCTTAACGTGCTTAAAATAGTGTTACTACCCAAGAGGAAGAAATTGATTTGTATTGCACATATATATATATGTATATATGCCCACAAGAAGTGTACTAACTCTAAGTCTGTCAAAAAAGGAACAAGGTATTGGTCAAATGTGAAAACACAGTGCTAGTCATTTACAGTATTTTGATATGCACTCATTCTTGTTGAATATTTACAGAGCAATCTTAGGATCAGTCAATAATACTAACTGGTTGTGATTTTCTCAAGGCATAAAACTTGGGGACCTATTTAGAAATGACCACCAATATAATGCCAACCCTCATCTTCATTAATTTACCACACATTTCACATTTCCATGACCTAGCACCATGGGGCTTTTTGCTGCTTACAGAAGTTAAAATAAGACAACCTATTTGAACATTTTATGACATTTCTACTACCTATGTATGACAATATGAAGGCATAGACATGCTCAAGATTTCTAGCATTGTTTCTAAAGGTGGAAGAAACGTTTGCAAATTTACATAATATTATGGGGGATGTCTTTGATGGGGATAATCATAAAAACATGTATGACTTATTTAATAACGAATATATACATTATATACTGTATATGTAATATATATACTGTATACATACATACACACACACACTTCTACAACCTTCACATCCCTACTTTAACATGACATCATCAGATAATTGAAAGATGAAAAAAGGAGCCATTGACAGATGCTGCAAAGACAAACTGCACATTTGTTCCAAATCTAGACAGCTCAAGTGGATTTTTTTCCACACTGCCAGTTTCAAGGAACATTTTTTGTCTTTTTCTGTCCACAAAGACTCTTATAAAATTACATTAACAATAAAATGTCAGAAATGGTATGTGATTTTGTACTATTTCTATGAATTTATTCATAGATTTTATAGATAACTTAAATATCTGCCTTTTTTGCACTTCCTCATTCCAGTCCTGTATCTTTATGTTTTTTTATTCTTGACATATTTTATTTTATTTTAAATTATCCACAGAAATGTTGTGAGAACATCTGCCAGCTGGTCTGCCTTAACAATGTCACATCCACCAGATTTTACCAATGATGTATGACCACACCCCTCTACTTTATTCTAGACCCTTTTTCGGATTGACCTCTTTTTATCCATGAGGGTCCAATCTATTATGACATAATATATCTGTATGTATTACAGTAAGTGTCTCCAAGGTTTTAAGTAAAGCTTCATTTCAATGTGTTCAATTCTAATATACAGTACCTACAAGAATCTTTAGCTGTACCAGTTCTTCATTTTTCTACCATGGTTACTGGAAGTGTTCCCATTTTCCATCTCACATCCCAAAATCATGCCAGTTAGGGGACTTTAAATGAGCCCTTTATGAGTGTAGATGTTTCTGTGTGTTCTTTGGAATGGACAGGCTCTCTATCAAGGAATCTTTACTTATATGCACGAGATGCTACTGAGATTTTTGTTTTGCCTCCAAAAAAGTATATTAAAGAGATTTGGAAATGAATGGATGGTTAAACATAGTGAATTAATTGATACATGGAAACTGTGTTGTGATGGACTCTCAGTTTTCTTATTATACCTACATTCCAAATCGTTCTTTCAAGCTGAGTATTTACCAGAAACTGTTTTGACAGTGTCAAGGCAGCTGCAATAGCCTCTTTTCCTATTAGAGGGTGAAATAGTTCATGACTTCCTCAATGCTGCAAACATAGTAGTAAATGGTAATGCCAGGAGCTCATTCTGTTATTGCTACATGCAGAAAGGTCACACATTTATCTAGAAGATTCATGAATGACTGTTGACAGTGTGTCACAATCACTTGTCCAGACTCTGCCTGCCATTATACATCATCACCAAATATGTACTTTGAATGAAATAAGCACAAGGTTTCAGTGGTGCCACTCCATTTCTGTCTCATCAGATAGTCAAAAGACTCATAGCCTTCTGCAATCTTTTGAACGTGAATTTTATTTAATTGCCGTATGTAACCATTTCATGTAAAGAGTGTACAACAGAAAAGTGTGAACAGTACAATAAGTCAATATACAGGTTATAATAAACAAACAGGCAATATACAAGTAGACAACAACATTCAGACAGAATACATGCAAGCATTTTAACTGTAGAAAAACAGACAAGCATGCAATAAATAGGAAATCGTTTATAATGGAGTAGATAGTGTACGTGTGGTTCAGGGTGCATATATTTGCCACTTGCACTGCTTGCAGATAAAAGTTATTGAAGAATCCGGTAATGCCTTTCCATATGATTTTGTCATTTTGCCTCAGGGCAGTGAAGTGAGGAACTCATGGCCAGGATTTTTACAGTCATCTGTGATAAAATAAAAATAAAAAAAATTCTACAACATTGGAGGTCCTCTTACAGCTGTTTACTCTCTGTTAAAAAAACTGCAATTTTCCTCTTGGCTAGATTCACTGTTTTTTGTGGTTTCTGTCTGTCCCTCTTGAGATGAAGTGTTGACAGATCAAACTGTGATTTTGTAGGTTAGGGGGCTTTCAATGATCCAGCAATAGAAGTTCAACTACAGAGGTTCCAGCCTTCCCTATCTCTTCAGAAAATGGTGGCGCTGCTAAGCCTTCTTCAAGATAAAGTCTTCACCCAAACACAGACTATTTCCACTACAGTCCCATTGATACTAAGTGGGTTAAGAATGTGCAGCTTCGGGATAGTGACTGATGACCAGCTGTCCTTCACCAGCTATGTTGCAAATGTCTCTTGATCTTACAGATTTGCTCTATACAATATCTGCAATATCAGACCCTTTCCTTTTTTTTTTTTTATATATTTTATTAATTTTTATTGTAATCATTCCATACAAATAGATCAATTTATAACCAAACAAATTAAAGACAAATCAAACCCCACCCCTGAGAAGGAGAGCTTAGCTAAAGGAGAATTACTTAGGGCTTTTTAATAAGACAACAATAAGCAAAAGAAAGGGAGAAATAAATATCTATGTAAATAAGAGATGGAGAAGGGAATTAAATGCGGTTATAGTTATTTTTCTTATTCTAAAATAATGTTGATCAGATCCTGCCAGGTTTTGAAAAAAATTTGTACAGATCCTCTAACTGAGAATTTGATTTTTTCCAATTTCAAATAATATAAAACATCGGTTTCCCACTGACTTATCAGAGGAGAATTAGGATTCTTCCAATTTAACAGAATAAGTCTACGTGCCAAAAGTGTAGTGAATGCAATCACCGTTTGCTTGTCCTTCTCCACTTCAAGTCCGTCTGGAAGAACACCGAACACAGCTGTTAGTGGGTTAGGAGGGATTGTGACCCCAAGGCTGTCTGAAAGGCACTTAAAAATATTTGTCCAAAATGATGTTAATTTGGTGCAGACCCAGAACATGTGACCCAGTGAGGCAGGAGCTTGGCTGCAGCGTTCGCAGGTTGGATCTTGCCGTGGAAACATTTTGGACAGTTTTAAGCGAGACAGATGAGCTCGATACATAATTTTTAGTTGAATAATTCTATGCTTTGCGCATATGGAGCTCGAGTGAATTCTCTGCTTTGCTACCTTCCACTCCTTTTCTGATATATTGATTAAGAGATCTTCTTCCCAATGTCCTCTTGGATCTTTGAAAGGTAGGGACTCTAATAAGATTTTATATAATGCGGAAATGGTTTTTAATTCCTCGAAATTGAGCAGTATTTTTTCCAGCATTGTGGATGGTGCGAGGTGGGGGAAATCGGGCAATTTCTGTTTAACAAAATTTCTAATTTGAAGATAGTGAAAGAAATGTGTAGCTGGGAGGTTGAATTTTTAACGTAATTGTTCAAAAGATGTAAATATGTTGTCTATATAATGATCTCTGAGCATTTCAATCCCAAAACTTTTCCAGGTATTAAAAACTGGATATGTTTGCGAGGGTTGAAACAGACCCTTTCTATCATATCATGCAGCACAACTCCTGGTCCAGGATCTGGTCTTGTCGTATCTTCACTACAACAACTCTCTGCTGGCAGGAGTTCCTGCATGTGCTTCTGGGCTAATGCAGATGATTCAGAATGCAGCAGGATGTCTGATGGTCAACCAGCCAAGATGGTCGCAAGATACTTCTGTTTTAATTCACTACATTGCCTTCTTATAGTAGCACATATTAAGTTCAAAATCTTTGATGCTTGCCTACAGAGCAGTCAACAGGTCAGCATCTGTTGTCACACATGAGTGCATGGGAAGCAGTCAGTGGACTTGGCTGAACATGTTAACATGGTAAGTCGGAGCAAGGGTTGACTGGGTGCACTAATGCCTTTCTCTCTCTCTCTCATTCAGATCCTTCAAACAGAAGCCTGCCTAATTCCATCTGATCTTCCAGAACCGCCCTTCTTTTGACCTCACTTCCGGTTCCACGCTTGGTCACACTTTTCTTCCTCCCCAGCAGCTATAAGGACCTTGAATTTGCATGTTTGGACTCAGTTTGAAGAAACAACTCGCTCTCATAAAAAACATTGATTTCAATCACTTTAATAACATTAATTAGGATTCTGAATATACGGGGTGGAACCTCAAACCTTTTTCTCAGTTTTTGTCTCTTTTTTACACTGTATATATGGAGACACTTGTGAGGTCCTGTGCTCCCACCCAGGCCTGCTGAAGAAAGGTGTCTGGTGATTCCACCTCTGCTTGGCACCAAATCTCAATTCTGACTTTAATCATGTGTATCTCCAAGCTGGAGGAATGAGCTGCCCACATCCATTTGTTTTCAAGAAGCATTTGAAGACTCTCTTGTTTAGTGAATTTCTGTCTAACTGATATTATTTGTTAAATGTTTGTAACTCAAGAATTGTAACTAGCTTGCATTTTGCTTTGCTGCTCTTTGCTTGAAATGCTTGATTTTGTAACCTTGTCTTGTAAAACTTTTTACCGCCAAACAGTCCACCAGACTGATGTTTACTCGATTATGTTGGCCTCTTTTGAAAGCTGCTTCGGATTAAAGCATCTGCTAAACAAATAAATGTAAATGTCCATGGAAGTCGAATGTTAACTCGTGGCAAAGAAAAGGAAAACCTTACTCAATATGTAATACTCAAAAGTTTTTCTTGCAAAATTTATACAGTCTTCATATTTTAAGCTTATTTCTGAAATACATAATGTCAGTTGCCTGTGCTTTAAAGTAGTTAACACTGCTGACCTATTGCTGACACTCGGGGGAACTTTAGTAAGAGAGGTTATTGACCTTCATTTCTTCTTGATAAGCAAGCTCAATTGAACTACACAATCATATGATATACTAGGACTGGGAGAGCACATGAATTCCACATAGAAAACATTTTTACTTGCAACAGAGCCAGAAATTTAGTTATATCACAGGCATACAACAATACGCTGCCTAGACTTTCATATAGTTCACAGTTTCGCATTACATCATCCGACTGAGGAACAGATGAAATACTGGAGCAGTATCTTCAGACTGTTTAAGCTTTCCAGCTGTTAGAAAATAAGCAACTGTCCCTTACTGATGAGAAATGAAATGTTATACTGTGAGAGATTGTTTTAGTCAAAATAAAAAATATTAGCTTTTTTTGTATTTGTTGTTATTTAATGATTTCATCTGAGGAGAGGGTACTATTATCCATCCGTACAATCTATCATTTTCTTACCTGTTCATCCTGTAATGGGAAGCCCGGAACTGCCAGTATTACTAATTCCAAAAAATATCTGTCATTAACAAATTTAAAACCAAGTAACCCCTTTCTGCACTTCCAGGCTTGCTGTTCAAGCATTGATGCCACTGGTCTCTGACCATTTTAAATTAAGGATGTCTGTTGCAGAAATAGAAGCAAAATGGTTGTATTTTGTTTACAATAAGCAAACTGGTTTCATTTTAGCGTACTCACTGAGACTCACACAGACAGAGATCAACGGGAAGCAAAAGTTCACAAGTCATCATGAAGCACCCTGAGGCAATGTTAAATTACATTCACTGAGAATCTGATATAATGTATAAAAGGAGAAAACAAACTCCCCATGGCAAAACAGATTTTACGACTAAAAGTAGCATCTAGTAGCTCCCATTCTGACAACATAAATAAAGTTGATGACAAACAAAAAACAAAAGCCAAATCTGTCTCTACTATTTTCCCCAAATAACCTAAGGAGAGTTTCTGGTCTCATGAAGAAAAATGCTCACAGAATCAGAGTATAATAAAAGACAGGGGAAAGGTATAGTGCATCTTGGGAAGGGCCGAGACACAGAAAGATGATGTCTGCTGAGCCGTGTCTTAGACTTGAGGAAAATGGTTTCTAAATGTATGGCTTGAGTGTCAGTCTTGCTGAGAAGAGTTTACCATTGAACTATTGATGAACTTCTGTGGTACTTTAATAATATTTAGGAACGCAATGTCACTATATAAGTACTGAAGGAAGAGTTCATTTCTAGTTTTATATGGACACCAAGGAGCAGAATAAACTAAAGAGCTGATCCTACAAAATACTGGGAGATGAATATAATTGGTCACCACCATTAAATCAAAAATCTCACTAATTTCTTCAGTAGAAGTAGTAGCATTTTGCAGTAACATAGAGGCAGGAGAGTTTTGCCTTTGGATGCACCTATTAGGCTGTTGGACATCCCTACTCCCTACTCAAAAAGCCTCCAGCTTTTTGTTTGCCTGGAAACTGCAATATTTTCTTTTTTTTATTATTTATCTATCAACATTAGTTTTACATTAATTTTTCATAGCCATTGCCATGGTGTATATGGTTACAGTGCCCATTGTCATTTACATGACTGTCAACATTATTATACTGTATGATTGGTATAAAAGATTCATCTTTTATAAGTACAGTATAATTCCACCAAGTGTGCATCTTTATTTCTCAGTGTGTTAACTACTTTATATTTTACACACATACGTTGTTAAATAAGGCCCAAAAGACAAAAATACATTGCTTTGTTGTGTAGTGTGTTGCCCTGGGGGCCATCTTTAGTTTTGTCTATTTAAATTAAACACATTAGCTTGAGATATTTCTAGTTTTGCAACTGTTCAATTCAGCATGCTATGCAGCACAAAGCCATTATAATATACAGAACTCACACAAATTTTTATTCATAGAACCTGTATACAGTCATATACATACCATGCATATTAAACTAGAAGATATTTACAGAAAATTAACGTCTCAGTGAGTAAAGCTGGGAGGTCTAGCTGTAGAAGTGAATAAGATGCACACAAAAAGAAAGTAGCCAGTTCTTTGATAACATAAGCTATATATATTATTTAAGTAAAGGGAAGTCACCCATTCGTTCCAGTATTGTTACACTGTACTCATCCTCAAAATCTGAACAATAATAACCAACATTAAGATACAGCTGAACTTGTTACATAGCAGTGACAGAAGAGAATGATGTCTGACACTGGCACTCAGATGCCATTTTTTTTTGGAAAGCATCCTTAAATATGTTACTTTATTATAGGCAGAGTACCTTTGATTAAAGTACACTGCTGCGTGAAAATACATCTGTAAACAATACTTCATTTAATTACATACTGGATCCTACATCTTTAAAGTAAAGGTACAGTGCTGTAATAATATACAGAAAAATGTTGCTTTATGCTTGACTGTCGACTATATCACTGCACAACAGTTTTTTTGATAAGTCTTGCTTCCTGAAACATTTTTGCTGATTGTGACAGGTACCTACTGGGTATGCACAGATATAGTTTTGGTTTTACTGCATCACATAGGAACTCTGAGAAATAGACATTTATATGTTTACTGATAATAACGTATTTAGTCACGTTTATGTTTCGCATAAGCTATTAAATTCAACAGAATTAAAAGTGTTTTGCTCCTAATTTTCTTTTGTATTCAATGTCTGGTGCATCACGTTGCAGTGTCCAACAGTAGTCAGCAAGCAGTGACAAATTCCAGTTGCCCTGGTATCGTTTCTCCATTGTAGCAATGTCCTGGTGAAAACTTTCACCGTGTTCGTCACTGACAGCACAGTCCAAGTGTGAGTGGAGAAAATGAATCTTGAGTGACATGTTGCACTTCATTGTCTTGTATGCTTTGAGAAGTTTGTCTGCAAGTTGAATGTAGTGTGGGGCTCTGTAATTGCTCAGAAAATTGTCAACAACATCTTTGAAGGCTTTCCAGGCAATTTTTTCCGGTCCAACTAACAGATCTTCAAACTGCTTGTCACTCATAACATGTCTGATCTGGGGGCCAACAAAAATGCCCTCTTTGATCTTGGCATCAGTTATTCTTGGGAACATTTGTCTTAAATAACGAAAACCTTCGCCTTCCTTGTTCAGTGCTTTCACGAAATTCTTCATGAGTTCCAGTTTTATGTGAAGAGGAGGCAAAAATATCTTTGCCAGGTTGACAAGCGATTCATGTGCCACATTTTTCTGTCCTGGAGCTAACTTTTTATGGAGTGGCCAGTTCTGTCAAGAATAGTGCAGATCTTTGGCACGGCTGTCCCATTCACAGATGAAACAACAGTACTTTGTATAGCCGAGCTGCAGTCCTAGTAACGACTTTAAGATCTCCACAGATATTCCAGTTGTACCTGCTATACTGGACGTGCTTCAGCAACAGTTCCATATTCTCATACGTTTCTTTCATGTGTGCTGCATAGCCAACAGGTACTGAAGGATAAACGTTGCTATTGTGTAGCAGAACAGCTTTCAGGCATAACATTGAGGAATCAATGAAGAGACGCCACTCTTCCAGGTTGTGATCACAACCCAAGGCCGAGAACAATCCTTCAATGTCACAATAGAAACAGAGACTGTTGACTTGTGCAAAAAGTTTGGTTATGTCATGATGTCGGCCTCGAAACACAGAAATTTTCATATCTGGTGACAGCAAACACCACTCCTGCAATCTCGAACCCAGCACCTCGGCTTTTGCTTTTGACAGACCCAAATCTCTGACCAAATTGTTCAATTAGCACTATGTTATTAGATGTGGATCGCCTGATGAGCACAATTCAAAATCCAGGTCAATGTCACTGTCAGTACCCTGCATTGCAGTTTCTTCATCTGGTCCGTCTAAGTTCCAATCCTCTGGTTGTTTCAGAATTGGAAGACTGTCGTCATGTGGCACGGGTCTCATTGCTGAAGGCAGATTAAGATATTCAATTGACTTCTTGTTTTTGGCGGAGAAACCAGACACATTAGTCAAACAGAAGTAACAGTCCGTCACATGGTCTTTCTGTTCTCGCCATATCATTAGAACAGCAAGCGGCATTGTCTTTCGAGTGCCTTTGAGCCAGGCTCTTAGACTGACAGCACATGTCGCACTGGAAATGTGAGGCAGCCCTTCCTTGTCTCGATCACATATTTTGCAGCCGAAATACAGATAATAAGCTTTCTTCACAAGAGCAGTCATCCAACGTGTCTGAAGCGCAAGTGTATATTCGCCACAGATATAGCAGAATGTATTGCGGCTGTTACGACATTGACGAGACATATTGTCCGACACCAAAACATCTATATCATCAAACTTACTTACTGTTATATTGCTACAGATACTATACTTTACTATACTGATACTATACATACACGCTGACTATCTATATTAACCAAATGAGCAGGATCCGTGTATGCAAGCCACCTTAATAGCATGCTGAGACAGCATCACGCTCGTTCAGACCTGCCTAGGCATGTCCAGGATGTCAACTTCCACAGAACAGCTTACAACCTGACCTGATTCCATGCCTGAACATGCCCAGGCTGCACAAACCATTGTTGATAAGTCACTTATGGGAGCGAAAATGTTTGGATGCAAATATAAGAAAAAATCATGACAAAACAGAAGATTTCTCTGAAACAGTACGTGATGGTAAATTTTGATGTGATATTCGTGATCAGCACCCAAAAATCTATAAGAAACACCCAACAGTGTTGTGCTGCTATAAATTTGAATTCTTGTAGTACATTCTGAGAAATTGCAGCAATAGGCAACAACAGGTGGATAAAAGTGAGACAGCAAAACATAAATTGTGAAAACATGTTATCTTAATAACTAGCGTGAATGCTCAAGAGACTCATTAATTTGATCTTCTCATGCACCAAATAGGCATTGTGTCATTTAACACTCACATTCTGCACTCAGATCTAATTACTCAGAATAAGAGTAATAATCTTAGTCATTTCCAAAGGAATGCTGAGCAAATGTGTTTATTGAGAGGTGTGGAGAGGAGTTTTTTAAGTAACATGTATGGATAAAATACAACTGATGAGAAGCTAGGGGCACAGTGGGATAGTTTAGCGTACACCAAAAACACCTTGACAGGTGAAAAGCTTTATAAAGTTAATTTTCTGCACAAGTGCTAATGGACCACTTTATTTAGTCAAGTATTGGAGATCTTCGGGTCATTACTAAAAGGAAGTGAGACAGACACAAGCATGCAGCATCATGAAGACCAGACACACACTAAATGGCAATATAACCTATATTGTGGATATCCTAGAATTAATTTGTTTCATTTCGGAAATGCATTTCTTGTTGTTTATTTAGTTTACTGTTATTGTGATGATGTTACTCTTGCGCTATTTCATGTTCAAATGTTTTTATATTGTGGCCACAATTTTGTGACTATCTTTGCATGACAAAGTTGTTTATGGTTCTCATACCAGTCACCAGTCACATGACAAAGCAGTCAAATGACACATTGAGTCATCACTTCCCACTTTTTTAAGATGGAGGCACACATCAGCATGGGATCAATTCTGAGGAAAATGGCATGTTAGTGTTAGTGTGGCTTAGAGGAAGAACCCAAGTTATTGTGTGGATTTCCGGCTTCAGAACTACTTAGTAGTTTTTTTTTTTTGTTTTTAAATATTGATTTCTGTTTTTGTGCTTCTGTTTTGATCTCACTATTTAGTGGTCTCCTCTGGTTTTTGAACTCACACCTGTTTCCCAACCATATGATCATCTTCTCCCAAATGATGCCTTCCATTACCTGGTATTCCACCTAAACTCTACTTTGAGCATCTCAGCCTTCCAGGTGGCACCCATGAAGACAGGAACAAAAAATTGATTCACATATCAAATTAATAATTCTATAAAATGGCAAAAAATAACATCACTGACATAATGGTAAAAAATACATGATACAATAAAATCAGAATGTTATGTTTGCAATTCTGACACCTATTAAAGAAACCCAGAAAAACCTGGTGGAATGGATCATATAAAATAGGAAAATGCATGAAAAAATCTTGAAAGACAAACTGGTTTTCTGCTATAAGGTGGATTAAGTGGAGGACAAATCAAATGTTTAAATTATTTTACTTACGTATATAACATCTTGCCCTAGGGAGCACACAACATTCTACATACTTATTTTAATGGGAGCACATCTACACTTCATGATCTAAATTGTTGTTATTGTATACATCCCTCCTCGGGCGGACGTGAAGATAGCGGCTGACATCATCCATTCTGATATTGCTAAACTGCAAACACAGCACCCCGAGGCACTTGTGCTAATCGCTGGAGATTTTAACCATGTGACTCTGGACAAAACATTACCTACTTTCTCCCAGTATGTGGATTGTAACACCTGGGGAAATAGAACTATTGACCTACTGTATGCAAACGTTAAAGACGCATACAGCGCCACCCCGCTGCCTGTGTTTGGGAAAGCAGATCATAACCTGGTTCTGCTTCAGCCTCACTACAAACCAAGAGTGAGGGAGCTACCTACAACCACACGCTCATTCAGGAAGTGGTCCCCTGAGGCAGAGCAGGCTCTGAGAGACTGCTTTGGAACTATGGACTGGGATATCCTGTAGGGATCATATAGTGAGAACATTGAGGTTGTTGACTGCAATACTGACTACATCAAGTTCTATATGGACATTGTAGTTCCAGTAAGAACAGTACACTGCTATGCTAACAACAAGCCATGGATTACAAGTGACATCAAGGGCCTTTTGAACCAGAAGAAAAGGGCTTTTAAAGGCGGTGATCAGCATGAGCTCAAGCGTGTGCAGAAGGAACTCCGAGTCCAGCTAGAGGGCGGCTAAGGAGCAGTATAGGAGAAAGCTGGAGCAGAAGTTGCAGAATAACAGCATGAAGGAAGTGTGGGATGGGATGAAGATCATCACTGGCTGCAGCTCGAAGCGGGGTGCCACCATCGAGAGAGACGTTGAGAGAGCAAACCAGATGAACAACTTCTTTAACAGGTTTGACTACCCTAACCCACTCTCACCTCGGAGTACTGCACCCTCCACCCATCCTTCTGCTGATGCCAGCATAGGAGAGAGTTTCCTCCCACTCATAATTACAACAGCCCAGGTAAGCAGAGAGCTGAGGAGACTTCGTGCCAGCAAAGCAGTGGGTCCAGATGGAGTATCACCATGACTGCTGAAGGCCTGTGCGTTGGAGCTGGAGAGTCCTGTACAGCGCATCTTCAACCTGAGCCTGGAACAGGGGAGAGTCCCGAGGCTTTGGAAAACATCTTGCATCACCCCAGTCCCAAAGGTAGCACGTCCTAGTGAGCTGAATGACTTCTGGCCTGTCGCTCTGACGTCACATGTGATGAAGACCAGGGAGCGGCTGCTGCTTCACCACCTGAGGCCACAGGTCCACCACGCCATCGACCCTCTGCAGTTCGCATACCAGGAGAAGGTGGGAGCGGAGGATGCCATCATCTACATGCTACACCGATCCCTCTCCCACTTGAACAGAGGCAGTGATGCAGTAAGAATTATGTTTCTGGACTTCTCTAGCACCTTCAACACTATCCAACCTCTGCTCCTTAGGGACAAGTTGACAGAGATGGGAGTAGATTCATACCTGGTAGCATGGATCGTGGACTATCTTACAGACAGACCTCAGTATGTGCGTCTTGGGAACTGCAGGTCTGACATTGTGGTCAGCAACACAGGAGCACCGCCGGGGACTATACTTTCTCCGGGCCTGTTCAGCCTATATACATCGGACTTCCAATACAACTCGGAGTCCTGCCACGTGCAAAAGTTCGCTGACGACACTGCTATCGTGGGCTGCATCAGGAGTGGGCAGGAGGAGGAGTATAGGGACCTAATCAAGGACTTTGTTAAATGGTGCGACTCAATCCACCTACAACTGAACACCAGCAAAACCAAGGTGCTGGTGGTGGATTTTAGGAGACCCAGGCCTCTCATGGACCCTGTGATCATCAGAGGTGACTGTGTGCAGAGGGTGCAGACCTATAAATACCTGGGAGTGCAGCTGTATGATAAATTGGACTGTACTGCCAATACTGATGCTCTGTGCAAGAGAGGACAGAGCCGGCTATACTTCCTTAGAAGGCTGGCATTCTTCAACATCTGCAGTAAGATGTTGCAGATGTTCTATCAGACGGTTGTAGCGAGTGCCCTCTTCTATGCAGTGGTGTGCTAGGGAGGCAGCATAAAGAAGAAGGACGCCTCACGCCTGGACAAACTGGTGAGGAAGGCAGGCTCTATTGTAGGCATGGAGCTGGACAGTTTGACATCCATGGCAGAGCGACGGGCACTGAGCAGGCTCCTGTCAATCATGGAGAATCCACTGCATCCACTAAACAGTGTCATCTCCAGACAGAGGAGCAGCTTCAGCAACAGACTGCTGTCAATGTCCTGCTCCAGTGACAGACTGAGGAGATCGTTCCTTATCCACATTAACATTATACAAAGTTATTGTCTGTTTTTACCTGCATTTTTTATCACTCTTTAATTTAATAATGTTTCCTTATCAGTTTGCTGCTCCTGGAGTATGTGAATTTCCCCTTGGGATTAATAAAGTATCTATCTATCTATCTATCTATCTATCTATCTATCTATCTTTCTCTCTCTCTCTCTCTCTCTCTCTCTCCTTCTATCTATCTATCTATCTATCTATCTATCTATCTATCTATCTATCTATCTATCTATCTATCTATCTATCTATCTATCTATCTATCTATCTATCTATCTATCTATCTATCTATCTATCTATCTATCTATCTATCTATCTATCCATTCTGCTCAAAAAATTAAAGGAACACTTTTTAATCCGAGTATAGCATCAAGTCAATGAAACTTCTGGGATGTTGATCTGGTCAGTTAAGTAGCAGAGGGGGTTGTTAATTAGTTTCAGCAGCTTTGGTGTTAATGGAATTAACAAGTAGTGCACTAGAAGGGCAAAACTGAGACGACCCTCAAAACAGGAATGGTTTAACAGGTGGAGGCCACTGACATTTTTCCCTCCTCATCTTTTCTGACTGTTTTTTTTTACTAGTTTTGCATTTGGCTACAGTCAGTGTCACTACTAGTAACATTAGGTGATACTTGGACCCTACAGTGGTAGCACAGGTAGTCCAACTTCTCCAGGATGGCACATCAATACGTGCCATTGTCAGAGGGTTTGCTGTGTCTTCCAGCACAGCCTCAAGGGCATGGAGGAGGTTCCAGGAGACAGGCAGTAGGAGAGCTGGACAGGGCCATAGAAGGTCCTTAACCCATCAGCAAGACCGGTATCTGCTCCTTTGGGCAAGGAGGAACAGGATGAGCACTGCCACAGCCCTACAAAATGACCTCCAGTAGGCCACAGGTGTGAATGTTTCTGACCAAATAATCATAAAAAAACTGGGTCTAACGTCCTCTAGTGGGCCCTGTGCTCAATGCCCGGCACCATAGAGCTCCATTGGTATTTGCCCTAGAATACAAGAATTGGCAAGTCCACCACTGGCGCCCTGTGCTTTTCACAGATGAAAGCAGGTTCACCCTGAGCACATGTGACAGACATGAAAGGGTGTGGAGAAGCCATGGAGAGCGCAATGCTGCTTGTAACATTGTTCAGCATGATTGGTTTGGTGGTGGGTCAGTGATGGTCTGGGGAGGCATATCCATGGAGGGACACGCAGACCTCTACAGGCTAGACAACAGCACCTTGACTGCCATTAGGTATTGGGATGAAATCCTTGGACCCATTTTCAGACCCTATACTGGTACAGTGGGTCCTGGTTTCTTCCTGGTGCACGACAATGCCTGACCTCATGTGGCGAGAGTATGCAGACAGTCCCTGGAGGATGAAGGAATTGATATCATTGACTGGCCCCCACACTCGCCTGACCTAAGTCCAATAGAACACCTCTGGGACATTATGTTTCAGTCAGTCCGATGCAACCAGGTTGTACCTCAGACTGTCCAGGAGCTCAGTGATGCCCTGGTCCAGATCTGGGAGGAGATCCCCCAGGATATCATCCGTTGTCTCATTAGGAGTATGCCTGATGTTGTCAGGCATGCATACAAGCATGTGGGAGCCATACAGACTACTGAGTACAATTTGGAGTTGCTGCAATGAAATTTTGGCAAAATGGACTAGCCTGCCACATCATTATTTCATTTTGATTTTCAGGGTGTCTTTGAATTCGGCCCTCTGTAAGTTAAACATTTTCATTTCCATCAAACGATGTGGCATCCATTTGTTCCATTTGATGTGTTTTCCAAGTGTTCCTGTAATATTTTTGAGCAGTGTATATACTGTATGTAATAAAAAAAAAATTAGGGTGGCATGGTGGCACAGTGGTAGTGTTACTGCCTCCCAGTCGCAATAAGGAGACCAGGATTGCATGTGCAGAGTTTGCATGTTCTCCCAGTGTCAGTGTGGGTCTCCTCCCACTGTCCAAAGACATACAAGTTAGGTGAACTGGTGACACTAAATTGACCGTTTGGTGTGTGTTCACAATGAGATGGATTGGCACCCTGTCCAGGCTTTATTCCTTCTTTACACCCTATACTAGTTTCAGTCCCCCACAGTACGACCCTGGTCTGGAAAAAGCAAATTAGAAAATGAAATGACAAAACAAATTTAAATGCTCACTTGACAAAAGTACAGATGTAAAAAGTGTTATAAATGTCACATAATAGGGGCTAAAGATGCAAATGGACATTTGGGTAGTAACAAGTTACATTTACTCCATTACATTTACTTGAGTAACTTTTTAAAAAAATTGTACTTCTAAGAATAGTTTTACTGCACCATACTTTTTACTTTTACTTGAGTACATTTCTGAAGAAGAAATGCTACTCTTACTCCTCTACATTGGGCAACACTCGAATCATTACTTTTTTCCATTATATACGCTATATTTTTGCCAAAGAGATGTCGCTAGTGGATCTACTGCATGACTGTTTCACCAATCAGACGTAGCAACAATAATCGCATGACTACGTTTCACCAACCAGACGTAGCAACAATAATCACATGACTCTGTTTCACCAATCAGACTTAGCCATGCAGTCACATGACCACACACAAACTTCCTGCGTCTGCAGCCTGTGAGAGACTTTTAGTCATGCGGGGCTCCTGTTCACTGCTAAACGGTGCACAAGCTGCCTTGTTCTAATGTTATTTTCTATCAGCTGTGCTATTTGGAGGGCAAGTGTGTGACGATGCCGGTCCCCTACAGACTCTTTTCTTTTCTCCTTTTCTTTGATTCCCCCTTCTTTCTTTTTTGTGCCGACTCGTGTATATATATACTCCCGTCTCCGTGGGCCTTAATCACACGCCGCAGAAAGCCAATGAAGCAATTGACAACGATCGCACCCTCATATGCAGGTGTGACTCACTCCAACTACCTCATTAACTCCCCACGGTCGTGCAATTGTGCCTAAGGGGAGTGACACATCTTTATGGATTTGAAACTGGCCTTTTTTTTTTTTTTGAAGCTGCGGACCTGTTACACCACAAAGTGAATATGCAGTATTCAGTGTACAGTATATCTTGTCACTGTAAGCTGTTTGCAGAGTTCAAACATACATGTTACCTACTGTAGGTATTGGCTTCAAAAGCTTTGTTGTGAAAAACTGAGATTTGGAACTTTGTGTTATTTGTGCATCTTTATTTTGTAAAGATGTTATTTATTTTTACTCATTTTTTATTTTATTATTTGGAAATAGTAGAATTTGCACATTATTTTATATTGTGTCTGTCTTATTACAACATTTCTAAAAAAATAAATCATTTATTATGATCAAACAGTTACTCAGTACTTGAGTAATCTTTTCACCAAATACTTTTTAACTCTTACTTGAGTAATTTTTTGGATGACTACTTTTTACTTCTACTTGCGTAATATTATTTTGAAGTAGCGCTACTCTTACTTGAGTACAATTTTTGGGTACCCTACCCACCTCTGATCATTTCTATGACTGCTCAAAAGTAGCCGAGGATTCCAAAGGGGGTGTCAAACAAAAACTGAACATTTTTATTCTCAACCAATTTTAGTTGTGTTTTTTATATTCTTCTGAATAACAAAGTCACAAACTGACAAAGACATCACTTTCTCAATCAGGGAGATCAACAATAGTTGAAAACGCTGAAAAAATGCTTTAAACATGTATGTGGATGTTTTCATTTTCCAAGCTTTATTTGAAACACTTTTTTTAAAAGAAGAACTTTTAGGGTCACATCCAATTAGAAAAACAGACACCCTAAAGAGTAAAATTGAGATGTGAATAAGCTAATTTTGTTCAAAACGGGTTCTGTCAAAGTGAGGAAAGTAAAAAGAAAGCCAAATCTGATTACAATTGATTGATCTATTCACGAGTTATACATGGTACAGACATGGACATAAACTGTTCATCTGCAGTAAAGAGAGTAAGATACAAGATACAGCATTCTTTATGAAAGGAAATATAGTGAGGCTAACATCATCAACTTTAACATTAAGATGTGTGCTTTAGTTGGGGTTCAGTTCCCAGTTTGATGGGTTTACCATTTTAAAAAGTATTTTAAATGGAAAGTTTGAAATACAAAGAACCAGTTACTTAGTGAAGTGGTAGTGCGTACCTGTTGCACTCTAGGGACCTGGAAATTACAAGTCAATGTAATTTTGGAATAGCAAATACAAGCTATGTTGGGTTAAACCCCTTGCTTAGAATCTGCTACTTTGCTCAAAAATAACCGTTTTGCAGTCATAAAGTTTAAAAAGAAAGAAGTGTGGCATTTGATCTCTTTATTCACTGGACTGTTGATTTATGCATACTCCACAACGCAAATGTGAGAAGTCAAGAACTGCTGAGTTTCAAATAATTCTTTCTGCTATTGTGCATGTTTTCTCATATAAGAATTCAGCCCTAGAAATGTTCCCTTTGTGGAGTGCTGGATGTGACGTTATTTCATTTGGCATTTCTTTTAACCTTTACAGTAATTTTAAAAAGTAGTATGTGTGTCTGTATATAAAATATACTGAAGGAAATCTATTACATCTTAAAAAAGCATACTGTCAGGTTAGTTATATGTAATGTGAATAATTAGCATAATAAACACAACTTATATAGTTACAGATATAAATTGATGTGTGGGTGTACTTTATATACAGTACATTATGTTTTATTTAAATGTCATAACCTGAAAAGCAAACATGTAAAACTAATCCATTAAGTCCTGAAAGTAAGGTGAAGCAAAAGCATTCAGCAACTAAATAATGTCAGCCAGCAAAAATAGGATATTTCTATTTCTGGCTTCCATATAAAGAGTCAATGGTACTGCAACTGGTAGCTAAAAGATTTTTGTAATTGAATATTTTGCTTGCTTTAACTTTTTAAACATGTACAAAATCCCAAATACCTACTCTGCAAGCAGTACATCCCACCCAAAGATGCACGTACAGTAGTGAAGACCTACTGCTTTTCAATAAATGTAATAAGGCAATGCTGCAAAGCTGCTTTGATTTAGAAAGTAAGAAAGTTTTTGTCTTTGGTCTTTGGATCAAAGTCAAAACTATCAAACAGGAGTCCAAACCAAAGAAAATCATATTCAGTGTTTTTGCTTAAATGCATGATTATGCATGTAAAGCTGCAAGGTGATTCTGGGTGAAATATTCCACTGATATCTTCATGGTGCAGGCAGTTATAATCTACATTTAATAAAAGCAAGAATAAATGACAGTAGTGCCACATTTTCATTCTTTCCAAGACCGCCAAGGATGAAGGACATCCGTCTGAAGCAGCCTGAGAAACAAGAATATTTAAATGCCACTTTCATTCTTTTACACAATCTGGGTCAAATATCTAGTCAAAGTAAGCTTATAATGAATGCTTAAAGAATGCTGCCAGTGAAACCTGACCACAGGATTACAGACATGTCTTTTGCACCTCTATGAATATGAGAATGCTGTCATTTCTATTTCAGAAAATAGGATGGGACCTCATGTTATGTTTTTCACACTTGATTTCTTCTAGTCTGTGTAGTTTTTAAATGTATAATCTATCGCCGGTGGGAGGAAAGGGGAAAGTAGACAAGCATATCAGTTAACGTAACCATAAAACGGAACACGTAACTTATGGCTTAGGTGTCAGAATTGAAATGAAATTAGGTTTAACGGATGTTGTTATTTTTATCACTTATACTCTGTTATTACAAAATGAATCATTTATGACCTTTTGTTTACATTTGTCTAATAATGTTTATTCATCAACAGCCTTCCTCTCTACACCAGTTATTGCTGGGACACTACATTGTTTCTGTCACAAACTGTTCTTTAGTTGTAATTTTTTATAATCATTTCTTGGTTCTAAAAATATTTGAGGTTTTTGAGGTCCTGGAATAAGTTTATTACATTTATTTTTGGATTTGAAGTGTTTTCACACTGTTCAAAGTGAATTACTTTCTACATTTTGTGTTCTTTCTCTTTTTTGTCGCTAGGCTGTTTCTAAGCAAAGTCAACAGGAAGTGTGCAATGCATGATGTCATGGGTTATAGGTTTAAAGGTCAGTATCGGACACTTGCTGTCCAAGAATGTGCAACCCAAAAACAATCCAAAAAGTCTTGCCTTATTTTCTTTCATTCTGATGTCTGAATTCTAGTTGCAAACTTTTTTCTGTCCTTTTGACCACAATCCTCGATGTACATTTTAGCTCTAGTTTACATGTAAATTATTATTGTTTTTTACTCTTTTTTTTAAATAATTACCTATGATTTTTGTGTCATATTCTGTTACTTGATTCTCGACCTTCATTTATCACCTTAGCTAGTTTATTTTACCACAACCATAATCTGATTCCATTCCTTTTTCAAAATTGCTGCTGCACCATGCAGTCACTACAGTTTCCAGTTGTGCATATAACAGTGTGATGTCAAGGGGCCATCATTCTTAACAGCACGTGTCACATTTCAAGCTTATCTATACTTTGTTTAATTTGTATGAAAGGCTTTGTTCAAAATTAAGTCAAGAGCGGTAAGAGATTACAAGAAAATCTCTCATAGGTTGCTTTTGGAAAATTGTAGCAGTTATGACTTTTCTTTGGCCCAGAAAATAATACAAAGTTTCTGTGCACCATCCTACTTTTTTCTTACCAGAAATCATATTAATGTTTATAAACTGCAATCCCAGCAACTCACTCTTAACCCCTTGGTCAAAATTGTTTCAGTTTTGGGAAAAATGTAGGTAGTTTGCTCCCATCAGCTTGATTTTTAATTCACCTTTAACCAAGAATGGATGCCCAGTAGGGCTTTTCCTGATCTATAACAACTAAAGGTTTGTTTTCTTTTCGTCTGCCACCAAATTACATTACATTAATTTACTTTTATTTACTACCATATAGAGCCTTAAGACATCAAAACTATTTGTCAATATATATACGAGAGTTGTCTGGGTTCCGCGCGGAATCACTCGAAATAAGTAGCCAAGGATTTTTTTTTTCTATTTTTCTCATGTACTTCGATCCTTTTTAAACTTTTTCCAAGTATTCACCGCCAACATCAATGCACTTTTGGGCTCTTCTGACCCACGCCGCAAAACACTCGCGAAAGGCTATCTTTGGGAGGTTGTCCAGCTGTTCTTTGACAGCTGCAATCAGTTCCTCTCGAGTTTCGAAGTTGTGGCCTCGCAGGGGTTCTATCACGTTCAGGAAGAGCCAAAAGTCACATGGTGCAAGATCAGGCGAGTAGGGTGGCGGTTTCAAAACGTTGACACCACTGTCTTCAATGAAATGCTTCATCGCATTAGCCGTGTGGGCTGGGGCATTGTCATGATGCAAAAAGTGCCTTTGCAAGTTCTTGGACCGGCCTCTAGCCATCACAGAAAAAACGTCAGGCAGGCACTGAGTGGTGTACCACTCAGAGGTCATAGTTGTCCTCTCCATCAGCGGAATTGACGCGACAATGCCATCGATGTTGAAAAAGATGGCAAACATGGTGCGTTCCACCGAGCGGATTAAACCATCAGAAAAGTTGTAAAAAATCATTGCTCGAAAGTCACGCACGCACTGAGTCTGGTGCTTCGCCACTAGCACCGGCTGTGCACTCTCAGTTCGTTTGCTTTTTGTGTTCATTCTGAAGGAAGAGAGGGAGCAAAACATCTGAACAAAAACATGCAACCACTTGAATAATCCCTCTACACAGCAGAACAGGTTTTGACAGGCTGACACTCGACAAACGATAAAATTCTGCATGGAACCCAGACAACCCTCGTATATATACATACAAATACCCATGCTGGAATGCGCTATGCGCCAGCCACTTTGCGTCTCTGCTGCTCGTGTTGTGAAGAGGGGAGCAGAATGCACCCCAAGGAGATGCAAGCGCTCCTCCGAAACCCCCTCTTAAACAGTGATACAATGGGAACGAATACAGTTTTTTTTTTTTACCTCCTCTTTGCTCGATCAGCTGCTCGCTTGCTGCTGCTGCCGTGCTGCATGATTTGCATCTTGCATGGCACACTTCTGTCATATCACCTATGTCCAAATATTCAATCTCTTTTCGCTTTTACGTTTTCATCAATATCACATTGAATTTTGATTACATCATGACAACACAACTGCCCGTGAGTGAATAGCATTTCTTTCTCTCTACAAGAAATGTGTCTGACAATAGCATTCACACAAATGAGAAATGATTTCTCTTGCGGGATTTCACTTTCACCAAACAACAAATCTTTTAATTCTCGTGGATACGCCTCTTCATTGGGAAGAAACACTACTTTTTTTTTTCCCTGATGGCAACACGAATTAGATGATCTACAAGTCTCCAACTTAAACTTTAAATCCGAACAATATATTCATTGTCTTTTCGCTGTTCTTTTATTTCACCAAGTTATAATTTCCATTTGTTTGTGCTAATGTGATCTTTACTATCCTTTTTTTGAGACTTTCGAATTTTTGTACTTCCATTATCTCTAACCTGCTCTGCATGTGTACCACGCCAAAGTTTTTGAATTCTTTACGACGTTCTACTTTGTCATCTACTCTTTGTTTTATTTCTGGCCCCAGGCATGGTTAAATGTCTCAAAGACTTGTCTCGCAGGACATGAAAGTGTCTGTCTGAGAAAATCACATCTCGTCTCCTTCCAACCTTCCAAGATTTTTTTTTATAATAGAGATGTATATATACAAACATATATATATGTAGACTCCCACGAAGTCATGCTTCAGAGTTCGTGGCCTCAGTCATTCACAGATTTTTCCTTAGAACCTATCTAATAATTGTTAGTGGAAACCGCAAATATCCTCCGCAATTTTTACGGCTTTTTTCGTGGCAATACTGCACTGTAGAGAGAACAGGAAGCAACTGTAGAGGAAATACGGCTTGGGATGGTGAAAGTAGCCAATAGAATTTGAAACTGCAACTCCCAGCAGTCCCTGCAGTGGCTCTGATTGGTCTTCTGCTGAGGGTGCTGGGGCTGTTGGGGTCAAAGGATGTCAGTGTGGCTTTTACAAAGGGGGGCGGTGACCAAAAGCAAAAAAAAAGTTTTTGTAATTTGTGTTTCAAGTTCCTGTCTCTCTGCCTGCCTTCTGTTGGGTTACCTGTACTTATTCGTTTTATCTTGGATCATTTCAAGGCTGCTGTCTGCCTGTGTACATGAGGACTGTAAGTGGATTCATGGCCATCCTGCAAAGAAAGAAGCGCTCCTGAACCCGTCTTCACCATTTCAGGAACTAGCGGTAGGACTATCTTTACATTCCCATTCAACGTGCAGATCTCTGGACTATCTATTTTCATCATTACATTTCATCCGTTGCCGTTTTTCATGAATGTTTTTCATGATTTACTGTGTGTTTTGTTGGCGCTTTGTTGTATTTAATGTGTAATCGTTGTAAGGGAAACAGGGGTGGTATCGTTGTTTTCATTTATTTAATTTGTTTTCATTACATTCTTTATTTGCTGTTTGATTACTGGATTGCTTTGTTTTTGTCTCTCTTTGTGAATGTGTGAGGGTCGGGTCAAGGCTGGGTGCGTCCCTGGAATCTCCACCATAAAAATAAATAAATTGCTGTCTTCTCTGGCTTACTTGTGGCTGCTCTGTCGCGTGATATGTTTCTCGTGCGAAACTACGCTTACTTAAAAGCCTGAACAGCACCTGTCCTTTTTGGCTGATTGCTTTGTTCCTCTCTCCACCCCCAGACATCCTCTGCTCCTGTTGGGGGTTGTGCTCCCCTATGATGTTTGTCTATTCTTTAATCGATAACTAACTGCATACTGAGCTCGTTTTACTTCTGAAAGAGACATGTTTGTTTGTTTGAAGTGTTTGAATAAAGTTCCTGTCTTTACAATCTCCTGTGTTTCTGTGCAATTCTGTGACCCAAGCGTGACAACCTGCAGCCTCACTGTCTCTGGGATTGAGACAGCGTCAGCACTTACCTCTGTGTGTTTGCGTGCTGCCAGTTCAAGCACAGTTGGCTCGGTGATTTCATCCATGGCGTCAGTTGCACTTTGTACATATTGTTCTAGTAGTTTTTTAAATAGTTTTTACAGTTCATTAGCAGTGTGTAAAATGATCAGTGTTGCAGTAATTGTGATGCTCTTTGCCTGGAAAAAAAATGTGTTCTATTAAAATTTCACTTTTTCTTTGTGAATTTTGACGTTTACTTAAAGTGCAGCAAAAAAGTATTTGGCGTCCAGGGATGCATTAACCCCCAAGTATGTGGCAGTTTAAGGGTTAAAGCCCCAAGATGCCGTCAAAACGCCCTGCACCTTCTAAGGCTTCTGGCAATGAAAACACGCTTGCATGAATTACAGTACATATAGCGGTAACATCAGTATGTTACATTCTAGCACTGCGGGAGACACAGCAGTACAGTATACAGGTTTACCTTTACATTCTTTTTTTTAGGTAATGTATTAAGCTGAGTTTGAAATTAAATTAAAATGTTTTGGGGATATATTTAGGGTTTAAACTATAAAAATAGGAATTTTTTTAACCACATCCAAAATTCGCGGTTTTTCACAATTCGCGGGTGCTCTAGGAACGTAATCCCCACAAAATTTGGGGGTGTACTGTATATGTATTGCTTGAATAATTACCAATATCCGTAGGTTATATACTTGCTTTTGCCATGTTTGGCTGATTCTTACATATTATATTCAGCAGGACTTGTTGATGATCTCACACATATCAATGCTTGTTTAAGCCATAATTATTTGAAATTTAATATAGAAAACCAGTTCCTTATCTGTACTAAAACACTATTCAGATACATTGGATTTAGAAAAAAAATAACACCTCTACACTTTTTAGTTTTTTTTATTTTTAATGAATTTTCAAAAATTGTTTTTGCTTTGTCACTCTAGGGTAGTAAGTGCTATTTACTGAGAGGAAAAAAATTACCTTAAACAAAAACATCATAATGCAGTAACATAGCAAAATGTTCAAAAAAATGAAGGGGTATGAATACTTTCTGAATCCATTCCACAAGGGCAGTTTAAAGAGATAAAAGCACATGCTTTTCCTGTTTTGAAATGAGCAATTTGGGTGTCACTTCTGACATAAAACTATGATTTCAAACATATTTGGGAAATTTAACTATACCTACATACATTCAACTCAGAAATGTTTCTAATATCAAATGAACCAACTATGTCTCTGTGAACATGCCTTCAGCAAACGGACAACACATTCGAGAGAAAGACAATACAACATTGCCGAAAAATATCAACAATTTTTAAACTTTAAGGAGCATCAAACACAAGAAAAACTTCAGCTTTGAAATCACTATATGACAAAAAACTAAAATTGATATACAATTAGCCAGAAACTTTTAGAAATTGCAAAATCTATGTTTAAAAATTAGAGATCAAAACATATTGTCATTTTACTTGTTGTACACTAAGACAGTACATCAGTAAGGTTTAATTGTATTTTACAAATGCAAGTACCATATCTGTTGCTTTTCTTTTTAACCTAGCAGAAAAAGAAAGTGGCCAATAATGTTCTGAAAAAGTCAATGATGCTCACATGGAGATGATACCATCACGCTTTTCAATATCATTTAAATGCATCGTTGCAATGTTGAACTTACAGTATTTACCTCAATACGTAAGTAATGCAGCATCAGAATTAAAAAAAAAAAAGTCATGTTAGTATTAGACACAATGAAAGATTATGCATTCCAAAGCTGGTTTCCAGTTGGCAAGCTCTTGTCAGGTTTGTTGTCTTGTAACTAAATGCCAAACCTGTAGACATAACAAATGCTACATCTGTTTATACTTTTATACCATTGTTTTTAAAAAGTAATATGCTTAAAATGAAGGAAGAATGTAAGCAGTTTTAAAAGATTATTTGTGCAACCTTTAAAGCAAAATGTATGTGATTTATAATATTAACATTTATTTAATGACATTATTTTATTTACTTGAGTTACTAAAAAGACATGAGAGAACCACAGAAGCATTCAGCAAAAGAACAAAATCTAGAGCTAATGTTCACTGTCCACTACTCCTGATTTATTACAATAGTATGAATAAATCAAAATGAAGAAGCATTGTCATGAACAGATGTTAAACCAGTTATTCCATTAGCTGTGCTGGCTTCAAGCTTTGAATGGCTAACTGGTGTATTTTCTTTTGAAGTAGCAACCCATTGAACCTGACACTGCTATATTATTATGCACTCTAAGTGTATAGGGGCGTATGCTACTCTTAAACTTTTCTTGGCATGTGTAGGGAAACTGATCTTAAAATAGTTTTTTACCCTCCCTACAATAGAAGCAGTAGTGTATTCAAGAAGTACTGCAAGCCTATTGCTTACATAAAGAGATCTCACAACGTGACAACTCTAATTAGACCCTGCATGAGTATATACGAATGAATGTGCTCTGCAATGGAATGGCACTCAGTTAAAGAATGGCTTCTACCTAATGGCTGCTGAACTTCAGACAGAAAAGAATTAGATTCCAAACAAAATTGATGTTTAATAACAGCAACACAGGAGGATATGGGGGCAGCAATGTCTGTTAACATGTGGAGTCCAAGCATGAAATGACAGGACAAACCCTGAAGTTAAAGTCACTGAACTGACTTTGGCAATTATCAAACAGAAACTTACTAACTTGACTTGATAATGTGATGCTGCAGATCAGCACTAGAGATTTTCAGTGGGAAAATATAAAAAAGTATAATGCAGAGTATTCTAGTTTTTTATTTTTGGCCTGTTATACTTTTACTAGGGTAAGGTTCTGTTTAGTTAATCAAATAACTGAGAAGGATGGCTTCTCAGTCTGGCCTGTCGTCTATCATAGGTGATGGCAGTTAGCACGAGCTGCGATTGGATTGGTTAGTTGTTTTTGTGAAGGCTACTGTGACAGCAGTGGAGGAGGAATTTGAGCGGGAAGAAAATAAGGAGCTTCTCTGATGAGTTCCATGTACACTGGAAATGCAGCAATGTTTTACTCCAGAATTTGTAAGGAAATAAGCCCTAGACATTTGCTTTTTATTTTTATATTTTTGGCACAACTTTTGTTGACTTCACTTCCTTTTCTTTTATCTAAGATAAAGGATGGGACTATCCTGGGCTGCATACTCTTGAGCTGGTTGGATCAAGACACACCGTGAGAAGTATGGTAGCCCGTCATTGATTTCCCCAGAGTGCTGAATGTTGGCACCAAGAAGTCTGGGTGTAGTATTGTCCGTAAAGTTGTGTGATGGTCTAAAGAATTACTGGAAAAATGTGGGTGCATTTTTTCTCTGATGTTTCAGTTGTTCTAGGAAGTTCTTCCAAGAATGGGCCAAAAGTATCACAGGTATCTAAGATTGGTGCTTGTAACAAGCAAAGGAGGGAGGGTTTAAACAACTCACGTGAATTATCATATTTTACATATGGCTCTGTATGGAATTTTTTGGGGTTATTTCTTTATAATGGTTGAGGATATCACTTTAATTGTTCCCAAGCAGAAATTAATAAAAAAAAAAAAATATTGAGCCCGATCACTGGTATGTAGAATTTTTCAAAATCTTGTGTGCATGTCTGTTTTTCACTCGATTTCTTCCCATATACCATTAATTTAATTGGGTATTGTAAATCCGTTGTGTGGATGACATTACATGTTGGTACCAGGAGATGAAAAGCATGTAATCAGACAGGCTGGGATATAACCAAAAGAACAAGAAAGCCAAGCTCCAAGTTAAAGGGGAGAATCAGAAAAAATAGGCAAACAAACCAAAGGCAAAACTGAAAACCAAAAAGAGCCTCACCAAGTGTTTTCTTAGAGCAGAACTGTTGTGAACACAACGACTTCTCAAATTATTTGTCACACTGACGGATCACTTTTTGGTAAAACGGTAATGTATTTATATGCGTAGGCTTCCGTGTAATCGATGTTATGTTGGACTATTTGACTGAATAAAATTAACTCAAAGGAATGAACAGGAGACAAAATAATTCTTAACAAAAAAGTAATATGAATAGAAGAACAAAATACGTATCAAAACATATTTATTAAAATTAAAAAGAATAAATAATAATAATAAATAATAAATTGCACATTTATAACAAAATGGTAGTAAGTGTGAAGGCTTGTTTAAGTGGGCGCAGTGACTGGCTCCATTTCTAGATATGGCTCTTGCCTTGCACCCATTCTTGCTAGGATAGAAGAAGCTACAGCTTCCCCATTATGCAGAATTTGGTTTAGTGGGTTCAAAAGTGTATATATGTTTTCTTTTTTTGTCTGTTTAAAATTGTAATTTTCACATTATAAGCGAGTCAAACACTTTTGACATGTAACTTTTCATTGCAGTGCTTATAGGTTGAGAAATCCACTTTGAGACCTATATTTAACTTAACCCCTAACAAAAATTATTTGACAACCTTGCGTACTAATTTTACTGATGTGGGGGTATTTCATTCAGTACATGCCTATAGGTGTATCAAAAATGCTATTGGTAGGGTTTCAAAAGGCTGTGTGGTATACTGTAGTAGTTAAGGATTTGGGCTCCAACCTTGATATTGTGGGTTCAAATTCTGGTCCTGGCACTATGTGACTATAAGGAAGTCACTTCACCTGCCTGTGCTCCAGTTGGAAAAACAAAAGAAATGAATCTGTTGTATCTTAAATGTCATATGTCAGCTTGGTGTCAGCTATATAAGTAATAATTCTATACAGTGTAAAGTGTAAAATGTTACTTGGGGGTTCATTCAGAAAGATGTAGTCTCCTATGGATTGCTCTTCTATCAGGGTTAGTCCCTGAAGTCAGCTTGTACCTGCCTGGATTACACTTCAGCTTCCTAAACTATGACAGACAAATGGCTAAATGTATTCAAAAGCTGTGTGAATTAATGGAAGAGAATGAATGTTCTGGGCTTTGATATAGCAATATTTTGTGTTATGTACAGATGCACTAGGGCGGCATAGTGGCGCAGTGGGTAGCACTGCTGCCTCGCAGTTAGGAAACCCGGTTTGCTTCCCGGGTCCTCCCTGAGTGGAGTTTGCATGTTCTCCCCGTGTCTGTGTGAGTTTCCTCTGGGTGATCTGGTTTCCTCCCACAGTCCAAAGACATGCAAATGAGGTGCATTGCCAATTCTAAATTGTCCCTAGTGGGTGCTTGGTGTGTGTGTGTGTGCACACTTAGTGGTGGGCTGGCACCCGGCCCAGGGTTTGTTTCCTGCCTTGTGCCCTGTGTTGGCTGGGATTGACTCCAGCAGACCCCAGTGACCCTGTAGTTAGGATATAGCACGTTGAATAATGGATGGATGGATAGATAGATGCACTATACGTACTAGCAAGTATATTAACTTAAGGTCTATTTATTTTCATGAAGTTCAATATTGAAAATTAAAAAAAAAAAAAAAGACTTTTGAAAAAATTGCTTTAAGCACAAATAATGGAGAATGTCACTGCATTTAATAGGGCAGAGGCACATTATTTGTAAGTTAACCAAAAATTCAATTATATGAATCTGAGTAAAGTTGAAAGCATGCAACTATAAAAATAGCCAGAATAACAAAAAAGGTCTATTTTTAATGAAGAAAAACATTTCACTTAACTTATTTCTCTTAGAACAAAAGGAAAAAAAATACTCAGTATGATTCCAACTTACAGAATCTTCAAAAAACATTGAGCATAAGATTAAAAAGGAAAAAAATAAACTTATAGAGGGTTTCAACATAAAAATACTAAATACAGTCATTACTGAAATTTTGGAATTAGGAAATGTATACGATAATCAGAATGCCTACATAATACATACGTTAATAATAAATAACATGGTACAGAGTCAAAATTCATTTTTCATCATTTCATAATTTTGAAAAATGTTACCTGAAGTGGCACCTTCAGTGATATTTTAGTAAACTAAGCTACAAGAAGAGAAGAAATAAATGAGTTTAAATATATGTTCATTTCAGTTCATTTCAATTCAAGGGAATTTTTTAGGAAAGGAAGCAGCTAAACCTAGACAAGGCAGGACTCCATTACAAGTCATATTGACACACTTTCATAAAGCATATTATTTTGTCACAAAGCAATCATTGTGCCTGGTGATCTCCAGCAAATGACTTGCACAATGATACAGCCTTATTATGCTTAGTTTGCCCTACAGAAGTATGTATACTATAGCTCTAAAGTGTTTACCTTTGCTTTTTGATGGTCATAAAAATGTTATCCTTCCATCTAAGCTTGTATGCAGGTGTTGAAAGTATAACACACATGTCATCCACAAGCAAGAATTCCAATAATCACCTGTTCAAAGTCATATCAATATTGCCATACATCACAGATTCTATTTAAATATTATCATCTATAAATACCTCAGTCACTCTAGTAAGGAGGAATGCCTTATTTGGCACATCATGTCCCACAATATCCAGTCTTGTTTCTACACTATATAGCCAAAAGAATGTAGACACCCATTCAGATTACTGAGTTCAGATGTTTCAACTGCACCTGATTTTAACAGCTGCCTTAAATCAAGCACAAAGCCATGCAATCTCCATTGAAAACCACTGGCATTAGAATGGGTCATACTGAAGAGCTCAGTGACTTCAAATGTGGCACTGTCATAAGGTGCCACCTGTGCCTTAATGTCCTTAGCTTTGCATTTTTTCTCAAAAAAACATATAAAAAGCATTGCATTTTTTTGGCTTGAAAAATTTAATTTTTATTAAACCTCATCCTTCTACTGTAAAATGTGCAAAACACAAAAAGTACAAATTCAGAAGTGTAGAAACTATAATAGTGATACAGATAATAATAATGAATAATAATAATATTAATAATAATGATAATAATATGAACAGCACACTGCACATATGTGTGTGATGCAAGCATCACTTTTGGATTTCTAGAATGACTGTTGGTTTCTCTGTTTCAATTTCACTGCCTGAAGACAGATCACTGCTGATGCCGTTACAAGGCTAGGAGAAGATGCATCTACATCTTTGCCCAGGTAATGCTTGGGCTTGGCGTTAACATAAGACACACCTACACCGTTGCCCATATAACGCTCGGCACTAACGCTGTTGGCACTTTTACAGCCCGAGTGATCCTCAGGTCTTATACAAAGCGCGTCTATACCATTGCCCGAGTGACACTTAGGACGAATGCTTTTAGCACTTTTTTCACAACCCGAGTGATGCAAGGGACTAACAATAAGGAGGTTAAGTCAGTCTGTGAAATTTCTTTTCTGCTTAATCTGCCCCGGTCAACTGTAAGTGTTATCGTGAATTGGAAGCATCTAGAAGCTACAAGAACTCAGCCACTAAATGGTAAACCAGGAAAATTCACAGATTGCTGGAGTGCTGGCATGTAAACAAATCACCTAACTTTTGCTGTAAAACTCACAACAGAGTACCGAATTGCCTTGGAAAGCAACATCAGCACAAGAAATGTGCATTGAGAGCTTCATGAAAATGGTTTCAATGGCCAAGCAGGTCCATACAAGTCTGACATCTATGTGTAATGTGAAATATCTGCTGGAGTAATTTAAAGCATACTGACACTGGACTCTGAAGCAGGGAAACATGCTCCCTGGAGTGATGAAACACACTTCACTATCTGGCACTCTGATGGATGAATCAGGGTTTGGCGAATGTCAGGAGAAAGCTACCTTCCAGAGTGTACAGTACCTATTGTGAAGTCCAGAGGAGAAGAAGAGACAATGAAGTGAGGCTGTTTATCAGGTTGCTTGGTTCCAGTGAAGGGTACTAGTAATGCTACAACATACAAATACATTTTAGACAATTGTGTGCTTTGTTGAAAAAATTTGGGGACAGTCCTTTTTTGTTCAAGCACACTGTACTGGTCACGCGAAAAGACAATTTCACCTTGGAGTTTAATAAAGTGCACCAAATATAAAGTGTACCAAAATGTGAACAAAGCCAAGTCCATAACGACATAGTTTGATGAGGAAGAACTCATGTGTCTTGCACAGAGTTCCAACTTCAACCTATCGAAAAACTTAGGGATGAACTGGAAAACCAAATGCAAACTAGGTCTTCTTGTCCAACATCAGTGCTTTACCACACAAATGCTGTTTTCACCATATTACAGTTAGGTCCATAAGTATTTGGTCATTGATGCATTTTTGTAATTTTCTCTCTGTATACCACCATAACGGATTTGAAATTAAGCAATTAAGATGTGACAGAAATATAGACTTTCAGCTTTAACTTAAGGTGTTTAACAAAGCTTTAATTTAAGGCATTCAACACAGGTATTTTATTAAGATTTCAGAAATTATAGCCATTTTTCCACAGAGTTCCTCCATTTTCAGAGGCTCAAAAGTATTTGGACATGTGACTGTTTCATGGCCAGGTGTGGCCCATTCCCTCATTATTCCATGACAAACTAAGTAGATAAAAGTTCTGGAGTTGATTCAAAGCACTGAATTTGCATTTGGTAGCTGTTCACTGCGACTCAACATGAGGTCCAAAGAGGTGTCAATGCAAGTGAAGGAGGCCATCATTAGGCTGGAATAACAAACAAAAAAAAAAAAAACGTACAAGAGAGATAGCTAAAACTTTAGGAGTGTCCAAATCAACAATCTGGTAGATTCTTAAAAAGAAGGCATTCACTAGTGAGCTCAGCAACATCAAAAGCCCTGGAAGACAGACCACAGAAGAAAACTAAAGTGGATAATCGCAGAATTCTTTCTTTGGTGAAGAAAAACCACTTCGCTACATCAAGCAAGTTCAAGAGCAATCTTGAGGATATACTGTAGGAGTATCACTGTCAAAGTCTTCAATCAAGGAAGGCCTTCATGAATGAATGAATGAACACATTAGCAGATAATTAATGTGTTGCCGACTGTGCTGGTGTCTGTATGAATGCTCCCTCGGTATTTTGAGTTCATCCACAGTCTCTGCCTGTCTTTTTCTTTTTCTCATTCTGTTTTCTGAGAGACAAGCCTATGTTCTGTTTGTGTAGCTCAAAATGCCCATTCTTACTTCTTTCCTTGCAATCACATTGTATGTGTTGTACTTCTGTCTGAGCAATCACTGGTTGTCAACTCTTACACCCTCAGGAACCAGCGGTATGACTTAAGACAAAACCAATCCTATTTGATTCTATTGCAGTGAGTCGCAGAGTATTAGCGGTCATGATTTGCCATGACTTGTTATAATTATGTAGGCGATGTCCACAATTGAAGAGATTTATAGTGTGACACTTGCTTAAAGCACACTGTAATGCAAATATAGCAGTGACCAATTGGTGCCAATTTTATTATACGTAATATACGTTTAACATAATTAATTTGCTTGTAACATAAAAGGAATTTCAAGTATTCTCAAAATTGGCTCACTCATCATGGTCAATTTATTTGGATACTGTTGAAACACATCTGCACTTTCTATACATTTTAGAACACTGTGTCCAGCATATACCTCCATAGACACTGAATGACCAAAAACAGCTCAAATTTGTTAGCCAGATCTTTTTTGTGATTACCTGTAGTACTGCTGTTTTATTTTGGAGCCCTCAAATTACAAGACCTACATATTCAATTTCACGTCCCCACATGAATAACTTAATCATGCCAATTATCTTAAGCACATAATCATGTACATCTGAACAACACATGCTAAATCTCCTACCATCCAATTTCAATTTCCCAGATTAACTGTCTGTGCAGTGGACATCTTTAGATCACGTCAGGCAGCTCTGGCCCCGCTAGTAAGCTAATGTTAATTGTAACAACTCACACTGTTTTCTGACAATTAAATCTGTAGACATTTCAGTTGGAAGTCTTCTTTTCTCAATGAATTGCAGGCACATAAATGGTATGCTAAATTTCATTTTTATTACTGTCAGATGCATGAAGCTATAATGATTTTGAGCTGTAATGGGCACTGAGACCCAAGTCAAAGCTATTTGTTGAATTCATTGATAGAAATGATTTTCTCTTTTTTTGATGAAGGAATTTATTAATGGAAATGTTTTTTTCTTTTTATAATGAAAAACTACTAAGTGTATTTCAAATACCTGCATAAAATGACTGTAAATCTAATTGAAAAATCCTAGAATGTAATAAATACTTAATGCTAACAATCTGTAATGGTGAAGTTTGCTTGGTAAGGGTTAACAAGAAAAATCCATATACTGTATATAGTTATAGTGAGAGCAAAATCTTTCAATTAATTTACATATCAGGACATAATTACCAATCATCTATTCTTCATCAAGTCTTAAAATTATATAAATCTTTTCTCAGGTGACAAACATCAAATAACAATGTTGTCATTTTTATACAACAAAAATTATTATAATTAATTATTAAAATTAATTAATTATTTATTTAGGGGTACTCATAGGGTGGCATGGTGGCGCAGTGGGTAGTGCTGCTGCCTCGCAGTTAGGAGACCCGGATTCGCTTCCTCCCTGTGTGGAGTTTGCAAAGTCCAAAGACATGCAGGTTAAGTACATTGGCGGTCCTAAATTGTCCCTTGTGTATGCTTGGTGTGTGTGTGTGCCCTGTGGTGGGCTGGCGCCCTGCCCCGGGTTTGTTTCCTGCCTTGCTCCCTGTGTTGGCTGGGATTGGCTCCAGCAGACCCCCGTGACCTTGTAGTTAGGATATAGCAGGTTGGATAATGGATGGGGTACTCATGCCTGGCTAATGCAACTTTTCAGTGCTGTTACAATACATACAATGCCGTTGTTTCAAACAATTGCAGTCTACTGTATATACTGTACGCATGTAAGGTCAATATACACACTTTTTTACATTTTCAGATATATTTATAGACTCCAAAATACTGTAAATGCATTTTGTAAATAAGTCATATTGTGCATGCTATGATCATATACTATAGCCAGCTGTAACAAGATGTAACAAATAATTAATTCACACGTTATGTGTTTGTCCAAGGTTTTCATTAACATTATGGTGACCAGAACCAATAGAGATTTGATAACTGGGATCCTACAATCAATGTAGGATAGGTGGGTGGTGTAAACTAGCTGGTGTACTGACTCAGAGTGAGACAATAAATGTTTTTAATGATAAGGATCAGGAGATGAAAAGGAGTCAGGGAACAAGCTAAAGTCAGAACCAAACATCAAGCCAATCAGGTCAGTGAATTTAAATTGCTAGCCAAAAATTGAGCTACCAAACCCAACAGAAGAGATCTAAAGCCAGGAAGTTAATCATCAACAAAAGAATTGCAATGTAATGTAGGGAATATCTGCAAACTCAGATGAGAACCTGGCCACCAGTGCTGGTCTTTCAATCCGTTGTATTAACAACATCAGATGTTGCAACCTCCGCAACAGCTCCCCCAGAAACTGGAAGCCACGTCTTGGCAAAGGCATTTAGAAAATGATATTGACAGGGCATATAATGGATTTGAATAAATAGAAGTGTTTTTTTTTTGTTTTTTTTTAAAGAAAGTAGAAGTTACTAATTTTTACTCACTCAAACACAAAGTCTTCAAGTGTTCTCTTTCTACAATTTTCTGTGCAAAAATAGCGACTGCATGAGTTATAGAAAAAAGTCGTAGTTTGTTTTTATTTAATCGTGGCTTCACTACAGCACATAGTTTGACTTTTTTTTATGCATGCAAACAACATGCCATAAAAAGTGTATAAAGTGGAGTGTTGATTGCTATTGGCAGCTTGCAATGTACGATATGCATGCAGGAGGACAATGTCACTGGCTTTTAAAAAAAATGTAAGGAACTGGTTTATTCTACTTTAAGGTTATAGTAAAGATCAAAAAAAGAATAGTGCCTTTAAGTAATGTTACAGTAAGAAAATAAAAAAGCTACAGCTATTTACATCCTTGACTGCCACTTCTCTATTGTTATGGCCATGGAGAACGTCCCTGACTGCTGCTCTGGTGTTTCATTTGATCCCAAAGCACACCATCTTTCTATAATGACTTGCACACTTTTTTGCTCCTTTCAGTCCCAATCGTCACTTTTTGACCCTTCCAACTCCAGCAGCCTGGTCCAACTCCTGTTTTAAATCCTTTCATCTGTTTATAATGAGATGTGCACCTTCAGTTTCTTTCAGCAGCTTTAATTTGTATAGGCTGAAGTCCACTGGCTGCTGACCTTCATATTGGCCGGTGCCAAAAAACAAATGCTGAGTCAGCCACTTAAGCTTATTGCCACTTCACAAGCCAGGACACAATGCTATTTGCCCACAAGCAGTGCTTGAAATGGAAACAAATTACTGATAGTAATCTGTTTAGTGATGATGCACTTGTTCCTCCTCCCAACTCTTTATTACTTTTAAAAGGTGGGCAAGTTTAAAGTGTCGCTAGTACCAGCCATCTTCAAACACTCGGAGCATTTGGGAGTCTGCAAGCACCACAGTGGCATAGATTTATAAATGTTTGGCTCCAATCAAAGATGTTCATTTACGTCAATGATGTGTTTTGCACAACAGCTTAGAACAATATAATCGAACATTGGCTCAGCCTCACAATACCTATATACCAAACAAGACAGAGCAGCATAAAACGGAAAAAAAAATATTTCTTATAGAAAGAACTACTTTTTATTTTCTCAAACATTTCTGTTGGAAGGTTAGCTTTTTGGCTTATGCTAATTCATGTAAGTGTATTTTATTCAATACATTTTCAGTATTCCTGCTATAACACACATATTATAATGCATTTCTTCAGTATATTTTTTCATCCGTGTCAACTCTGGTTGCACATAATAATAAATCCGTAGAAGTAGGAGGAAGCTGTTTGCAGACTTATCTTAAATCATATACATTAGCTTATTAGTGCCGTCTAGACTACATGAAAATTATAATAGTCACTAACCAAAAACTCATAGTCCAAACCAGTCAGAAATGAAAAGATCAGCAGCATAATACTTTAAAAAACCAGAATTTAACATATTCTTTGTTAGGTGGAGAAGATAAAATAGTTTTTCTTCCTCTTCTTTCTCTTTCTTTAACAACCAAATTCTTCATTCATTTTTAAGGACACCTAGTCGAATCTGATTTACAAGAACATCCTGGCTAACTAAAAAGATTACAATATGCAAGCTTTCGAGTCAACTCAGGCCCCTTCTGATTACATCTTGCCTGAAGAAGTGGCCTGATTTGCCTCGAAAGCTCACATATTGTAATCTTTTTAGTTAGCCAATAAAAGGTGTCACTTTGCTTGGCTTTTCTCTACATTCATAATGGCTAACACGGTACAACACCCTAGTACTAAAGAACATCCTGGGAAATACAAGTTGCTCATCCAAATTTGAATGTTTATACATGTGCATATAGAAGCACATATGCTGTATGAATAGAGAAACATTTAAATGTAACCTGCACCTTTGCAGTTCATTTTTAAATATTGGAGCTCAGAAATACCTTTAGGAGAACCCTGAGCCAAAAACTCAAAAATACAAAAAAAGTTAATTCTTTCAGAACTTTAAAGAGCAAGGAATTATGTCAGATAAAGTCACGGCACTTGTGACAACTGTTTATCCCATTGCCCATACTACGTCAGGCGTTACGTGATCCTGGGTATTTTCTTAGGAAACATTTAAACAACACCAACTGTAAATAAACAAATATGGTACTAAAACTGTACATTTTATAACATTTTTTAATAATACCAAAGGGACATCAAAACAAGAAACCAATACTATATCCAAATTTTCAAGAACAAAAACCCACACAAGGTGAGAAAACAAAAAAAATAATAATAAGAGGAAACGGTATCATAAAATTGGCAAACGCAGGTTAACACTGTGGGTGTTTGTGTGAACAGATCCTATGGTGGACTGACTCCAGCCTCCCATGATCCAGAACTTGATGTAATGGGAACAGCACCTTCTTTAATTTAAAAAAAATGCATGTTACACACCACACCTTAATAGCAGTTGGCACCAATAATGGTTTCTTGAAAGTGTGCCACCCTTAAATGTATATTTACAAGCACACATCCAGTATTGTGAACTAAAATTCTACTTTGAGAGCTTCTACATTACACTATATAATCTCTGGAGCTCTATTAATTGAGCCTGAGTTATAATGAGTCTACTTTCAGGCAATTCTACAGCTCATGCAGAGGTGTTAATCTTTTCTTACAATACTTTTAGGAAGAAAAGTTGTTAAGTTGTATTTTTTACGTTTTTGTTTATAACCCTGTACTCCGACTTTATGGTGTTTTTCCTGAGGGCTGAGATCTCTGTGCTCTAGCAGGGTTGATAACCTAAATGAGCCAAATCTCAGATCTTCAGGCCTCCAGTGGTTTTTGCATCTTTAAACCAGCCCTTAACAGTACATCTGCTTCTCTGTGTGTATAATATACATGTTAAAAATGAATAAATAACATTTGCAGGTGGTAGTTGGGCTCCTGCCAGGATAAACTACATCCTTCTGTGTGACCTTAGCCAAGAGCCATTGATACTGGAAATGAATAAATTGTATTTACTGAAAGGCAATTTGGCAAAATGTTACCATTCTTGAAATCACAGAATTAAATCTTATTGTACCCTCCCCAAGTGATTATAGGCAAGTTATTTGATGTGTCTAAAATGCACAGCTTTTTTAATGCAAAGGTCCTATAGAAACCATTTACCTTGAATTCTGCAACATAATGTAAAATATAAAAAGGATTACAAAGTGCAGATTCATAAGAGATTTATAATATACTAGCCAACCCGCAGCGTAGCATACGCCGCATAATTATGTATTGATGGGTGAACACTTCCTGAACGACACAGTTGTCCAAATGGGGTGGGTTTGTGGATAGCACTGTGAGTGAATGAAAAGATGGACCTCTGGAGAGAGCAACATACAATTGTCCGTGACTGAAAGCGGGATCGTCTGTGATGATAGAGGCCACGCTGGTAAAAGTTACTTTGTCGGTAGGGAAAAGTTTCAGCACTTGTTCATTAAGGTGTAGCGAGTCTTCGTTGTTGACGCTTAATATAGCTTGCGTACTGAGTTGTTCCAGAGTCACAGTTGAGAAACACTCTTTTAATGTCTTTTAAGCACAGGGAAAAAAATGAACATGTGAAACATCTGTAATGTAATAAGGCACCAAGAAAAGTAACATTGCAATAATGCTATCTACGACCCGATCGCTGTAAACAGAAGTGAAAACAAAATTGAGCCTGGTGCATTCTTTAACTGCTTTGTAGCACAGCGGTAGTGTTGCTGATTTGCAGTAAGGAGACTGTGGAAGATTTTGGGTTCGCTTCCCGGTTCCTCCCTGTGTGGATAGCGCTTTGAATACTGAAAACACCGGTATATCAATGTAATGAAGTATTATTATTCTTATGCGTCCAGCGCTCTCTCTCTCTCGCACGCCTGTGTGTGTGTGTGTGTGTGTGTGTGTCGCTCGCTCGCTCACTCGCACGTGTTCCTGCAGGCATACGCCGCATAATCATTTATTGATGGCTGAACAGTTCCGGAAAGACACAGTTGTCTAAAAGTGTTGGTATTGAGGATACAACAGTAAGTGGATGAAAAGATGGAACTCTGGAGAGAGCAACATACAACTGTCCGTGACTGAAAACTGGTTTTGGCAGATACATGCACATCTTTTTAAAAGTTTGGCCCTGTGCCATATTAATTGTCATCGCAAAGGCCAAACTAACAGGAAATTGTTTTCATGTAAAAATAAAAGGCAAATTATCCGCGACAAACAAATTGTTTTACACGCTGCATACCACCCCGTGGCGTAGTATACGCTGCATAATCACGCCGCTTTTTTAAGTTTTTTAAACAGAGGGAAAAAAAATGAACATTTGCAAAATCCGTAATGCTGCTTTCAGTACGTACAATGCACACGCGTTTAATTTGTCGGCCACTTTTTGCCAGCCGTCTTTTCTGGTTTGGGCTGCTTTTGCAGTGTTACCGCTTGTGCATATTAAATCTTGAAATCCTTCGAGTAACTAATTAACTAACTAACACCACCCACACACACACACACACACACACACACACACACACACACACACACACACACACGCACACACACAGCTTGTGTGAAAAAAATGCGCCCGTACTTTCATTATTTTATTGCAGCCTATCAAAGACTTGCAGATTATGTTTTCTAGACTCAATATACATTGGGCTTTTCACTCAGTGCGGGGGCGTGCATTCATCTCGGGGACGTAATCAGTGCGAGCGTATGACCCGCACTTACTGGGAATTCCTTGTTCGTGGGGAACAAATGCAAGCCCCCGGTTTCCAGCAGGAATGGGGTTCAATGGCTCACCCACGCCTCTCTGCGCTGGGTAGACACACGTTGATCCATTCAGTGTAGCGCACGTGCAGTTACCTGATGGAGGAATCTGTATAACATTTAAAGAAGTGTTGTTTCCATGAAAAACATTTGAAGCGGTAGCCATGGAGGGCAAATGAACAGTCAACTTGGCTCATAGCTGGATTTGGACCGCAGCACAGACCAAAGCGAGTGAGTATGTGTTTGATGAGCTGTTCGAGTTGGCGGGCAGTGCTCTGAGGTGCGTTCCCTATCACGTGGGAGGAGGGGTAGAGTTTCTGGGCAGGGCTTCGTTGTTTCTTTCCCATGGTTTTCGATGGTGGACGCGGTCAGGTGTCGTAACCGAAAAGAATAATGAAAAGTCAACGTGGCTCAGAGGTGCATGTGGACTCCTAGCACAGACGAAAGCGACTTACGGGGTGGTTGGTGAGTTGTAGCATCAGGGCACATGAGCAGGCAGTGTGAATGCCTAGAGAGCGAGGGGTGGACGCGGGCCGGGGAATAAGGAGTGTTGGTGAGTGGGGAAACATTTTCCGTGTTCCTGCAGGACCATCTAAGAAGACACGTTTGTCGTGGATGCAGTGGACGCAGGCCGGGGAATAAGGAGTGTTGGTGGGCGGGGAAACGTTTTCCGGTGCTCCTGCAGGACCATCTAAGAAGACGCATGTTTGTCGCGGATGCGAATTGCTGTATGTAGCGTGTAAAACAGTTTGCGATGGTGCACGCGGTCGTGCGTCGTAACCGAAAAGTCAACGTGGCTCAGAGGTGCATGTGGACTGTAGCTCAAATGAAAATAAATGACGGCGTGTTTTCTGAGGCATCGCATCTGAGTTGGTGGGCGTGGCTCTGCGAGTTGTCGTCGTATCCAATGGTCTTAGAGTTGGTGGGCGTGGCTGTCTTGCATGCTTTCCATGGGTGGCTACTTGTCAGCGGCTTAGTGAATTATATACGGTGCGCGGGGCTGTCTTGCGTGCTTTCCATAGGTAGCTACTTGTCGGCGGTGCGTGCTTTCCATGGGTGGCTACTTGTCGGCGGCTTAGTGAATTATATATATAGATGGATGCTAATCTCATGCAAGGGCAGCATGGTGGTGCAGTGGTAGCGCTGCTGCCTTGCAGTAAGGAGACCTGGGTTCGCTTCCCGTGTCCTCCCTGCATGAAGTATGCATGTTCTCCCCGTGTCTGCATGGGTTTCCTCCGGGTACTCCAGTTTCCTCCCAAAGACATAGATATAGATAGATAGATAGATAGATACTTTATTAATCCTAAAGGGAAATTCATCTAACATACAGGTTAGGTGCATTGGCAATTCTAAATTGTGCTTGGTGTGCGGGTGTGTGTGTCCTGTGTTGGGCTGTCACCCTGCCCTGTGTTGACTGGGATTGGCTCCAGCAGACCCCCGTGACCCTTTGTTAGGATATAGCGGGTTGGAGAATGACTGACTGACTGACTAATTTCAAGCATGCCATAATTTTTCAGTGGGGTGGGGTAGCTTGGTCCAGTATAAGGTTTCCACTTCAGCTATATGACTCTGAAGTAATTAACCTGTGCTTTATAATTTAAATGTTTTAATTAAAAAAAACTTGCATTAATTGAACTTGTTTATACCAAAATATTGCTCCATTTTTCAGACAACACCTGGAGCTTCAGGCACAAGGCCAAAAACAGCTCTATACTGATTATTAAAAACACAGCCACATTAAAGGTTGTGTCAAACTGTGCGATGTTTCCAGCGATTTTCAGTCCTGGCCTTCATTTACATAATCATAGCGAATTGAAGGCAGCCTAATGTGTCATACTAACGACTAACTACAAATAGTCTGTGACTCACTGTGATAAAATCAGACAGACTTGATTTTGTCTTTTTAGTCGTAGGGAAGTGCATTGTGTGCATGACAACTGACAACCAATGAATGCTCATCCAGAAGTATAAGAATGCTGTGATGAAGAATAAGCAATAAGGAATAAGGCTGTACCTCACAAATAGAAGAGTATCTCACCTTTTCTGATGTCTTTTTGCCTTAAATACCATAGCAAAATGGAAAAAAGGGTCATGATTGCTGCTGAACTCACTACAGCTGTTCACTCTTCATGCAATGTCAGCTCCATCAGGCAACATGCTATTGACTGTCAGAAAAAGAACTGAACACAACAGTGCTGAAAGATTGGCACTCAGTAAATGTGACATAGCCAGTAATTTTCAGTCTTGTAAAAGTCTTGTAAATTGACATGCTCTGGCAACACGATCAGCAAGTGAGATCATTAAATCTGACATACCTCACGACTAGAAGTTGCATAATGTGACTTCGGCCAGACTCATGCATTAAATTTAGTCAATCAACCTAATATTTTGGGGTGTGGCAAGACACCAGAGCTTCCAGAGTAAAAAATCATCATGATCATGGGGTACAACATTCAATTCTACACAGGTAAGAACTAGGTTTAAGATTCTAAATTCAGTCTAGTGGGACTGTATTTGTCACTCTTTTCAAGTACCTCTACCAGCCATTAAATAATACAGTATTTGTAGTAAATACTTTGCTTAAATTATGTTAAACATTAGAATATAGATGATGACAATGGGACACAGCAACTTTGACCTAAACTAAAATCCACATGGGGAAGTTTTCAAACTATTGTGTTTTCTCAGATATCTCAAAGATATGCTGGCACCTCCAGATTTACCGAGGTCTTTAAAATGGTCCTGTGTGAGTGAGTGTGGCCTGGGAAAGACCAGCACCCCATCTAGACGGGGGGTTTCTATCATGTGTTTTATTCTGTTTGACTCCTCCTCTTTATGGCCATAAAACTGGATTAGGCATTTTCAAAAATGAATGGATGGTTAAATTATAGTACAATTAGTACTTTTGGAATACTGAGTTACAAAATGCACTGTAGTGCTAAGTATTTACATAAGTGCAAGAGTTAGAATATTAAATAATTATTTGTAACATGTTAGTTTTTGTTTTACAGTATTTTTATTATGTTTCTAACAAACTTAATTTTGCTCAACATTTATTTTTGCGGTGTCTTTCACAGCACATACAAAAAAGGCATTTTATAAGTCAAATAAGAATCTATATATATAAAAGCCAAATACACTGACACACTCATCATGAAATCTCCCAAACCATGAGGACTTGGGACTTGAAATTTTAAATGTAGGTTACCCTTGGCCCATAGGTGCTTGCTAAGAAAGGGTTTTTAAAATTTCGCAGTCCAAGCGCGAAATTTAGTTTTTTAGACCCGTTTGTATGTCTGTTCGCTTTTCACGAGAGAACTACTTAACGGATTTAGATTGGTTTTTTTTTCTATAATTTGCTTGAACATTCCATTGATTTTCAGACTTTCTCATCACGCTTTCTAATTATCATAGTTTGCTTGCAGTACCGATTTATTAGCGTCAATCTGAGGGAGACTCATCGGGCTGCAGGGAGGGGGGTGTGGCCCTCCTCACTCACACGTCTGCCTCGGGGCGTAACCTTCACTCCACTTAGTTAGGGAACGACAGAACTACTTAACAGATTTAGATCTTATTTTTTACTATAATTTGCTTGAACATTCCGGTTGATTTTGCGACTTCTCTCTTTGCGCTAAGAATCATAGTTCGCTTGCAGGAGCAACATATTCATGCTAATCTGAGACAGCGGCTGCGGGCCGAGGAGAGGGGGAAGAGTGACGTCAGGAGTAGAGAGCTGGGTGGGGCCCTCCTCACTGTCTTGTTTCATTAATACGCGGGCAAAGCTGCAGGGAATGGCTAGTAAATAATAAATATTTGTCTTTAAATCAAGATGTATAAACAACACACTGAATATATACAAAAATCAATTGAGAGAAGATGATGATAGATAGCAGAGGAAGGTCAGACATTCTACATTACGTATTAGGAAGTGGTTTTTAAGGAAGATATGTATCTGCCACATAGCTTTAAAGTTCGGGATTCATTTATTGTCACTGTCTGTGAGAATTTTCCACATTCCTTCTATGTCTATATTGTTTTTGCCCTGAAACTCTGGTTTTCAGTTAATGGGTTGAGTACAAACTTTCCATGTAAGAAAGAATGCAGGTGGTAGCGTAAATTTGGTCTGTGATAGGCTTGAGTCCCACCCAAGATTAGCGTCTGCCTTGCATGAGATTCTACCAAGCTAGACTAATGAGTTGGTGACCCAAAAATGAATAAGGCAGGTTAGGCAATGGATGGAAGAAAGATGTAGGACAGAGTAGAGAGAACATCAGTTGATTGCTACAGTCAATGCAGTCATAAGCAGACCTAGAATGAGAATTCTTCAGTGTAGAGTAACAAAGGTACAGAAACTTTCACCAAGAGCTAAGAGTATGGAGAAGACCTGCACCAGGTCTTTGGGGTGCATCAGGTTGAATTCTGGTGATCTGTGATAGCAGGTACTTTGTAATTAGTTCACGTGTTTGTTTTCAGTCGACTAGATTACTGTAACGCACTCATCTCAGGACTACCCAAAAAAGACATAAATCGTTTGCAACTAGTGCAGAATGCAGCTGCTAGAATCCTAACTAGGAAAAGAAAATCTGAGCACATTTCTCCAGTTTTGATGTCACTACACTGGTTACCTGTGTCATTCAGGATTGACTTTAAAATTCTGCTTATGGTTTATAAATCCTTAAATAATCTCGCTCCATCTTATATATGGAATGTCTGACATCTTATATTCCAAATCGTAACCTTAGATCCTCAAATGAGTGTCTCCTTAGAATTCCAAGAGCAAAACTTAAAAGAAGTGGTGAGGCGGCCTTCTGCTGTTATGCACCTAAAATCTGGAATAGCCTGCCAGTAGGAATTCGCCAAGCTAATACAGTGGCGCACTTTAAAAAACTGCTGAAAACACATTATTTTAACATGGCTTTCTCATAACTTCACTTTAATTTAATCCTGATACTCTGTATATCCAATTCATTATAATAACTATTCATGGTGGCTCTAAAATCTGTACTAACCCGTACTCTCTCTTCTGTTTCTTTTTCCGGTTTCTTTGTGGTGGCAGCTTTGGCCACCACCATCTACTCAAAGCATCGTGATGTTCCAACATTGATGGATTAAAAGCAGAAGTCTGCATGACCATCATCATCAAGTCCTTCCGTGAGAACCTTAAATACAAGAGGACTATTTCATTTATGTTAGGTAGAATGCCCAGAGGGGACTGGGGCGGTCTCGTGGCCTGGAACCCCTGCAGATTTTATTTATTTCTCCAGCCGTTCTGGAGTTTTTTTTTTTGTTTTTTCTGTCCTCCCTGGCCATCTGACCTTACTCTTATTCTATGTTAACTAATGTTGTCTTTTATTTTTCTTTTCTTCATTATGTAAAGCACTTTGAGCTACTTTTTTGTATGAAAATGTGCTATAGAAATAAATGTTGTTGTTGTTGTTGTAATTTTGTACTCTGAGCTTTATGAGTGAGTAAGAAAATGTAAAAAGTGGTTTGATGTTTTATAATGTCTAAACCTATTTGCTCTGAGACATCTACAGGTCAAGAGCTGTTTCTAAGACATGAACCAGCGACCTTCAAGTTACAAAGATATAAAGACACTTTATTAGGAGAACTTGCCATCACAGTATCTAACCTGCATATGGAGTGTTTCTGTGTGTGCAATGTCAGTCTCTGCTCCTACACACAGTCAGGCAGACTGGGTGTGTGATTGGCCACTAGGACCATGGCAGCAATATTTTAAACACTATGTCTTATTAACAAAGGTTTAAAATATTAGAACTTTAGTATAATTTTAAGAAGGATGAGGTATAATTATTTAAGTTATAAATTAAATGTTCAAAGCACCAAAATATAGAAAGTAATTTGACAATGGAAACTCATGGGATATTGTCAAATGATTTCATACCACAGAGCAACAATTTCCAAATAGTTTAAAATTGAGGGTTTCTGCTTTTATTTCTGATACACATCTGAGTGTATGGTAAGGAGATTATTCATTTATCCAAAAGCACACAATACGCCGAAATTCTAAGGATTTAGCATATGATTAATAAGAGCCATAATGACATTAGGGGTGAATGTTAGATTTTTGAATCTGTGAATCTCAGTAGAATATTAAGCCTGAAAGAAGCTGCACAGTGACCATTTTCAGCAATGGCACATTGTGATAAACCACTGACACTGTCATTTGCATCACTTGCTGCACATTTATCTCTCTTTTGTTATTGCAGTTTTCACCTGCATACATTGCACTGCTTCCTATATTATTTGCGCAGCCATTTTCTTCACTGGATGATACATTTCCCTCCTCCTTGTCAGTTATCTTTTTTTGTGCACTTTTGTCATTTGCAGATTTGACCAGCTGTTAGTTGGCTTTAAACAACAAAGGGTGTGAGCGGAATCAACGTTGAAGTAAAGAAAGGTCTATGTCACTGTTTTTTTTGGTCTGCGTTTTTTGTGTTCGAACTTGTCTGATGTGTGCTTACCCATTTTCCAGCAGGGTAACATGTGGTGAATAGTCTTGTGCCAACATGATATTTTTATGTAATGAACATGTGTCCTAAACTTCAAAACTGCAATTTTAACATTGTCATATATGGCTGGGGGTCAGACCCGGTCGGGATGCCTGGAAGGACTGGGTTGTGGCGTATTTGCCCTCCGGGCCACGAGGGGGCAACCGCCCTGGAATAGAAGAGGCCCACGGAAGAGGAGGAGGGAGGCTCAAGACCGTTGAGGCCTCTGGTCACCGCCAGCCTCATGGAGCCCGGGACTTATTTACTTCTGCCACACCCATGGAGGATGATCCTTCCAGGGTCACCCGGAGTGCTTCCGGGTGCTCTCCTGACGCTTCCGCCACACCAGGACGTGACGTCAGGTAGAGCAGCTGGAGCTCATCCGGGAGAGGATAAGAGGGGCCACCTCCCTCCAATCGAGGAGCTGGAGTCTGGAGCAGGAGCAGGACAAAGCTCCTGGAGAGACAGTACAGGTGGCCCAGGGACAAGGAGAGAGAAGGCCCAGGAGAAGGGAGACTGGGGCTAGAGGCACTGTGTTGGTGTGTGGGACTGTGAATTGTGTTGTGTGGAGAAGAAAAATAAATATGGCTTTGATAAAGATGTGGTGTCGGTCTGATGGTGTCCGGGCAAACATCACAACATATACAAGATCGCTTATAGAAGGCTTTAAATTGGGATATACTAGAATGTGGTTAAATAGACTATTTTGTGGGAACCTGATTAGAATGGGGCCCAGAGCAAGACCCCCAACGCCAACTCTACCAAAGAGATATGAATTTGCTGTTACTTATAAGAAAGAGTCATCAGTTCATCTATTTTCTTCAGTCTGCTTTGGTATTAACAGATTCATGGAAAGGTTGTTTCTTTGCTTCATACATTAAATATTCACTTATTCCCTTATGATTGATAGTAGTAATAATTGCAGCAGTAGTACCATTCTATGTACTAGGTACAGTGAAATTCTTACTTGCATGTCCAACTAACATCCTGCATATCCCATCTTGCACTTTACTACATAATGTATGATCCTTGTTAGGTCTTTTAGTTTACTACAGAGTAAAAAGACAGTCATATACCAGGACAGTATACCACAATATTGTTACCCACCCAGCTAGCTAACACAGAGGTGTGAGCATGGGCCCAGTCTTCATAAAGATGTAACACATCTGAGTTCTGGTAAATCATTTCTCCACTTGACTATTCCATGTACCTTTAAGGACCATCACCCTGTGACCACATGCAGCTGCACTCCTTTGCTTTGCCTGGTCTCTGAGGCTGACAAGAGCTGCTGTAAGCTTGCAAAGTTACATATATGACATGTTTGCTCCCAGACAGCTGCACGTAACATAAGCTGTAATGGTGTCAGTCGTGACCCCAAGTCTAAACCAACTCCATCTGATTTCATGGGGGACTTAAAATCAATATTTGCAACAGAATACAATGTTCAAAGAATGTCACACTGCTAAGGTGAGATCAACTAGTGTGTGACATGCAAGATGAAGCGAGTGCTGATTCACAGAATTAAAGATATTTCAAGAACACTTTCAGTTCAGAATGAACATCCAGTAACTGCTTTGAAGTCATTTTCTTCCTACCACAAGGTAAACTTCTGAAAAAGGAAGTAATGCCTAGAGTGCTTTGATTAGAATTATGGAACGATTTCCACTTTATTACAATTTTTTGTCCATAGCCTTTTTTGTGGCAATATTATTTGAAATTTCAGGTTATGTAGGTGGCTCTTATGTATGACTCACTAATTCTTTAATATCGTAAAACACGCACAGGCTTGGAATTACCACTTTGGCTGTAAATGCTATACAGCTTTTCTTTTTACCATTGCTGCTTTATGATAAAATATGTATTTCAATTTGGTTAGCTTATTTTTACGGCTTATTCGCTTCTTAATTTGCCTTTTCCCCCTTTCAACTATAAAAATTAGCACTTTAAAATGCAAGTAAAACACTTCAAATCTAAATAATTCAAAATTGACAAAGAGCTCTAAACTGCACTCTTCTGTACAGAATCTCCAGGTTTTATTTCTTCTCCCCTTGATTCTATGTTTAAACAGATTTCTTTAACTTCTCATTTTAGCATAATTAGGTCTTTTACCATTATACCAGCACTTTAGTAGTATTGTTTCTAATTAATTTTTAAAACAAATTTCACTCATTAAAAACAGATAAGCACTGATAATAAAATATATTTTGCATTATCATTAAAGCCTCTACCTCTAGGGCAGCACATTGGATAGTACTGCGGCCTCATAGCTCAAGGAGACCGGGTTCATACCCTGGGCCAGGCAATATCCATCCATGCAGAGTTTGCTTGTTCTCACTGCTTTTGTATGACTTTCTTCCTCCCTGCACTCCAGTCTTTTTCCCACATCTCCAAAACATTCACATTAGGTAAACTAGAGACTCTTATTTGGCCTGTTGAGAGCAAACATGAGAATACGCCCTGTGATGGGCTTGTACCCTTGTCCAGGGTTGGTTTCTGTCTCAGTAATCTTAGGCCCCTGTGATACTAACTTGAGTGGATACAGAACACAGGTAGATGGAATAGAACCTTTAAAGCTAATGACTTATTTCTTTAGCTTCCAAATATCAATGACCACACTGGCTCAATCATGGAAATTCTACTGAACGTATTCTGCAGATTATCAGAAGAAAACTAACATGAGACTGTCAGTGAGCTAACTGGGGACTGAACACAGATGGGTTCCTACCCTGGCCTGGGATTTTGAGGATTTTGCTCATTCTCCTCATTACTACAGGGTTTTTTTTCCCACCACTTTCTCCAAAACTCTACTAACCCTAAACAGCAGCGCTAACCACTGCGGCAAACTATGAAATCTAATAAACCAGTGAAAGAAAATCAGAGTGCTGAAAGTTAAACATACCTGATTTATTTCACTTTGCTGCATTTGTGTGTTGGTAACAAATTGCCAAATACAATCATGCGTAGATTAAAACAAGAAATTGAAATAATGAAAATAAATTCATACAATTGTGTTATGTTTTCATTGATTTGACTCCTTAGTGTCAACACATTTAAATCCCAGGAAGCAAATCTGTGTTTGTTGTGAAATTCATGGACTATAAATGATTTCTGAGTTGTTTCTCTTTCTTTTTTCACCTGCTTCACAAGCTTCAGAATGATTTGCCCCTGTTAGTCTTATAAGTGAACTCATGAATATTAATGAGTTGTAAACTGTCATGTGACGCAGTCCACAAGCACAGCAGGATAATGGATTTGACTGCAGGCGCTTATAGAAAGCTGCTTTAATGGTAAATTGTGATTGCTGGGTGTTTATTAAGAAAAAATAAGCCACTACAATTTTGAAATTTTATTATTTATTCTTCAGAAGACAGAAAAAAAGTTTCTCTTCTAAATTGTCTTAATTTTCAAATACATTTCTTTTTGTCTACATTCAGCATAGTAACATGGCACTTAATAATTTTAAAATGATTGCTGCTGTAATGCATGACATTTAATGTGCACATACTGCTGTGTTGAGACTTAAGTTTTATAGAACATGGAAAATTGCACTGTGGTGATTGTACTTCCTTTTGTAAGGTTCTGAAAAGAGCTATAAGAGGTCTTAATGCTGTGAAGTGGTTGATTAGCTTAGAGGACCAAATTGGGCACCAAAGACTGGCCCTGGATTTTAATAAAAGTAAAAAAAAAAAAAAAAAAAAAACTGTGTTTAGAGACCTGGTAAGTATTATGGTCACTGACGAGTGTAATTAATGGATTAGAACAGACAGATATGCCCTTGTCAATTTTGACTGTACAACAATTAAGACAGAAGCCCCACAGACACTCCCAGTGTAAATGTTTTTGAGAGTAAAGTGTTGTAGTACAAAGTGGGCATTCTTCTAGGTTTTAGTAGCACACCAGGCCTGTTGAGATGCACACATCCAGCTGTGCCTTTTCCCCACTTGCATTGCAAATTAGGGTGACTGAACTCTAGTTTGTACCAAGATGTACCTGTATTTCACCTGATAACAAAAGTGCAAATCAGATGGTGAGCTGGCATTTTTCCAGAGGCCCTTCTGGTTTTCTTGAGTCAGAAGGCAAGAAATATACTCATACAAGAACAAAGACCTATAAGTCAAGTAATAACAACTAAGAAGGACAGAATAACTCACCTATTAGAAAACACTTGTTTTGTAACTGGAAGTGACTTTAATCCAGTCAGGAGAAGGTTCAGCTTTTCTTTAAAACCACATGCACCCCAATTCTCAAAGGGAAGAAGCAAAGAGTATCCTGTGGAATTGGGAATTGAACACACTCATTGAAATTCTCCTGGGAATCCCAGAGAAAGGTTCTACTCAATCTACCTATGTTCTGTGCCAGTAGTCTGACAAGGCCAAACTTGCAACAAAAACAAGAAAAGCAGGAGGCAAGATTAGGAGGCAGCAACAAACCACAGACAAGGGATTATGAAGCAAAGAGAAAGCATTCACTCCAACACAACAAGAATCCTCCACTTAAACCCAGATTAACAACAAAGCAACAATGCCACACAGCATCGGACATCATCTATAAAGACTTGATGTCATAAACCTAATATCTGTGCCAAGATAAATTAGAACTCTAAATAACCAGTAAATAGCCAGATTATAAATTATATGTTTGTCTGTCTAGTCTCTCTGTGATCAGTCTTATATGTCAATATATATATATAGTGGCCACCAGTGGGTGCCCCAGCTCCCCAAACAGCCGACATAAACAGGCGCTGGACACAAGTTGTCACAAACAAGAGTTTTTTATTGTGGGAAACTCTTCAATAAGCATTTCCCATGCCACAGCCACAGTTATGGAGCACACAGTAACAATATACAGCACCCTGCAACTTTGTCTTCTCTCTGTCTTTCTTTCTGCCTCCCCCTCCTCCCAACTCTGAATCCCCAGAAATACCTCAAATAATCCATCCATCCATCCATTTTCCAACCCGCTGAATCCGAACACAGGGTCACGGGGTGTCTGCTGGAGCCAATCACCAGCCAACACAGGGCACAAGCCAGGGAACCAATCCTGGGCAGGGTTGCCAACCCACCGCAGGACACACACAAACACACCCACACACCAAGCACACACTAGGGCCAATTTAGAATCGCCAATCCACCTAACTTGCATGTCTTTGGACTGTGGGAGGAAACCGGAGCGCCCGGAGGAAACCCACGCAGACACGGGGAGAACATGCAAACTCCACGCAGGGAGGACCCGGGAAGCGAACCCAGGTCCCCAGGTCTCCCAACTGCGAGGCAGCAGCGCTACCCACTGCGCCACCGTGCCGCCCACCTCAAATAATTCGCTTCTTAATTTGCTTTTTCCCCCTTTCAACTATAAAAATTAGCACTTAAAATGCAGTAACACTTCAAATCTAAATAATTCAAAATTGACAAAGAGCTCTAAACTGCACTCTTCTGTACAGAATCTCCAGGTTTTATTTCTTCTCCCCTTGATTCTATGTTTAAACAGATTTCTTTAACTTCTCATTTTAGCATAATTAGGTCTTTTACCATTAAACCAGCACTTTAGTAGTATTGTCTTGGCCTGGGAGCACTTCTGCGTAAGGCTGGAGACCATCATTAGTCCCCACAGAACCCCCTGGCAGCACCCACAGAGCACAAAAGGGCTGGGCCAAAGTACTCCAGTTCCCATGATGCTTTGTTATCCTTGTGCAGGCTATCTACCCCATCCTTCCACATTGAGAACTGGGTAAGGTTCCCAGTCATCCATCCATTTTCCAACCCACTGAATCCGAACACAGGGTCATGGGGTCTGCTGGAGCCAATCCCAGCCAACACAGGGCACAAGGCAGGAACCAATCCCAGGCAGGGTGCCAACCTACTGCAGGACACACACAAAAACACCAGGCACACACTAAGGGCCAATTTAGAATCACCAATCCACCTAATCTGCATGTCTTTGGACTGTGGGAGGAAACCCATGCAGACACGGGGAGAACATGTAAACTCCACGCAGGGAGGACCCGGGAAGCGAACCCAGGTCTCCTAACTGCGAGGCAGCAGTGCTACCACCGCGCCACCGCGCCGCCCTGACGAAAAAGTTTACTGATGACTGATGCCGCCCTGACGAAAATGTAGCTGCGTTTTCCCAAAGTTTTCAAAGTTCAGCAGCTCTAACTCAAAAAATGGGATTCAACAAAGACCTGACATGCAGAAATGATTCCACAGACAAAATATCTTTGTTTTTTAAGTGTTTAGTTAAGTTTCAAAGTAAAACAGCCATCCCTAACTATATACTGTATATAAATGCTTTTATCATACTTCTATAATCCTTGTGTTTATCAATAAATTGCATTATTCTGTTTCTTAAAACAATTGTGTCACAGTTACCTTGATAAAACAACCACTTTGTACAACCAAAGGAGAGCAATGAAAGCTGCTAAACAACAATATGATGAAGAAGTGAAAGAACAATTTGGACATTCCAAACCTAGGAGCATATGTCAAGGTCTACGGACAATAAAGTACTATAAAACAACTACTCCCAGCACAGTGAGTGCCGACACCTTTCTGACAGACGAGCAGTTTTCTGACAGACGAGCGTAATAACTGCGGAGGGAGAACTGCTTAGTGAGTTAAAAAGTGCTCACTTTCTCAGATCACAACGTAAGTAGAGCTTTCAGGAAAGTGAACACAAACAAGGCACAATGTCCACACTGCATTCCAGGATGTGTTTTCAAGGTCTGCGCTGATCAGCTTGCACTAAGTTTTAGGGCAATATTTAATCTCTCCTTACTCTTGTTTGTAATACAAACATGTTTTAAGAGATCCATCATTGTCCCTGTACTTAAAAAAGCAAGTCCAGCCTGTCTCAATTACTATTGTACCATTGCAGTAACGCCTATAGCAATGAAATGCTTCATGAAGCTGGTCAAAAATAACATTTACTCTTCTATGTCAAAAGAACTGAATCCATCACAGTTTGCATATCATTCCAGTAGATACACAGAAGATGCCATCACCTTGATACTTCATATAGTACTGGTGCATCTGGACAACAAAAAAGGGAATAATGTGCAAATGCTATTTGTAGACTGCGTTTCTGCATTTAACACAACAATCCCCTCTAAGCTAATCACCAAGCTCAGGGGCCTGTGCCTTAGCACTTTGAGCAGCTAGACTTTTAATTTCCTTGCAGGCAGACCCTAGGTGGTCCGGTGTGTGGCCACACCTCAACACAGGCACTCCACATTGATGTATTCAGAGTTCACTGCTGTACTCTCTCTACACATAAGGCTTCATAGCTGCACATGACTTTGACGTCATTGTCAAGTTTACTGTTGACACAGCTGTGGTAGGCCTGATATCCAACAACAATGAGCAGGTTTACCTAGGTGAAGTGGAAGAGTCTGTCACATTGGTGACAGGACAACATCCTACTCCTGAATGTAAGCAAGACAATGGAGCTGATTTGGACTTTGGGAGAAAACAGCAGAGACACAAACACCCCTGCAGTTTTAACAGCACTCAGGTGGAGAGGGTGGACAGTTTCAGATATCTCAATGACCATATCACAGAGAACCTAACCTGGTCCAAACATACAGACACCTTGGTAAAGAAAGCATGGCAAGTCTTTACCGCCTCAGATGTCTCAGGGATTTTAGGCTACCCTCCCAAGTACTAAAGAACTTGTACACATCCAGCATCGAAAGTATTCTGACAGGAAGCTATTACTGCCTGGTTTGGGAACAGCACACAGCAGGATTGCAAGGCTCTGCAGAGAGTGGTGTGGTCAACTGAATGCATCACTGGGTGTGCACTCTCTAACTTTGTGGATATCTGAACCAGATGATGTTAGACCAGGACAAATAAATTTATCAATGATACCAAGCATTCCAACAATGGCGTTTTTTTTTGTACTCTGGTCAGATAAACTCTACTGCTGCCTAAAGTCCAGTTCAAAACAAATGTGGAGGAGCTTTATTTCCCACAGTTCTTTTGCATCTTGAATAAAGAAAGTGTCCAGAATTACAAGATGTAACATTGTTAACTCCCTTATGTTATATCATTTATTTATTTACCACATACTTAGTGGTAACTGGAGTTTTATTTTTGTTTTGTCTGTCCGCCTGGCTATCTGACCTTACCTTGTTTTGTTGTTATTTTCTTCTTTAATATTATTGCTTAAACTTAATTGTTTTCTCTTCCTGTAATTTTTTGTCATTTTGTAAAGCCCTTTAATTTACATAGTTGTATGAAAATGTGCTATATAAATGAATATTGTTGTTATTATTTAAAAATCTATTAATGATTTTTGATATTTTTAAAGTCATGTATTATTGTTATTGTTCTTTTATATTCTTTTTAAAGGCAAAGTCATTGGAGTTGAGCAACTAAGCATTTCACTATCTATTGTATTGTATGTATAATTTGTATATGACAAATAAAATTTGGTTGATTGGAACTTTTGCTTAAGAATTGTGTGTTCTTACCTTGTTAGAGTATGGTGTTTATCCAGACTTCGGCCTTTTTTTGGATTTACAAATGTGCCTAGTGTTTTGATTCTAGTTTTATTTCCTGTTATTAACCTCAATTTTTTTTTTTTTTAATTCTGATCTTATTTCATGCGGTCTAATCTATGTGAAACGCCTGTTTCTTTTTGAATTATGTATTTGAGCAATTCAGCATTTGGAATTTTACCTTTACATCTGCATCTGCTGCGTCTTGCTGTGATTTGCATTATCATGTGAGTGCACACAGTGTACTTGTCATGTAGTTTTCCCTTATAATAACAGTATGCCCTACATACTTGAGAGAAACATTCTATTCTATAGAATATTGCACTTAAGTCCAATACAAAGTTATAAGGCACAAAAGAGAATCCCAGGAGCACTGAACAGAGAGCAGAGTAACATTCCATCTACCAAGCAGTATTGACTAAACAACAACAGCATTTATTTAACAGCACATTTCCATACATGACAGGAGTTACAAGTGCTATACAATAGAAATTTCTTAAATAGATTTACAAAAATGGGCAGCGCAGTGGTAGCACTGCTGCCTCACAGTTAGGAGACCCAGGTTCGCTTCCCGGGTCCTCCCTGCGTGGAGTTTGCATGTTCTCCCCGTGCCTGCGTGGGTTTCCTCTGGATCCTCCGGTTTCCTCTCACAGTCCAAAGACATGCAGGTTAGCTGGATTGGCCATTCAGAATTGTCCTTGGTGTGTGTGTGTGTGCCCTGTGGTGGTCTGGTGCCCTGCCTGGGATTTATTGCTGCCTTGCGCCCTGTGTTGGCTGGGATTGGCTCCAGCAGACCCCCGTGACCCTGTGTTAGGATATAGCGGGTTGGATAATGGATGGATGGATGGATGGATTTACAAAAGTAAAGTAAAAAATGAACAAAACAAAGTAAAATTGAAAGAACAGCTATTAGTAAAAATCTACAAAAACAGTTAGAATAAGAAATAGAATGTTCAACATAAAAGCAAATGCTATGGTCAGATGGCCAGGAATGAGAAGAAAACAATTACTCCAATCTGCTGGATGCTGGAGAAAATAAACCTCCAGGAGCTCCAAGGCCACATGTCCACCCAGTGATCTGTGGGCTTTCTACAGTACATAAATGTGTCACCATTAACAGACTACTTTTTGTGGAGCTTTTTCATTTTCCACTTACATAGTATTACTTTCACTGAAACCAAAATAAAGCCCCAGGAGTTAACATTAAACTTTTTTTAACAATCATTAGTAATAATACTGTGTGGAATAGCACTATTTAATCCTATTTTTAAAAAATGTAATTACCGTATTTTATATCCTAAGTTGCAGTGCTACTTTTTTGTGCTATATTACATGGTGCTGTAACTTATATGCAAAATACAACACATATGCAAATTCCAGCAATCTAGTGGGATGACTAAAGTTCACAATAACAGTAATTTATGCTAAAAAACGAAAGGAGGTTACTGTTTTCACTTTCTGTCATAGCAAAAGCATTATTGTCCCAACAGGCTTTTTATTTGTTTTTTTTCTTATTAATTACCAGTCATAAAAAGTTAATTAAATCAAGCAATCAAAAGCTTGAATCATCTCCAGAACAAAAATTCAAAGGCCCACTACAATATGTTGACATGTATCCATTTTATTTCCCCAATGTCTGATTTGTCCTGTTTCATATATTGCAATGGCATCATTTCAAGTCAATGCTTTGTGAAAATTACATTTTTTTAAAAATAAATAAAGATCTTATTAAAGCAGACACCTGCATAAGTTGAATCAAGGCAGAAACACTCATATTGCATGTCTACAGTACATTTAAAGTAACAAAATTTTTGTTATTTATTAATATTTAGTGGTAATAAAAAAATAGTGTTGTGGACGCCCCATACAAATTTATTTTAGAAAAAAAAATTAACAGAATACAGCATTGTATACTCAAACTCACTTCAGTGTCAATCTTAGAAGGTTACTCTGTAAAACAAAAAACAACTCTGAAAATGGTATGAGTCAATTATAGAACCTAATCGCAAAATAACTGACACGGGCACTGTGCGCATTTTAGGACATCCTCCTTCCTCCAACAAAACTCCATCCTTTCTCAGGCAAAACGCCATCCTTCTGCCTGCCTCTTAGAAAAAGGCATCTGTCCTCTGACAAAACTGTATCCACATTCAACCATACAACAACGCGCCATCCTCCTTCATGCCTGTGACTTCAGCCAAAATCTCTCTCCTGCCTTCTACATCAGACACGAAAATGAGGAAAAGACAAGCTGGGCATTTTAGAAGAGGCATGGTATTTGTCAATCATTTTTGCATGGGCAGGAGTAGACAACCAGCCACGTTCATCTCCTATAAATTGTTTTTTTGCTTTGAAACTCCTCCATGCTGGTGCTTTATTACTCCTTATGGTGCTCTGCTTATATAACATTATTTTTAAAATACAGTTTTATAATCAGCTTTTTGAATATTATAAAAAGATTTAAATTGTAAAATGATGACATTAATTTAATTTACAGTCAAATCATTGTTTATTTTGCTTTTTCTATTATTTAAAATTGGAGCAGTACACTGCGTTTTAGAGCAATTACTTTTTTGTACTGTTTTAATCATTTAGAAAAACTGTTCTGATATTTCAGTAAAGTAAATGCATCCCACAGAAGTGGGTTAAGGAAGTACATACTGAAAGAGGGTGCGTTTGATGTAACGTCCAATATAGTAAACACAATCGGTAACAGCACCCTTGACAATGTGCTGTCATAACTTATATTCGAACAACAGAATGTTAAATGAGTTAAAGGAAATCAATTTATCCATTTTCTAACCCAGTTATCCAAATCAGGATGGTAGAAAAGTGACAAGTGCCACATTTTAAAAGAACTTAATATTCTCATGCCCGCTTTATCCAAACTTCACACAGATAACTTACAGGCACAGGATATGATCTCAAGATGTTGTATCTGTGAGACAACAGCAGTAAACACCACACTTCCCCCGAATAAAATGTTTTCATTTCTTTTTTTAGGTGAGATCAATATTATTTATAAGGGTTTGAGTAATTCCTAAATAATAATGAACGTTTAACCAGCAAAGCAAACCACAAAATGAAAAGTGATTTAAAAATTACTTTGTCACTTCTAATAATTACTAAACAAAAAACTTCATAATTTTCACTCAATTAACTCAATTAATTTTTATCAAAAGTGATTTAAAAATCAGACAGAATACATGTAAATGAGAGGGAGGTGAGTGGAATGGTGAGGATGCAGGGAGTAGAGTTGGCGAAGTTGGATGAGTTTAAATACTTGGGATCAACAGTACAGAGTAATGGGGATTGTGGAAGAGAAGTGAAAAAGAGAGTGCAGCCAGGGTGGAATGGGTGGAAAAGAGTGTCAGGAGTAATTTGTGACAGACAGATATCAGCAAGAGTGAAAGGGAAGGTCTACAGGATGGTAGTGAGAAGGGATATTGTATATGGGTTGGAGACGGTGGCACTGACCAGAAAGCAGGAGACGGCTGGAGGTGGCAGAGTTAAAGATGCTAAGATTTGCATTGGGTGTGATGAAGATGGACAGGTATATTAGAGGGTCAGCTCAAGTTGGACGGTTGGGGGACAAAGTCAAAGAGGCGCGATTGCGTTGGTTTGGACATGTGCAGAGGAGAGATGCTGAGTATATTGGAAGAAGGATACTAAGGATAGAGCTGCCAGGGAAGAGGAAAAGAGGAAGGCCTAAGCGAAGGTTTATGGATGTGGTGAGAGAGGACATGCAGGTGATGGGTGTAACAGAGCAAGATGTAGAGGACAGAAAGATATGGAAGAAGATGATCCACTGTGGTAACCCCTAACGGGAGTAGTTGAAAGAAGAAGAAGTGTACTTGATACCAAATTTCTATAACTGAAGTGACATAATGATTTGACACTCTTTCACACACAGAATTTTGGACAGAACCTGACTAACCACCCCAGGGATTTAGTCTGACTTAATTGTTCACGCCTATCTGGGAAAAAGTGTTCATTTTCTTTTACAATAGCCTTCACTTTCGACAGAACCTGGAAAAGATAATAATGCACTTCTTTCATAACAGACTTGCATGTTCCCATGCATTTGAGACATAAACATATCCATCAGAAATGAAAAATTGAGCAGCAAAATATGAGACAGCAAGGATACAAATTCATCTTTTATTGTTCCCAAAACTCGTTTAAAGCCATTGGACAAAAGTAACACATCCTCTGTGTCATTAAATACACCAAACCAATTGCTGGTGAAAAATGCTCCCCTTCGCTAACATGGATTCAGAAGTGAAGTGCATGGCACATTGCTGTCTTAAGCAGAAAACAATTTTCTCCTCAGGTAGACCTGACAGTAGAGTCCCTGTTTTGGTGTCCATTTCATTTCCAAATATTTTTTAAACAGTTAATTTAAGTTTGTGAAAACTACTGAGGTGTCACAGATTCACTAGTATCATGTGTACCTCTTAAGTATTGTTTTGTTTGCATTGACTGTAAATGTTACAGTTTTGATAACACACAAGCTGATTTGATAAATTTCCAGGAATTATTATAAATATGCTAGAAATTATTAGTATGAATTTTCATTTGTTTACCCTTGACTTCAAACTGGTAATACGTAATAATGTGAATTTCCCCTTGGGATTAATAAAGTATCTATCTATCTATCTATCTATCTATCTATCTATCTATATATCTATCTATCTATCTATCTATCTATCTATCTATCTATCTATCTATCTATCTATCTATCTATCTATCTATCTATCTATCTATCTATCTATCTATCTATCTATCTATCTATCTATCTATCTATCTATCTATCTATCTATCTATCTATCTATCTACATCAGGTAAATTCTTAGATAAAACCTGAAAGTGTGAAATGGTTTAGTGGCATTCAAGAGTGCTTTACAGCCCCACTTTGTTGTGACTGTTTTTTCATTTCCTATACTCACTTTCAAGTTGCTGAATGTGTTTTTCTATTTGTTTTAGTAGGTTCATCTATATTAACTTTTGTGTCTTGCAGTGCCATTTTGAAATTCATGGACATCACCATTGTTTACTGAATGCTATGTGGTTGCATTGAATTGATGTTCAGGCTGCACATCGCATGACTTCACAAATCACCATGTATAAAAGATGGCGACTTTGACCTTTGCATTATCTGATTTTGTCGTTAAACCTTAAAAAAGATATTAATTTTTCTCGTGTCTTTCTATATTTGTAACAGATTAGATTTTTTTTGCTTCCCAGTAATGACTTTAGACTGTGTTCGACTCATGTTATTTCCCTTGTCCCTATGCTGAACCGTTTCTTCCTCTGCATAACATACTCTTAATATAGCACTAACACTTGAATTTGTTTGTATGGGTCATTGTAAATGTACAGATTTTTGAAATGTCAAAATGTAAACTGTAGAATTTTTCCAAGAATTCCAACTTCTCAAAATGGTATGTGTGGCTTGTGTATTTTGAATGCAGTTAAGGTGGCACAAATCTTACAAGGTAAGTCATTTAAAGTTCAGGTTTATTTTTTTCTTGTTGAATGCTTTTCAAATATTTTTCTTAAAGCTTCATGAGGTCTTTGACATCAGTCCTACTTAAAAGGTGGTGTAAATTAAAACTAATTACCTTTAATTAATAACTGAAGCAGTCAATAAACATTAAAATCCTTAAAATTACCAAACAACCAACCAATATAGCATAACTACAAAAAATCAACATAAAACAAAAATTTTGGTAATTAATGGTACAAATGCAACCATCCATGAAAAGAAAGCTTCAAAAAGCCTTGTGAAACTAATGGACTAATGGAGCGTGTGCTGTCAGCCAGAAAATTCTAAGTGCAATGTTCAAACAGCACAGCAAGGATTATTGCTGTATACATTAATTTTAAAAGCATCCTGCATGATATTCTTCCTCCCACGTCTCCAAGACATGCATTTTAGGCTTATTAATGGCTGTAAATTGACCTGTTATGAGTGAGTCTGTCCACGAAGTTTCATTTGTGGTGTCACATTGAAATTATTCCTAAAACTTTAACTTTAATCCTTGCATTTTTGTTGGTCATACTTGCAACTTCATTCTCTAATTGATCGTTGGGATCCAACCATACTGATCCTGATTCTAGAGTTAAATAATCTTAATTCATGTTTATAACTTATCATTTACTGAATAATTATGTAATATTTTGAATTTTACTCTTGTTTGCCTTGATGGAGTGCACTGTACAACACTATATAAAAGAAAAACACAGTGATTGATTGATTAATTGATTGTAAATGTATGCATCAATGTACCCTTTAACAGAATAATAACTTTTAAAAAAATAGAAAATGTCAGCGTGTGATTGGGTAAAATCATGCTTATTAATGAAAAAAAGCCAACATACAGACACCCAGAGGCTTTTGTTATTGCCAGTTTAATCCCTTTACCAGTTACTTAAGAAACTGATTTGTGCAGCTTTGAGAGCACAATCAGATGCTCTCAGAGTCAGATGTGAGTTGTAACTGGTTATCTTGTAGTGTGTGAAACTAGAGGGTGCTGTCGCTCCTCAAACCCCACATACAAACGTCCAAGACACCAAGGAAAAGCTCTAGAAATATTTTTAATTTCTTCTTTTCGATAGTGTGCCACAGTAGACACCACAATCACCCCGAATAAACAATAAATCAATAATCACAGTAATTACAAATACAATAAATCCTCCTCTTCTCCCAGCAGCTCCGTCACACTACCACCCAACTCTGGCTCTGCTTGTTGGGTCTGCACCAGTCCTTTAAATAGTCCTTGACCCGGAAGTGCTCCTGTACTTCTGCCCATGTGATTCAATAGCACTTCCGGGTCAGATAAAGACTTATATTTTTATTCAGCCCGGAAGTACTTCTGTTCTTCCATCCCCGTGACTTGGGAGTACTTCCGGGCTACAGGGAAAATAAAAATCCTGCGCATCTCTCAATTAATATGATATGTACGTGTACAATACAGCAAAACAGCATTGCTTCACTGCTGAATACGAAAATGCAAACACTAAATTTGTGTTATGTGTTTGGTTTTTGTGGGCAAACTGATGTTTATGAGCATAACTGCTAAAATTTAATGTTAAAATCGTACAGCAGCATAACAAAGGGATATTGAGGGCCTGAAAACTGTAATGACACACCAGAGCTTCTATTATATGACCAAGACTTTTGTAGCAAATACTTTATATACCTGCCCGCTTTGCTCGCCCACCTCTCCCCCCCCCCATGTGTGTTGTCCCCTCGTGTTGAGAAGAAGAGAACTGAACGCACCCCAAGGAGATGCGATTGCTCCTCTGACACCACGTCTTAAATGGTGATATAATGGGAAACACATACAGTTTTTTTTTACCTCCTCTTCGCTCAATCAGCTGCTGGCTTGGAACTGCATTTCGCGCGGCGCACTTCTGTCATATCACCTATGTCCATATATTAAATTTCTTTTTGCTTTTACCTTTTCATCAATATTGCATTGAATTTTGATTCCATGTTTGGAATAAAACAGAACACTGCATGCTCAGATATGAAATTAATGGAATCCTTTGTGCATGATTTAATGATTGTTATAATTTTGTAATAATATGAAGGTTTGGTGTTTTTTGATTCTCAATATAAAAAAATTGTAAAAATGTATACATTGACAGTGCTAATTTTTACTTGAAATTGCTTAATTGTAGCAGGTCACTAATTATTTATTAATAATGATCTTCATTTAGTTATGATGGTCTGAATAAATAGATCACTTTGCCATTTTGGATTAATTTTTCTTTGCAACATGTTTTCAAGTTGTTGTGTGATTCTGGAGACTTAGGGGTGCTTAATGGGAAGTTATGCAAAATACAAAACTTCACAGGTGACTTGTGGGGTCCAGGTCACCTATCAAGACATTTGCTTCTCATATCACAAAAACATCCATCCATCCATCATCCAACCCGCTATATCCTAACTACAGGGTCACAGGGGTCTGCTGGAGCCAATCCCAGCCAACACAGGGCGCAAGGCAAGAAACAAACCCTGGGCAGGGCGCCAACCCACACACATCAAGCACACACTAGGGAGAATTTAGGATCGCCAATGCACCTAAACTGCATGTCTTTGGACTGTGGGAGGAAACCCACACAGACACAGGGAGAACATGCAAATTCCACGCAGGGAGGACCTGGGAAGCGAACCCAGGTCTCCTTACTGCGAGGCAGCAGCGCTACCACTGCGCCATCATGCTGCCCTCACAAAAACATTTTTATGTTAAATATATACGTACATTGTGAATGACTATCAGTCATTTTCCAAAATGCTTTGCCCTGAACAGAGTTTCAGGGAGTGCTGGCGCAAGGTAGTAACAAATTCTGGACAGGGTGAGAGTCCATCGCAGGCAAATGACAGTGCACTTAAATAATAAAAAAAATACACATTAAAAAAAAATAAAGTGAAAAAAATGCTGTTATTTTAAAAACATAGTTGGACAGTTCTCCAAAGCACTGTGATTTTGCTGCAGAGATTCAGTCTACAGACTCACTGAGTTCAAATTGGCTAATTGTAAATTCAATGGTGTAAACTATGCCTTTGTAAATCTACATTGAAAACTGGTAATATCATGCATCAGCATTGGTGCAATTTTACTTCACTTATGCTAAAGTGGTTTGATAGCTCAATCTCAAACCAACAGTGCATTAACAGCTATATTTTAGTAGCCTTGTTAGCTGCATTCGGTAGTAGGCAAAGCTATTGATTTATTTTGGAATTTATATTCGCATATTAATACTTACTTTTTTTCTTTTTGTTTTAAGATTTTCAGTTGCACTGCATGGTACAGAATAGTACAATGAGTTTTCTGTCATGCACATATGGGTGCCACCTTATAAACTTGTAAGGCAGAACTTCTGCTTGGCTTTAGTCTTGATGAGTAGCAGAACAAACCTGTGGCATTACACTGTGCAGGATGAAATTGTGTTAGCTGTAGTGTATTCTATAAACACTCTCAGGCATATTTATTGTGAACTATGTATGCTGTATTGTGGGCATTATTTGTTCTAATGATGCATCACTCCTCAATCCAATGTTCTCCTGCTAAATTTGTTCTACCTGTTCAAATTATTGTGTATCTTCTAAAGACAATACTAGAGCTTAACATATCCATGTGTCATGTCAGTACCTTAATGTATATATGTGCTCTTCAAGGTCTACTCAAACGCAAAGCTTGAAGAGTTAAAACAAGATACCAAATTATATAATGAAACTCATTACATTTTTTTAGGACCTTTGAGGAAAATGTACTCTGAGTTGGGAATATTTTGAAAGATCATAATTGCCTTGCAGAGTTACTCAGATAACTACATTCATTACTGACTTTGAAAACCAGTCCTCAGGGTAGCAGCCTCGTGTTTAAAGTGGCTTCTCATTGTTTCATCTTAAGAGAAAAGGTGTATTTCTTTGCAGACTCCTTCATACTATAAGCAAGTGAAATTGCTCCCAATGGCTGTATGAGATTAACTGCTGTTAATTTATGACCGTCAAGCCTTCACTTTTTGAAGCTAACATGGGAAAGTGTAAAGTTAGAGTCTACAGTGAAATACAAAGAGGAAACAATGAAATAGATTTAATTAGGAAATGTCTCTGAAAAGTTCCATTATAGAGAAGTGGGTCGCTTCAGAGATTCTCAGTACTTAAGTAACAGGTTCAATTGTAGCCGGTGCATTCTGTGTTTGTTTTAAAAGTTTTCTTTTGTGCATACATATGTTTTCAACAGGAAATCACTAACTATGGCTGCATTTGCTGTACTTTTCATTGGACTAATATCCTACTGATGCATATGGCCAAGCCAGCCACTCTTCACCCTGACCATACAAAGGCACAAAGCTGCATGAAATGCATATTCAGATTTAATGTCTAAGTATTTTCAGACAGCAGGGGAAACTGGAGCTACAGCAGATGCAGAAGTTGGAAGGTAGGAGATCAATTTATATAACATGAATTCATTTTTTTAATTTAATTTTCAAATCAACTTCTTCCAAGATAGAGTTGAGACAAAAGCCTATTCTAATAGTATTGAGTGACAAGCCAAAACCAACTTTGATGGGACACCAGCCCCCTGCAGTGCATACACCTAAACCACACACCCTCTTTCCCCCTTATTCATGATCAGTTTAGATGTATCATCCAGCCTAACATGCATTTCTTCAGGAAGTGCAGGACAAAAGCCAGAATGAAAATCCCCAAAGACAGTGCTTGTTGTGGAATTTCATTCCAGAGCTTTAAAGTAATATGTTTATTTGATCATTTGATGTTAGATGAAGTGACCAATATACATGAAGGTAGAGGTAAGCGGATGGCTGACACACATCCAGGGCCTTGTTTCTTCTTTTCAGTAATTCTTGTCAGTACACACTCTGGGTTCTTCACAACCTTGAACTGAATTAAGGGGTATAGCAAATGCATGTGTTCATGAATGGAGATACTGGTAATTATTGTTCCCTTTCCCATGTGTATTTTTGCTATACAAGTGTCATAATGTACACAAAACCTGTATATATAAGTGTCCATTTTAAAATCTGTGACTCTTAAAATATGATGTGACAAAGGTGCTATACCAGCGCCTGACCCGACACAGACAGACACGGGAGGCACACTTATAAAACAAATAAACGTTTTTATTTGCTTTTCTTCTGACTGTGGGCATCGCCTTCCCCATTCCCACAGGCACAACACAGTCTCAATAAGCATAATAGCACAATCACAATACTTCGTTTCTTACTCTCCTCCACTCCTGTCCGGCAAGCTTAGTCCCTCTCCTTCCGACTCTGGCTACCAGAGTGGTGGCTGCAGGCTCCTTTTATAGCCCACCCGAAGTGCTCCAGGTGTTTGATGACGTTTTTCCAGCTGCACTTCTGAATGTGGCGGAAGAACCGCCCACATGGGCTCAGGAACAACTGAAGGACCCCCTGGTGACACCCCCAGATCCCAACAGGGTTGTAGAAAACTCCATCTCCCATGGAGCCCTGCGGGAATCTGAGGCACCAGTGCCACCCGGGGGGCTGCCATCTAGCGTCCCGGGGGAGGTACTGTTCTGACTAGGCTTGCTCCCCTGGCCCATACCGTGATGAGGCATCCTGACTGTACAAGGACCCCGGCTGTCTGTGACAATGGTTAGTTTGCTTTTCCCTAACTCAAAAAAATAATTAAAAGTGACATCTACAGTACCCTTAGCTAATATTGATATCCTTGGGAAATAACAGCAAAATGGGCTATGAAAAAATGTATCTTTTATTTATTCTCTTGATCATTAGGTCAAAATAATAACAAAAACCTAACCTTTAATCAAAGTGAGAAAAAAAAATAAATGGAAAAAGAAATGCTCATCATAAACATGTTTTTCAAATATATATGTGTCACAATTATTGCTAGAAAGTAATATGAGTAAAATCTAACTGAAGAATATTTACATTCATATTTATCAATTTTAAGTTCATTTGAGGAACTATGAACACTTACGTGTTCAGCCATGGCTTTCATTTTCACTGTGGTATAAACACTGGTCAACAAGCATTTTGGTACTGGGATTTTTTCACCTGTACTTTAACAAATTTCACTTGCTAACTCCAAATCTGAAAACCATTTTCATCCAGCATGTCCCATTTCTTAGTTATGATGTTCCAGGTCTTGGACAACTAGGGTGACTGGACAGTAAAGGTGATGCTTTTCAGCATTTAAGAAATAAGTTTGGTCTCGAGAAAAGTGAAGCCAAAATTAAGGAAGGTGTTTTTGTTGGCCCAGAAATCTGTGAACTGATGCTTGACGATGAGTTCAAAAAGAAACTGAAGCCAACTGAATCAGCACCCTCATTCGTGCAGGTTGTCCAGAATTTTCTTGACAGTCACTGAGCAGAGAATTATGCCGAGCTTGTGGAGAATATGCTGAAAGTATATTAGCTTACGGGAGCCAGAATGTCACTGAAAACGCATTTTTTACATTCTCATCTCGACTTTTTTCCACCAAAACTAAGCAATTTCAGAGATGAGCATAGGGAAAGATTTCATCAAGATATAATGGTGATGGAAATCCGATATCAGGGAAAATTTACTCCAAGCATGATGGGTGACTACTGTTGGTTCATGCAAAGAGAGATGGATGTGCAGTACAAGCACAAAAGCAATTGCCGCAAGACAATTTTGAGCACACTGACCTCACTTTTATATTGAGGTAAATTGACATAAACATGTTTTACAGTGTCTCTGGTATCGTCTTCTGGTTTGTTTTCAGAAAAAAAACACATTCAAACAATTTTGTTGGGACACAGTTCAAACTCTAGATATTGTGTTGATATATTATATTGATATTCAAAAGTGTCCAAACGGCAAAAATGTGTATCTCAAAAATCTGATGTGCTAGCTTCATTACGATTTCAAATATGAAATCTGTGTAAAAAACTTAATAGAGAGCTGGTCTGAAGTTCCCAGAAGCAAACAAAAAATATTTTTTTGTAGACGAGTGTAATGAGGTGACACCCAGGAAAAATTTTCTTCGTTATTCATTACAATGGAAAGGACCCAAAAACACAGTAATGATGTGTTACAAAAGGTTGTTAAGTTGCACTAATCAGCAAGGAGCTATTAGAAAATAACTAAACATTTAACAAATGCCAATTTCCAACATTACAGAAGTAATAAGTTTACAGCAACTGGAGATTTAAAGAATTGGCCTGGAAGAGGATATGTGTCTATAAAGACCCCATGCTCAGTGAGGTGGATGGTATGATTGGCACTGCTGGAGAACTGCAGATGTTGGAACTTGGGGTTAGAACGTCTCTAGTACTATGCTCAGATGCCACCTACATAACCACAAGATGTCTGAAAGGACAACAAGAAAAAGCCTTTGTATTAAACAGCAAATGCAACGGCCTACAGTTTACCAAACATTACTATAACTTTCAATGGAACCGAGCTCTATGGTCAGATGGGACAAAAATAAAACTTTGTAGCAACAAACATCAGAAGTGGGTTTGGCATAGAAAAAAAAAGTAAGCACATGCAGAAAAGTACCTCACCTCCAGCATGTAATATGGTGGTGGATCGTTATGGGGCTGTTTTTCTGTCAAAGGCAGGTTTTGTAGTGATCATCCCAGTTATCAGACCTAAACCCCATTGAAAACCTGAAGGATCTAAGGAGATTCTATATGGGAGAATGGTCTCTGATGTTTGCCCAGCATTCTCCTATCTCATTAAGCGTTACAACAGTGCTGTTATTTTGGCAAAGGAGAGTTGCACAGTGTATAAAATGATAAGAATTAGTTATTCCTTTCAATTAGCTTACTTCAATTAAAGAATGGATGTTGGTTAATACGGTATTTTGAATAAAATATCAAAAGCATAAACAGACATTTTTTTCACAGCCCACTTTGCTTTTATTTACCAAGAGTACCAATATTAGTGTCATTTACATTGAGGCCCAAGTACACACACGTTAGTCTCCCCACTTATCCTATTCATGCAAGAGATATTGCGCAGTTTAGACTCTGAGAAATTAATTAAGCCTGCAGCCTCAGGGGATGGCTTATGAGTTCTCATGTCCTTTGAAGGACAAAACACAAACAGGAAAGGTTTTATCTACTTTTTTCAATTTTTCCCAGCTGATTTTTCAGGTAAGGAACAGAGATGTTTTGAGGTAAGATAATTATATACTGACTACTTAAGAGGCATTGGAGAGCAGCAACATGTTGCAAGTTACATAGCATTTACAGGTAAGAATTTCTCCATGCATATAGCAATAATGACCCTGTAAATTAATAAAATCCATTCACCCATGTGTCCCTTTTCAGATCTGTTTAATCCAATTTACGATCACAGGAAGTGCTCATACTCGTTGCTGTTATTTTAATTAACCTTTCTCTTCATTGCTATGGCTACCAAGCAGAGCAGTTTGCTGACTCCTTCCTTAGGTGTAGTAACATTACATTAAAATGGATTGGCTGATGGTGCAGTGGTTACTGCTACTACCATTAAGTTGTTAATTAGTTAACATAACACACCTTACTGTGTACTTAGACACATAATCAGTGAAGTAATCTGGGGTTGTTGAATATTTTGAGTCTTTCAACATTAGAAAAACTTGTCAAAGAGACCCAACCAGGGTTGGCCAAGCCTTGTCTTGTATATGAGTTGAATAAACAGATCACAAAAATGATGCCATCATTCAGTGATCTTTCTGATGGTCTTTTTCCTTCTGTGCACTTATAAAAACCCATGGCAGATGGCTGCTTGAATATTACTGCCTGACTGACTGTATATTGGATACATCTACTTGTGGTAGTTCGCTTCCCGGGTCCTCCCTGCGTGGAGTTTGCATGTTCTCCCCGTGTCTGCGTCTGTTTCCTCCAGGTGCTTCGGTTTCCTTCCACAGTCCAAAGACATGCAGGTTAGGTGTATTGGCAATTCTAAATTGTCCCTAGTGTGTGTGCGACCTGCCCAGTGTTTGTTTCCTGCTTTGCGCCCTGTGTTGGCTGGGATTGGCTCCAGCAGACCCCCGTGACTCTGTAGTTAGGATATAGCGCGTTGGATATTGGATGGGATGGATACTTGTGGTTTGAAAGCATTACTTTTCTTGATCCACAGCCATCTTGAATCCTTGTTTGCAAAGTCTGTGATAGTTTTCCCAACACTGCTCTTCTGTAAACCTGTAATTCCCAACAGTCCTTACAGAAAGACCTGCCTGCAAATCCTCCTTTGCTGACTTCAATAGATTTACAACATGCACTCCAGCCTTGGCTGCAGCATTCAGTGACTAAACCTTCCTATGTTACTCTTTTTGCTAATTGGCTTCATCCTTGCAGTCATCCCTGGAGGCAGTAAGGTCAAAACAAAATTTACTTTGCTGTTGCAAACTGCAAAATAATGCCCAGCCTATGTGTGCCTCGTGTGATGCTGTTTTTTAATATGAGCCACTTTTCCATGCCTACATGGAGGTGCCAGTCTCTTACCATTGTGAGAAAGCCTATTTATGTCTTCTTTGGGGAGTGTGGTTGTTCCTCTGCCATGATGAAAGTAACCAGAGGAGTAACACAATATACATGCGGTGCAGATGGTATCTGCAATAGTTTTCTGCTCCTAGTCATGGCACCAGTGATAATACCCAAAGACTTTAAGCAATAGCTTAAAATATGCTCCAGCATACCTCTCTTGGTGCATTGCCAGAATAACAGTGTCATTACCTTACCCAGGAGAAAAAGATGGATGTACTGGGAAGAATATCACTGGAAGAGTATATCATGACCTTTATATGATGAGACTCAACTTTTAAGTAGTTTAATGAAGAAATCTTGCCCTCCACTACTTGCTCCCATCTTGTCAATTCACCTTTTAGCTTCATTTACCAATATTCTATAGACACTTTCTTACCTTCCCTCACACAATTTTGTGATGTTTTTGTCTTTTGTGCCGAGTTTTTTTAAATGCTATACATACCTGCTTCGATGCCACTGATCCCAATAATTCACTCTGCTATAGTCAGACTTCTGGCTGCTCTGCTGCTTTCTGTGCACTCCATTTTCTTTCATTCCTTAACTTAATTTTCAGTCGTAGTAACCGTAATATCCCTTGGATCTGTGCAATACTTCTATTGTGCAGATGACCATGAAATCTTGATTAAAATTGACAACGGGAAGCTTCAGCTTGTTTTTATGCCCATACAGAATTACGCTTAGGCTCTATGATAAGCCTTTCAACCTAAAGTGACACCAGCTAAACCTCTCTCTTGAAGATTTCAATAGAAAATGGTCAATTTAAGACAATCCAATTCAGTTTATTTTTGCATAGCAGTCTTTAGTGAGTGAAGGCTCAGAGTGCTGTAACAAGTTCTCAGATAAAATGTAAATACAGCCTATGTGAAATGCTAATTGCATAATGAATACACATAAAGACACGGATGTGTTTAAACATGGAAGAAGAAAAAACAATACCAGAATGATTAATATATATGGAACCTAACAGTATCTATCTATTAATATAACTGCTGAATAGTCAAACTTCATAAACCATTAGAGCCGAACAGGATTGATCTGTAGTAGAATACGTTGTTAAATCAAAGCCTTGAATTTACCCAAAAATCCCGGCTTGTCCTCTAATTCTAGGTATGCCTCTAAAATTTGAACTGGTATAGATAGTGTCTCCTTCAAAGTACAGTTAATGAATTTCCCAATGCTGCTCTCCATGACTGTTTGAATCAAAATTATCCCCAGGTAAAATCAGGAGCTTATCAGTTACTTCTCTTCTCAGCAACAGAGACCTTCATTTTCCTTGTTTGAAATGTTTCAATGCTCAGGTGCTTCCAGGGGCTGAACTCACTCTGGCACACTTAACAACACCCATAGCCTTGTCCCAGCTGAGCTCCTCACTATCAAACTCATTGCAAGGTCCAGGTGGATTTCTTAAGGCTCATATGCTTGCATCATTGCAATACTTCTCCAGGAAATAAGGCTCACTCTCCTCTTTAGGACAGACTAGTAATTGACTATGACTACTTTGGCTAGTAGACCCAATGGGACTTCGCATACTTTCTGTCCCTTTCTTTGCCTTGATTTGGGTGCCATTCTACTGTGCACAAGCTGATGAGCTTTCTCTCATTGCTAGTTGGCTCACTGTCGGTGCCTTCAGGCTTTGGAGATTTATCTGGTTTTCTCTCATGTCCCAGATATTTACAGTATGTTCGGTTGATCATGCATTCTAAACCGTCCCTTTATGAGTTAGTGTGAGTATGGTGTAGTGATGGACTGGCATCTGAGAAAGGGTTATTTTCTAACTTGTGTCTAAGGCTGTCATAATAAACTCTCACTCACTTAAGAATCTTAATAGAATAACTGAGTTCTGAGAATACAAGCAGAACTATTTTTTTTTTAAATTAATTTTCTAGTAGGATGAAAAAGTGCATGAAACATAATTCCACCTATAAGCAATCAGTTGGAACTGTTGTAATATGTATTTCAGGGGGTGTTCAAACCCTACATTCTCATCCATCAGCTATGCCCATAGCTCATGGTTAACATTACTGAATCACATGTCCAGGGTTTAGTTCATAGTCTGGTCACCTTGTAAAGTAAAGTTTGGGTTTTCTACTTGAATTCTCAAGGCTGTCCTCCACAAACTTCAGTTTTTCCCCACCTTGCAAAGCTGTATCATTAACTGCAATCTCTAAATTGCGTCAAGGTAGCTATATACATACTTTTTGACCATGAACATGATCAGCAATGGATGAATATATATCTTCAGAGCAACTCTTTAACATGCTTTTAACAAATGGCTACTACATTCAAAGGAAAAAAAAATCTTACTTTGTAATTTTAGATATACTTAATATAAGATACAAATCTCAACATATGAGATATAAGATACAAATCTCAACATATGAGATATAAGATACAAATCTCAACATATGCCCCTCCTTTAATCGCCACCTTATCGTGGTGGAGGGGTTTGCGTGTCCCAATGATCCTAGGAGCTCTGTTGTCTGGGGCTTTATGCCCCTGGTAGGGCCACCCAAGGCAAACTGGTCCTAGGTGAGGGATGAGACAAAGAGCGGTTAAAACAAACCTCCTATGATGGAAAACAATTTTGGACGGCGTTTTCCCTTGCCCGGACGCGGGTCACTGGGGCCCCACTCTGGAGCCAGGCCTGGAGGTGGGGCTCGATGGCGAGCGCCTGGTGGCCGGGCCTGCACCCATGGGGCTCGGCCGGGCACAGCCCGAAGAGGCAACTTGGGTCCCCCTTCCCATGGGCTCACCACCTATGGGAGGGGCCAAGGAGGTCGGGTGCAGTGTGAGTTGGGTGGTGGCCGAAGGCGGGGACCTTGGCGGTCCGATCCTCGGCTACAGAAGCTGGCTCTTGGGATGTGGAATGTCACCTCTCTGAAGGGGAAGGAGCCTGAGCTTGTGCGCGAAGTTGAGAGGTTCCGGCTAGATATAGTCGGACTCACCTCGACGCACAGCTTGGACTCTGGAACCAATCTCCTTGAGAGGGGCTGGACTCTGTACCACTCTGGAGTTGCCCCCGGTGAGAGGTGCCGAGCGGGTGTGGGTATACTTATTGCCCCCCGACTTGGAGCCTGTACATTGGGGTTTACCCCAGTGGATGAGAGGGTAGCCTCCCTTCGCCTTCGGGTGGGGGGATGGGTCCTAACTGTTGTTTGTGCGTATGCACCGAACAGCAGTTCGGAGTACCCACGCTTTTTGGAGTCCCTGGAGGGGGTGCTAGAGGGCATACCTTCTGGGGACTCCCTCGTTCTGCTGGGAGACTTCAATGCTCACGTGGGCAATGACAGTGAGACCTGGAAGGGCGTGATTGGGAGGAATGGCCCCCCCGATCTGAACCCGAGCGGTGTTTTGTTATTGGACTTCTGTGCTCGTCACGGATTGTCCATAACGAACACTATGTTCAAGCATAGGGGTGTTCATATGTGCACTTGGCACCAGGACACCCTAGGCCTCAGCTCGATGATCGACTTTGTGGTCGTGTCGTCAGACTTGCGGCCACATGTCTTGGACACTCGGGTGAAGAGAGGGGCGGAGCTGTCAACTGATCACCACCTGGTGGTGAGTTGGCTTCGATGGTGGGGGAGGATGCCGGTCAGGCGTGGTAGGCCCAAACGTGTTGTGAGGGTCTGCTGGGAACGTCTGGCAGAGCCCCCTGTCTGAAGTAGCTTCAACTCCCACCTCCGGCAGAAACTTCGACCACATCCCGAGGGAGGTGGGGGACATTGAGTCTGAATGGGCCATGTTCCGTGCCTCTATTGTTGAGGCAGCTGACCGGAGCTGTGGCCGTAAGGTGGTCGGTGCCTGTCGTGGCGGCAATCCCCGAACCCGTTGGTGGACACCGGCGGTGAAGGATGCCGTCAAGCTGAAGAAGGAGTCCTACCGGTCCCTTTTGTCCTGTGGGACCCTGGAGGCAGCTGATAGGTACCGGCAGGCCAAGCAGAATGCGGCTTTGGTGGTTGCTGAGGCAAAAACTCGGGTGTGGGAGGAGTTTGGGGAGGCCATGGAGAACGACTTTCGGATGGCTTCAAGGAGATTCTGGTCCACCATCCGGCGTCTCAGGAAGGGGAAGCAGTGCAGTGTCAACAGTGTATATGGTGGGGATGGTGCGCTGCTGACCTCGACTCGGGACGTTGTGGGTCGGTGGGGGGAGTACTTCGAAGACCTCCTCAATCCCATTAACATGCCTTCCAATGAGGAAGCAGAGCCTGGGGACTCAGAGGTGGGCTCCCCCATCTCTGGGACTGAGGTCACCGAGGTGGTCAAAAAACTCCTTGGTGGCAGGGCCCCGGGGGTGGATGAGATACGCCCGGAGTTCCTCAAGGCTCTGGATGTTGTAGGACTGTCTTGGTTGACACGCCTCTGCAACATCGCATGGACATCAGGGACAGTGCCTCTGGATTGGCAGACCGGGGTGGTGGTCCCCCTCTTTAAGAAGGGGGATCGGAGGGTGTGTTCCAACTACAGAGGGATCACACTCCTCAGCCTCCCTGGAAAAGTCTATTCAGGGGTCCTGGAGGAGGGTCCGTCGGATAGTCGAGCCTCGGATTCAGGAGGAACAGTGTGGTTTTCGTCCTGGTCGCGGAACAGTGGACCAGCTCTATACCCTTAGCAGGGTCCTGGAGGGTGCATGGAAGTTTGCCCAACCAGTCTACATGTTTTTTGTGGACTTGGAAAAGGCATTCGACCATGTCCCTCGGGGAATCCTGTGGGGGGTACTCCGAGAGTATGGGGTACCGGCCCCCTTGATAAGGGCTGTTCGGTCCCTGTACGATCGTTGCCAGAGCCTGGTTCGCATTGCCGGCAGTAAGTCGAACCCGTTTCCAGTGAGAGTTGGACTCCGCCAGGGCTGCCCTTTGTCACCGATTCTGTTCATAACTTTTATGGACAGAATTTCTAGGCGCAGCCAGGGCGTTGAGGGGGTCCGGTTTGGTGGGCTCAGGATTGGGTCACTGCTTTTTGCAGATGATGTTGTCCTGTTTGCTTCATCAGGCCGTGATCTTCAGCTCTCTGTGGATCGGTTCGCAGCCGAGTGTGAAGCGGCTGGGATGAGAATCAGCACCTCCAAATCCGAGACCATGGTCCTCAGCCGGAAAAGGGTGGAGTGCCCTCTCAGGGTTGGTAGCGAGATCCTGCCCCAAGTGGAGGAGTTCAAGTATCTCTGGGTCTTGTTCACGAGTGAGGGAAGAATGGAGCGTGAGATCGACAGGCGGATCGGTGCGGCATACGCAGTAATGTGGGCATTGCATCGGTCTGTCGTGGTGAAAAAGGAGCTGAGCCGCAAGGCGAAGCTCTCAATTTACCAGTCGATCTATGTTCCTACCCTCACCTATGGTCATGAGCTATGGGTAGTGACCGAAAGAACGAGATCGCGAATATAAGCGGCTGAAATGAGTTTCCTCCGCAGGGTGTCTGGGCTTTCCCTTAAAGATAGGGTGAGAAGCTCAGTCATCCGGGAGGGGCTCAGAGTAGAGCCGCTGCTCCTCCGCATCGAGAGGAGTCAGATGAGGTGGCTCGGGCATCTGATCAGGATGCCTCCTGGACGCCTCCCTGGTGAGGTGTTCCGGGCACGTCTAACCGGGAGGAGGCCCCGGGGAAGACCCAGGACACGTTGGAGGGACTATGTCTCCCGGCTGGCCTGGGAACGCCTCGGGATTCTCCCGGAAGAGCTAGAAGAAGTGGCCGGGGAGAGGGACGTCTGGGCATCTCTGCTCAAGCTGCTGCCCCCGCGACCCGATCTCGGATAAGCGGGAGACAATGGATGGATGGATCTCAACATATGGATGAATGATTATGGGAGAACCAAACATTCTTAATTTTAACTACTTAATGCCTTATCCAAAACAAAACTTTATAAGTAGACAAAATTAAACTTGAATAAAAACTTAACACCTTGTAGTTAGCTTTTTAATTATGGAACATTATCAAACATGACATTGTCACACTTACATAATCCAATGCAGCGTCATAGGAGGGTGAAATCCTATCCTGGCACCACTGGGCACGACCGAAGAAGTAGGCATAGACACAATGACAGTCCATTGCAGGACCTATTCACTTACTGTACATTAAGCTAATTTAGAGTCACCAATTAACATAATATATGCATATTTGGAGTTGCAGGATAAAAAACAGAGTGCCCTAGAAAAGATACAAAACATACAGACACAGACAGAATCATCAAACTCCACCCACACACGCATAAGATTAGAACTCAGAATGGCAGATTAGTGATGCTGTAGCATTCACCACAGCGCCAACCTGGTTTTTCAGTATGAATATCCACTTACCCTGTACTAGAATGTCAACTCGCCTACATGACATACCATTGTATGCTCCGTGTGATCCAGGCACCTTTTTCACTTTATGTATTTATTTAATCAGGTAAAAGTCACGCTCTGTTCAGCCAATATATTTATAATGGTGTTTAGCATTTCTCTCACTCTTTGTTCAATTCCTCTCCATTTACTGACTTCTAACAAATTTCATGCAGTAGCTAAATGAAGAGTAAGTTGACCAAGTGAATGAATTTTCACTACTTTAATAAATCTCTATGGGGACACAGCACTGTTGTTATGTAGAAAGAACTAAGAGATTCATTTAATCAGAACTTACTATTGAAAACTTCTACATGTATTCTGTCTCACCAAACAGATGCAAACAGAAGAGTTTGTTCTTTAAACAGCACACTCATTGAACATTCTTTTATCATGTCAATCTGCCATTGATTAATACTGGAAAATTAAAAGGGCAAAAGGAGAGAATGGAACCAAAGGCGCAGTGTGTTTTCTTGGCATTTGTTCCAAGATTTTGAATTGGTCTGTACTATCTAACTACCCACTATATTACAACAAATAATCACTTGATCACAAATATTGAACCATAATAAAGTACTTCTCTTATTTATACGTTAGCTTTTCAGAAATGTAGCCCTGCTCCTCATTGTGTGTTTTATTACACTGAAGATCCTTCTATACAGAGTGTCTGTGTTAGTGAATTCACTTTTACTGCACCATTAAAAGCATCGTATTTACTAACCTTAAATTACATTTTCTGCTTTGGGAAATATCCTTAGGCCGATATGGTTTGCTGAACAGAGCCTTTAAAATAACTGAAAATGCTGCATATCCTGGAACCCCAGTGCTATTTGCAAAACCAAATCTCATGTTAGACTACCATGCTAGCCGGTTTGATATATTTTCATTTAGTATATTAGCTTTAGCAAATTACAATAACGTTCCCATAGGCAACATTACAACTTAGAACACTATGAAATTAAAACTTAAAAAAATGACCTGCCAAGTGCCAATCCAAAAGTAAAAGAACTTGCCTATTTGTTTCTGTCCAGTTCCGGAGTGAAGCCTTTTTGTGCCTCACTTATGAGCACTGGAATACAAGATCCAATCCTTCTGGTGTTACCCCTCCGAAGGCTAAGCAATACTCCAAAAAAGTTTTTTTAACAATATTTTTGTAAATAATTCCCTGAGTTTTTTGTCCATACCTGACTATTGATTCTAGATTTTCGCTAGCAGTTCTGGGACCTGAAGGTAAAAAAAGATTTTTTTTTAATGAATGAGTGGAAGATGAAATAGTCAGAAAGCTAGACTATTTTCAATACCAAAAAAACAAAATCAATCAAGCTGTCTAACCTCTTACTCAAAACGAGAAGTCAAGAAAATGCATACAGAGAATCACTAACCACAAAAACCACATGGAAAGGTAATTTTCAAACTTATCTGCAATCTGAGGCAAGCACAAAGTTTTAGATGTCGACCTTTATGACTTTGACCCATGACATCATGCACCTCACACTTTAGGATTCACCTTGCCTAACAACAGCATAGCAGCCATCAATAAAATTCCTCAAAATAGTGGTGCCCAACGGAATACAAACATTATGGAGGAATGCAAAATAATTTCTAACATTATAAAAACTAGTCTTAAAAAATGGTAAAACTAGAAATAGCTTCAGTTGAACTTCAAAACCTTATTCTGCTTCTATAATTTTTGATAAAAGCACAAGAAAAACATCTGTCTGTTGTTGGTTCAAACTCTTCTTTATTCATGGACTACACCACTTTGATTACTTTTTTTCTTGTTCTGCTCTGATCATGGATGGCACCCTGCTTGCTTGACTGCTCCTTTGTAGTTCCCCAGGCCTGATCCATCAAGCTTCAATAACACCCTACCTCTCTTCATGTGGTGAAGATGACACTTCTGTTTAAAGCATGATGCTGCTATTAAAGTGATACACTGTGCTTAATTTTAATGAGCAAGCTGTGATAAAAAGCCCTATACAGTGTAGTTCAACAGCAGTGACACTTTAAAATGCACAAGAGGCGGAGTTACAACTTCATCTGACATCTCAAAGTATGCATTTTAAAAAGCAAAGAATGAAATATGCACACACTCACATGTATGAATTTACACACTCATGTACGTACACATTGTTATGAAACAAAGAAGAAAAACAACAAGTTCTACAAGGTTAAAAATAAATCAATGTAGGGTGGTCCTTCCATATAAATTACACTTAGTGATACTGCTGGAAATCACTACATAGGAGATTTTACAATATAATACAATCAATTGTACTATACAAAAATAAACAGTCAAGTCCATTAACCTATATAATATTATGTACAAAAATACATATACAATAAAATAAATAGGAAACATAATCAAGTGAACAACATAAATAATATTAAATTTAAAAGTAAACCCATTGTGTTAAATGAAGTAAATGAAGAATCAGACAGACTGATTGGTGCATGGTGGCTTAACGCCTCTGTCCACATCGACTTTTGAAGATATAGATGTATGTGTGTGCATGTGTGTGTGTGTTCATTTCTTTTGCTTTGGAACGGTAAAAAAGCTGTGAGCTATCTCCACTCATGGTACAAGTGGGCATGTGTACCTCAGTGTGTATGTACATGTATATTTAAGTCATTTGTGTATATTGTGGAAGTAACAACCGAGGAAGACAGGAATAGTTCAATCAATCAGTCTTTATTCAGTCACAGATGAGTACATGGATTCCACGTTGCAAGGCAGAAGAGCAACGTTCCTCTGTGTCACTCGACTTTTAATAATATTCCTCCCTCCCCTTTCCCCTTACTTATCAATAAGCACAATATGTTTATCTAAGCATTTCTTCTTACATTGCGTGCAAAAGGGGCCCTAAAGAAGGAAAAGTCATCTTTCCTGTGTCTAACGAATGAATTCCATAAAAAGAAAAAATTATCCTTGGTCAGCATACTGCACCCTTTCTTATGACAAACTGTATGAATAATCTGCCGTTATAGAAAAAACAGCTTTTAACCTTTAGTAGCTTGCAAGCAGTTACATTTTCTTTCATAATCTCAAAAACTAATTGTTCAAAGATTTTGCAAATTAATAGGGTTGGTACCCAAAACAAAACAGAGCATACTGCATATATCCTGGTTAAACTAAACACTGTCTATGATAGTTGTCATTGGACATAGGTCAAATTGTTTTTGAAGGATGTGAGGATAAGCAGTGGACCAAACTAGACCAGAAACAACAGACATTGTAACAAGGCAAACATGATACAACTTACTTGAAGAAGATAGGTACATTTTTTTCATAAGTTATCATTGTATATAGATCTTGAGGTTCAGGGTGGATACCTTGGAGACCACTTGTACTAAAATGTTGTCATCCAGGGCTTCCATATATCTCCAAAAAAATCATAATTTTCTGAAGAAAACATTTTGACATCTCTTGACATTTTGAATATAATAGCATCAAGCTCTGAACTTAACTCGATAGCAAATTTCTGACCACATCACCAAACTTCCATTTACAATGAAGTAATAAAAACAGTGCTCACTGCATGTATATTTTGTGCTGATGGGGCATGATCCTGCTGCCCACATTTTGAAAAGTTTAAGCACATTTTCCAAACAATCTGAAATCCAAATTGATGGATATTTGGTGCTTCTGAAAGCAGTCACCACCACCATCAGGAAATACTTAAGTCTAAGGGTCTTGTGAGCAACGGTTCCTAGTTAGCAGATGACTAGAATGGAATAACTATTAGGCGCAAGGAGCACCACAACATTTTACTAGAAATACTTATGGTCTTATGGTATCTTTAGAGAGAATGAAGGGAGAGAAGACAAGCCAAGAAGGTGTTTTTGAACCTGACTTTTCTGCATTCTCTACCCCTTCCAGACACAGCTGAAAACATAAAAAACAGTCCTATAATTCCAATACAGTGCATTCTATCTTTAACCGTAACAATATCTAAAATCACATTCTACAACACAACAGTAGGGTTTTTTAACTCTGCTTATTTGGTTTTTAAAATATAACTAATATATTATGTTTCTGTAGAAAAAGTAATATTGTACAATACACAGCACTTTCATATTTTCAACATAATTTATATATTTGGACAGTAATAATAGCATACATTTACTTATGTAAAGTATGCAGCAATTGCAGAGAAAAAAAATCAATTATTTAGTACCTCTTCATGGTTTCATAACTTGATTCCATTCAACGCTCAAGTCATTCAAGGGTACTGGAATAGATCACAGTGTAGGCACTAAGAAAATCCATTAGATTCTCGTCAAATGTTCCATAAACTTTATGCATAATATATACACATTTTTATAGGTTCTGCTAAAGCAATTTTGGAAACAAATAAATAAAAAATATGAGCTTATTCCTGATTATTAAGCCACAGGTAATTGCATAACATTTAAATGGTTTATGAAAATCATACTAGCCAGAAAAAATGAAATAAAAGAAGAAATAAAAACTCAGTTCTGTACAATATTTTTCCTTCTATTTACTGTTAAAATTAAATGATCAAATGATTTTAAATAAGAAGTTATGAGTTTTACTTCAAAATAAAATTCCTAACTAAATGATATCTTAATAGAAATCAATCAAAATAAGATGTCCTACGTTCAAATGATAGTGACGCAATTAAATGCCATATAAGTGTGGCGTGAATTTTTATGCCCACTAAATAATAAATCAACTGTAGTTTAAATATAGGGTGTGTCAAAATTAAGTTAACATTTGAATGGCGCAAACAATTTATTCACAAAACATACACTTCATATGTGCAAGATGATTTACAGGAATGTCTCAACCCGTTCGCCATCATGTTCATGTTCATGCACATAAATTGTCCACAAAAATGGTATACAAGTATATACATAGCAGTACCATTAGTGTTAACATAATTTTGACTCACCCTGTACTTCAAACAAAAAACGGTTTTATTTAATTGCATATAATAGTCAAACTATTACTTGCATCATGGGCTACCTTGGTAGCAAGGCAGGAAGTAAACCTGACCAGGACAGAAGTCTATCATGGAGCATACTCACATGTACAGACCTAGTGACAGGCGATTTGCAAATAATTTGTTCTTTTCGAATGAAGCATGGGAATTTATAAACGTGAACAACTCAATTCAGGAAAATGCATATGTTATGCCATCAGCCTTTCATTTCGATGTGTAAAGTGCATGCATGATGCCTTTATACTCTTTCGTTTAGATATTATAACTGCACGTGCAAGTATCACCTGTTTGATTCATTATTCTTGTTCACTTGATTCTTTCTAGTTAGAACTAAATCATTATTGGTGAATGAGAACTCTGTCAGTGATCATTCCCTCGTTCAACATACAACTACAATGCAGTAAATGACACATTTATATTAGAATGTTTTTTTTTTTGTCTTGTTTTGTATAAATCAGCATTGTAATTGTTTTAAATGAATGTCAGACATATCAATAGTTTCATTCACATTTTATATGAATTAGTATGTCAATGTACTACGTATACGTGACAATACTACTACTCGTAATGCTCCTACTACACCTGCTGTTACATTTCATTTGGGCTCTTGCAGTTTCTTGTCTAGTGACACAAATGACTTACAATTGATCTCAGGGATCACGGTTTCATGCTCCACTCCAGAAGTCCTATTCTTTAACGAGAACACAGGGACACAGTTGGAAACTTGTTAATTGTAAATTAAGGTTTATTTCACACAAAGAACCACAGACACACAAAATAAATGATCAAGTAGTGTGGTACAGAGTACAAACTTTCAAACCTCTACCCAGTATTATTCTGGAGATATTAGTTGAATGGGATCGGTAAGCATGTTGGGTTGTATGGCTCGTTTTCCTTAAAATTTTTCTGTTTTAAAATACTAAACTCCATAAAGTCAAGTTTAGGAAATGTTCTGTGATTCCTTCTCCATTAAAATAACTGATGTCCTACAAGTTCCCAGAGCTCTGTGGAAAGTTATCTACATCTTAAATGCATTTGCTATTAAACAAATACATTTATATTTCTATTCAGAGAGGTCTGAAACTTGTAAATACATTTTATGAGAAGGACCTGGGAGTCACAGTGGACTCATCACTGGCTACATCAAAACAGTGGACAGAAGAGATCAAGAAAGCTAATAGGGTGTTAGGATATACAGTACATGTATCGTGAGGGTTGGAGTATAAGTAAATGGAGGTTGTGCTTAGGCGATATAAGGCATTAGTGCAACCTCATATGGAATTCTATGTTTAGCTTTGATTTCTATATTACAAAAAAGACATAACAGCCCTAGAGAAATTTCAGAGAGGAGCAACTAGGCTGATTCCAGAACTGAAGAAGTTGAATCTTTTCAGTTTAAACAAATGGAGATTAATACAGCTGGGCTGGTGGTATTTTAGAAAACTTCATCCTGCTTGTTTTAATTTATTTATACACTATAAAAAATGCATATGTAAAAATTTCACAAAGAAACTTTTTAATGGGAGTTGTTTTGCACTTATTTAGTAAAACAAATCTGCCAATGGGCTAAGCAAAATGTACTTGACAAGATTTCTTAAAGTAAGCTAAATAATTGTTAAAACAAATTTTTTGATAAGTCAATAATTCTTACAATAAGGAAAACAAGATTTAATGTCATGATAGAAATACACTTCCATTTCCTTAGATTTCAATTTTTGCAGTATAGGATTTCATTACACTTTGACTTTTTATGGATTATTTATTTAATGAATTTGAAGCACTGCACGATTTGGACACCGATTTGTTTTTGGAGTTTAATAAAAGCACTTTAGCAGTTTTGCACCCACCCCTTGTTTGGAATACATACGTTCTCATCTACCCAGCTCATCTTGGTTATGGTATCGATGGTGGTGGGATCAAGAGGGTCCCTTGATGCAAAAGGAGCTTGGAGCTAACCCACATTGTCAGAGAGGCACAATTGGAAGCTTATTAAGGGTAGATTTCACAGAAATGTTAGAAGGTTTTTCTTCAAACAAACAACCACAGACACATGGAATAATCTATGAAATAATGTGGTGAAGAGAAGGACTTTAGGGGCCTTCAAGTTTCGGCCTGATGTTATTTAGATGAATAGGCTTGACATGTTTTGAAGTGTTTGCTTATTTTATTTGTGGGTCAGAGTGGTCCTGCGGATTCTGCTGCTGTCTCAAAATAATTAGAGCACAGTTTGCTTCTTGTGAACTGTGTATGTTCTTCCAGAATTCAGGTGGGATTTTTTTTAAACCTGCTTTAACATTGACTGATAAATGTGATGTGGGTTAGTGGTCTGCCTAATAGACTGGTTTCTGCCTTGTATGTGATGTTGTCTGGAGTATAACAAAAACTCTGCAGAAAGTGAAATCAAAGCAAGTGAAACATTTTTATATTAAGCCATTAAATCTTGTTTTCCTCATTGTAAGATTTATTGACTTATCAAGAGATCTGTGTTTAAGATTATTTCGCTCATTTAAAGAAATCTTGTCAGGTCAATTTTGCTTACCCCGTTGGGAGTTGATTTTTTTGCTAAATAAAGGAAAAACTCTTTTTCAAGTTTTTTTTTTAGTTATTTTTGAAGTGTATAGGAATAATCATTTATAGAAAATACGTGGATAAACATGTACAATAGACACTAAGGAGAGAAAGACCAGTTGGGAAATAAAATGAAAATGAGAAATCTAAGATTATCCACTCAAAAAAATAAATAAATAAAACACATACACACTTGGAGGCCAGAAATTACACTTACTTTGCAATGAATCAATTGAAAGCAATCAGCAGTTAAATGGTCTGTAGCACTTTGTGCTCTTGAAAGCTTAACCTGTGTATTTGTAATTATAGAAAAAACAGTTTTTGTAGTGCATGTAAAAGGACCTTGCCTTTTCAACATTTGAAGCATAAATTAGCTGCAATTTTTAATACCTAGTAAATATAAAATTAAAATACCCATGGCTCTGATAATTGTGATCAAGAAAGGACCCTACTGCTGTTTGAATGCTTGTTTTATTCATTGGCTGCTCTTAAAGACGGTATTAAAGCACACTGCATGAGGTATCCTGCTTTTTTATTTCTGTTACTTTCACATAATGTCTATTATTTAATCACTTATAAGAGAATATATATTTTGAATACACTTTTACTTTTAAAACTCCAATGAACTTTAAACCATTTTATTGGTAGTTTTTAGAAATGAAGCAGTAAAATCTACACAGACATGCTTTATATACTGTACTAGTAGCCATGTTACTAGTCGAAAAAAGGTAACAGAATAATTTAAAAATATTTGCTGTCTCTTGCCCAACATTCACCTTCAGCGTCTTTCCTCAGTTATCCATGTGTATCTTAACCTTTCTTCACCAGCTCCTTGTTTCTCAAGCACGTTCCCATAAAGCCTGTTCACAGACACTGTAATTATTTTCAAGGCACTTTTCTCACCTCCACTTTAATACTTCCTGTCTTTGAAGGCAGCACTCTCAGCATGCCTCCCATTTGTCTAACACTCACATTTTGTCTTTTGATCGTGTCACCAAAGGAAAACTGACCAATCAGATTGCTCACAGGGACTGGACACACACAGAGACCTTAGTGTTTTAATATACAGCTTAGTAGATTTTAAACATTATTTTTATTCTAAAAAATCATTGCACTTTCATTAAAGGGTTGGTGCCTGTGATTATACTCATACAAACATTTGTGTTGTCTTAATGGCTCTCTGTAACCTTTTTATCAAAAAAAAAAATAATCATGGAAAAAAACGTTCAAGATAAAAAGATAAACAAATACAAACTTGTAATTTCAATCCATTACTCATCAGCTCATATTTGTCTATTATCTTAAGTTATTTTGCAATTTCCAAATTTGTGGCATCAAGTGAGTTCCCTCCCATCTACATATGCCATAAAGGAAATGTAGTTGCGTATTGCAATAAGTCAAGTCAAGTTGGGGAGCATGCACTGTTACAGGGCGTTGCCGCACCCACTACACGACGAAACAACTCGGGATCCCTGTTGGCAACCCCCCAGGCAGACACGTGTTCCAGTCCCACACTCCGGAAGTGACCCTCTATCTGCCGCAGCCAGGTGTTATGTGGGTGACCCCTTGGCTTGGTCCAGCCACTCAGGTCCCCAATAATGAGGACCTTACGAGCTGGATCACCCTCGGGGAAACACGCCACATGACTGTAGTGCCGTAACTGACGTTCCCTCACAATGCAGGTAATGTGCCTCATTCAGGACTCCATGAGGAACTGCTCAAAGTCAAACCAATGGTAACCAAGGATTTTCCGGAGAGACACAGTACCAAAGGAGACCAGTCTTCATCTCAGGTCACTGGATAGCGTCCATGTCTCGCAACCATATTGCAAGACAGGAAGCACCAGGATCATAATATATACTAGGCTTGATCACTCCAATGGACACTGTCTTAGCCTATGTAAACCTAAGAGAAAAGACACCGGCCCTTTTAGCCACCAGATAAGATAGGCAGTAAAATGTTTTTGGTCAGATAGCCAAGTGTTACTTATTGGAAGTGCATTGACTGATGGAACCAAAAGGAAAGAGCGTAGATTTTCCATCACATAACAAACATCTAAAAAAGGGACCTCAACCCAACATATCAGTAGGTTTTAATGAAGATGTACCACAGATAATTGCTATTTTATTGGAAGTAAACCATCCAGAATATGACAGAGGGAATTACTTAGCATAATAAATAATGATCGAGCATTATTGAATAAAAAATACATTACAGTACAACAGTATAATATAAACATATGACTTGCACAATGTTATATACTTTCCTTAGATTATCTACTTAGATATCCCCCTAATCTTTTTGTTCTTAGTAAACGGTAAATCTGGAAATAAAGAGCTATGAATCATGTACTCGAGGGCATTGTTTTAAATTGGACGGAAGTGTATTTAAGACTGAAACCAGGAAGGTTTTTTCAAACAGAGGGCTGTGGGAATTTGGTGCCATTAGTTAAACTGGTAACCTTCACAGCTTGAAGAAAGATAACTGAGATATCAGGACATCATATATAAGTGCTATGATTACATTTCATATTTAATTTTTTATTGTTGTGTGATCAACTATTTATTGGAAGGGTAAAACAACCAAATACAGAAAAACTGTGCACAAATAAATAACATAATAAAGCTTCAAGCCCTTCAAGCTAAAACATCTTTTTTACAGTATACAGTAATCCCTCGCTATATCACGCTTCGACTTTCGCGGCTTCACTCTATCGCGGATTTTATATGTGAGCATATCTAAATATATAACGCGGATTTTTTGCTGCTTTGCGGGTTTCTGCGGACAATGGGTCTTTTTACTTCTGGTACATGCTTCCTCAGTTGGTTTGCCCAGTTGATTTCATACAAGGGACGCTATTGGCGGATGACTGAGAAGCTACCTAATCAGAGCACACAGTTAAGTTCCTGTGTGCTGATTGGCTCAGCGACGGAGTGCTGCATTAACCAGGAAGTCTCATCTCACTCATTCAGCATTAACGTGCTCCTGCTACTGCTTCAGGGGCCGTGTCCAAGCGCCAACAGAAGATGCAAATGATTGCAGAAAAGGTAAAAGTTTTGGATATGTTGAAGGAAGGGAACAGCTACACCGCTGCAGGACACCATTACGGCATCAATGAGTCCACGATTCTTTTTATTTAAAAAGGAGGAAAAGCATATAAGATCTACGGCCGCAGTGTCCTTTAACCAGGGCGCAAAACAAGTTGCAAGTGGACGTGATAAGGCAGTAGTCTGGATGGAATCTGCTTTAGGGATTTGGATTGAAGAGTGCTGGAAGAAGAACAACTACAGTGCTACACAGTCGCCTGAAGAGGCTCCTTTAGAAGAGCTGTAACTCTATCGGACAAGTCGTCTTGTCATTGTTGGTGAGTAACCATAATTAATTATCTACGTACAGTACTTATTACATGTACATAGTTTAGTGTCACTGTACACACATTTTACTGTATACAATTTTTCTTGCATTGTACATATTTATTGCTGGTGGCCTGTCTGTCGTAATGGCTGTAACATATGTGATATCGGAGACGCTCGATATCTTTAAAATAATATTTAGGTTTTACTGTATATAAACTGTGTTTACATATATAATTTCAACGAATCTTACCCAATTTCTAAGAGAATACAAAGGGTTTATGCTGTATAATTGTGCGGGAAATGTTTATAATAGTGTGGGAGAGTTTATAAGGGCTTAAAATATATAAAAAGAACCATATGAACATATGGTTTCTACTTCACGGATTTTCACCTTTTGGGGGGGTTCTGGAACGCAACCCCTGCGATGGAGGAGGGATTACTGTATAGCTATTGATGTCCGAACTGACAAGCAAGTGAGACAGCCAAGCCGACTGATCCCCAGGGCCCTAGAGGTATTTTCTTGATCAGCAGTGAGACCCACCCAAAACCCAATTCTGAATGATTATGACCCATTGTTATTAAATCATTTCTTCTGATAGCTCTAATAGGATTAAATTAAGAAAAGAGGCCTTCCAGGCTTAAATTGACAAGGACTTCCATGAATTTCCAACAGGTTATTCAAACAGATTTAACAGCAAGAGTTTCCAGGGAGAACAACCTCTGTTGGAGAAGATTCAGTGAGAGGGAAAAATACCAAATAGAAGAAAGTAATGAGACAAAAGAGGACCATTGATAGCAAGAATGGAATACAGAAAACAGGTAATCTTGGACCAAAAAGGAGTTATGATGAGACACTCCCAAAACATGTGAAGAAAAGTGCCTAATACCCTCATACTTAACTCAGATTTTTCTCACCTAATAAGAGTTTTTGATCATGGAGATTTCAGTTATAGTGCTGGATCCTTGCTTTGCCATTATTAACTTAATACTGTATGTGGTCTTATCATGATTTTGTCTTATGGCCAGCGCCATGTATTGATACTGTATGTTTCTTTGACAATGACCCATAATCATGTGGTGTGTGATATCATTGAATCAACAGGATAAAAGGTTGTGGCTGATGTCCTATCTTTATCAAAATCTGTGGATAACTCCAAACACTTTAGAGATTTCAATTCAAATTCTCTTGTTTTTTCTGTTCAAAGAATTTCAAGAAAAGTCTTTTTGACTCAAGTTTCAATGTTAGCATTTGTGGATTTTTTTTTTTTAATCAAGGATCACTAAAATACTTCTCTCCTGATCCTTTTCGTTACTCACAGCTAGTTTTTGCTTTCCTAGCAGAACATTAACCAATGGATCAAATGTTCTGCTTTTGTTTGGCAAATGTCTTAAATTCTAAAGAAAGAATCAGAATATAGGTATAAAGCGAAAGATTGTTCTGGCCGTTAATAAAGAATAACTATTTACATTACTTTTTCTCTCTGCCTAGACTTTATTTTCATTTTATAATAATACACTATAACACATTCTTAAATCTAGGATGGCTTCAAAAAAGTGCATGAATGTCTATAGAGTGTTATATGAAAAGCAAAGGCTGTGAATACCACAACAAATGTGATTAAAATTAAATTTAATTAAACAAATTATTAAATAAACTAGACATCGAATTAAACTTGAATACAATAATTATGATATCCTCAAATAAAACCTGTTATATCTAACATAGGTTTATTACTTGGAGAATGTAATGAAGTTAGTGGTTTTAAATTGTATTAGTTTTTTTTTTTTTGTGAATACTATCTTTACATTCATGGTCTGTAAAAGCAAGATCTTCCTCTCAGGGTTGTGGTACCAAAAATAAGTAGAGAGTTTCTGAAATCATTTTGAAATTACCAATTTACAGGCCTGTAATGACAGTATAGCAGACAAGGGGGTAGTTTTTCGAACTAAGTGTCCAATAATCTCTGACTTCAAAGTTATTAAAGACATGTTTTTGTGGTACCTGTATGTTGTTTATTTCTAAAGGGCAGACTCAACAATATACTAGTCCCATCTATATGCCTGTTAAACTTTCCAAGGAATTTGATGCCGCATCTGTATTATATACTAAATGCAGAATAATACACATAAGAATGTGGCACATAATTTGTTAAACAAGTTGTCACAGGTGGCTGGGGGGGGGGAGTGACCCAGCCGGGACGCCCCGGAGGACCGGAGGAGGGCTTACGCCTCCCCCAGACCACGTGGGGGCAACCGCCCTGGTGGCTATGGGGACCACAGGTACAGAGCTTTGAAGCTCAACCCTGTAGGGGCCTGTGGTCACCGCCAGGGGGCGCCCCAATGCCTATGGAGCCCTGGACCTCAGCACTTCCGCCACACCTGAGGATCGGGGACACCCGGAGTGGTTCCAGGTGTGCAGCTGGCACTTCCGCCACACTGGGGAGTGCCGATGGAGCACATCCGGGTGATTATAAAAGGGGCTGCCTCCCTCCGTTAATGGGCTGGAGTCGGGAGGTCGAGAGACGAGGTCTTGGTGGAGGCCTGAAGAGAAAGAGACATTGGATAGTTGGCCTGGACTTTTGGGGACTCTGAGGTTGTGTGTTGCACTATTGTAAATATGGAGAATAAACGTGTGTTGGGTGATTTAAACGTGTCCGGGCTGCTTTCCACAAAGTTCAGAAACTCCTACTCCAAAGAAACCAATTTATGTACACTGAGAAACTGACTGCAGATCCCACAACAAAATCATAATAAAGTCATTAAAGGTGATAAAGTCAGTACCAGCAAGGCGTAAAATAAGATATGACACCATCTGAGAGTCTTACAAGCTTTAGATGGGTTTGACATATCAAAACATTCAGGCACTGTACACTTGAGTTCATTAGGTGTGCAAGGTCTTGCAAGTGGATTCTGCATTTTAATTCCCATTGACCAATCAGGAATCAACACTGTGTTTGTGCTTTTGGAAGGCTGGCTAAAAAAGATCTGTAGACATGAGAGATGCAAGGACAAACTAGACAACTTGTGGCAAGAGAACTATCAGTTGTAAGATATTTCTTCCATGACATATTACTGGCTCTTCAAAGAAGAAATATAGTGGACATTGACCGGCAGCTAAAAATTATTAGAAGCAGTGTTTGCATTTTTAACAGTAAAATGACAATGTTTGTCTTTTCTTTTTCCTTTTTTTTTGATTCACTTAAAATTGCTGCAAGAAGAACTACTCCTTTCTCCTCTGAATACATTCTTGACAGTGTCAAACTGCATAGTTACCATAAAGTCTCATTCAGTGGTTTTGCCATACATTCACAAAAGTTTTTGAAAACGATCTCCAACCGTAATACCTGGAAAAGTTTTGGGATTAAAATGCTCAGAGATCTTTATATAGACAACATATTTACATCTTTTGAACAATTACGTTCAAAATTTAACCTACCAGCTACACATTTCTTTTACTATCTTCAAATTAGAAATTTTGTTAAACAGAAAATGCCCGACTTCCCCCACCTTGCACCCTCCACAATGCTGGAAAAAATACTGCTCAATTCCGAGGAAACAAACACTATTTCCGCAATATATAAAATCTTATTAGAGTCCCTACCTTTCAAAGATCCAAGAGGACATTGGGAAGAAGATCTCTTAATCAATATATCAGAAAAGGAGTGGAAGGTAGCAAAGCAGAGAATTCACTCGAGTTCTATATACGCAAAGCATAGAATTATTCAACTAAAAATTATATATCGAGCTCATCTGTCTCGCTTAAAACTGTCCAAAATGTTTCCAGGGCAGGATCCAACCTGCGAGCGCTGCAACCAAGCTCCTGCCTCACTGGGTCACATGTTCTGGGCCTGCACCAAACTAACATCATTTTGGACAAAAATTTTTAAGTGCCTCTCAGACAGCCTTAGTATCACAATCCCTCCTAACCCACTAACAGCTGTGTTTGGTGTTCTTCCAGATGGACTGGAATTGGAGAAGGACAAGCAAACGGTGATTGCATTCACTACACTCTTGGCACGCAGACTTATTTTGTTAAATTGGAAGAATCCTAATTCTCCTCTTATAAGTCAGTGGGAAACCGATGTTTTATATTATTTGAAATTGGAAAAAATCAAATTTTCAGTTAGAGGATCTATACAAAATTTTTTCAAAACATGGCAGGATTTAATCAACATTATTTCAGAATAAGAGAAATAACTATTATTGCATTTAACTCCCTTCTCCATCTCTTATTTATATAGATATTTACTTCTCCCCTTCTTTTGTCTAATGTTGCCTTATTAAAAAGCTTAAAGAAATTTTCCTTTAGCTAAGCTCTCCTTCTCAGGGGTGGGGTTTGATTTGTTTTCAAATTTGTTGGGTTATAAATTGATCTGTTTGTATGGAATGATTACAATGAAAATTAATAAAATAAAAATATTAAAGAATGAAAAAAAAAAAAAAAAAAGAAAACGGTCTCCAACCATTTGTGAGCCCATAAAATAGCATAGTATATACCTGCATCCAACCAGCAGGCACCACAAATGAGTTGTTAAGTGTGAGAGGGTACCTGATATTCCAGAGTTGTAACATGTAGGAGAAAATTGCATTGTGTATGCATGCCTTAGAACACTTGGAGGTCTATTAGCATCAGTTGTCTCAGAAATCTGAAGAAGTATTTTTTTTTCAAGCAGGTCTTTTTTCTAATTAATGAGGATGTAATCCTGTCTAATGTCAATAAAAGAAAAAAATTGGTAATATAAATAGGAATAAACTGACAAATACAGTATATAAACAAGGCTGGAAATATATTTCTTTCAACTGCACCCATTCTTTTTACCCATGAAAAATGTATGTTGGACCAGTTGGAAAGGTCCTTCTCTATACTCCCAAGATGCCTTGAAGAGGTCTTTGATGGTTTACGTAATTGTGACATCTGCCCTAAATATGCAAATGAGTCATACTCTGTAAGGATACTATTCAAATGTAGATCAAAGAGCAAAAACATATATGAGAAAAAAATCAAGTTTATTCTGAACCAAAAAATCTTTTGGCAGTCATCCATTATTTGTAAAGCATATTACTTTTAAAAAGCAGGTGCCTTTACCCTAGGCAACTTACAAAAATCGATATGTTTACAATACATCTGAGGGTTTGCCAAGAAGGGAAAAAAGTTCACCAGTAGCAGAAAAAGGATTGTACTGTAGAGCACAAAAATGTAATTAATACAATTGGCTCTAAAACCAAATTATGAAGTAGTAACACAACAAAAGTACACTTAATTGACAGCTGATGGAATTAGATCAAGCTATAAATATGCAGAATGTAGAAGATGGGTATGCAAATTATGAAAATGGGTTAAATGATAAAATATATTGACTGATGAAATCTGTGATCATACAGAGGTGTCTAAAGGCAGCCCACGGTAAGTTAGTTGATGTTATGAAGTACCTTAAACAGAAAACATTTTGTTAAGCCAAATGCGTAATGTAAGTAAATGATTGGACTGGAAAACATTTTCCTTCAAGTTTAAGATATAGGTTGTGTGAGGGATGGCCGGCCAAATATTCCGGTCCACACCTCCAGGCCTCCAGATGGAGCCCTCCCAGCAGCATGGAAGGTCCCCAAATTCCAGCAGAGCATTATGGACATTGTAGTTTTATAAATAACCCTGCTGGATACCATGGGGCCCACCAGGAGCTGCTTAGGGAGGCTTACAGAGTGCTACGTGCCCTATAACCTGGAAGTGTGTCATGATCACATGACTGGAAGGAACAACGTGCTTCCGGGTTGAAGAAAAGGACTTTTAATCTGACCCGGAAGTGATGAGGACTTATGGATTGTTGGGCTGGAACCACTTCCGGGTCAGGGGATATAAAAGGACTGTGGAAAAGCCCAGACACTATGCTGAGCTGGAAGGAAGGGTGGCTAAGTGTCTGGGAGAGGAGGATTGAGAATATTGTATTGGTGATTGATTATTGATTTATTGTATGAGTAGTGTGGAGTGGAGGGTGCTTTGTGCACATATTTATAATAAAAAGAAGAAAAGTTATACTTTTACCTGGTGTTTGGCGTGGTACCTGAGGGTTCAAGGGAGCACTAGCGCCCCCTACTGTTACAGTTGATATCTGAGAAATGAACTAGGTAAATCAATGGAAGACCTGGGGCCTCACGTATAACGCTGTGCTTAGAATTCACACTAAAGTATGACGGACAAAACTAGAAATGTGTGTACGCACAAACAAATTCAGATCACTTTGTCTTTATAAATCCCAATCATGTGAATTTTAACGTACATGCACACACCTACTCCCAACTCACAGAATTATCCATCCATCCATCCATTTTCCAACCCGCTGAATCCGAACACGGGGTCATGGGGGTCTGCTGGAGCCAATCCCAGCCAACACAGGGCACAAGGCAGGAACCAATCCTGGGCAGGGTGCCAACCCACCGCAGGACACACACAAACACACCAAGCACACACTAGGGCCAATTTAGAATCGCCAATCCACCTAACCTGCATGTCTTTGGACTGTGGGAGGAAACCCGCGCAGACACAGGGAGAACATGCAAACTCCATGCAGGGAGGACCTGGGAAGTGAACCCAGGTCTCCTAACTGCGAGGCAGCAGCGCTACCACTGCGCCACCGTGCTGCCTCACAGAATTATGCCTATTTGAATATGCAAATCAATATAAATAGCTCCTTCTTTTCAGTGTTTTGTTAAAAGACAATGGCAAAAGCACATGTAAAAAAGAAGAATGGAGATCCTACCCAGTGAAGTGGAGGCAAGGAAAAACATACTATTTGGTGGCTTAAACAGTGATATAAGCAACAAAAGGAAACTGATGGAGTGGCACAGTGTGGCGAAGGCACTCAAATGTTCAGAGAGCCTCACAGTGCCCGAAATAAAAAAAACAGTGGTCAGATATCAAAGTCAATGTGAAAAGGCTTGTTGCAGCCCACCGTTTGAATATCATATGGAAGCATATTTGGGCCTCAGAGAAGAAAAAAAAATAGGTGTGAAGAAAAAAGGTCTGTGTCGAGATTAAAGTCGAAATGCTGACTTTAATCTCGAAATTTCGACTTTAATCTCATCATTTTGTCATTAAAGCAGAATATTGTAAACTTCATCTTAAAATGGTGAGTAATTTACTAGAGTTTCTCAAAAACTAAAGTATCATGTTAAATGCTTTGTATTCTAAGTCTTCCCCGACCCAGTTGTTAATCACTATGTACTTCCTAAATAGGCTTTCTTTTTATGCCAACAGAAGAACGCAGGCAGTAATCACCACACAGAATACATTCTATTCATGATATTACAAAAATTAAATTTTAGAATACTATGATGGATACTTGATATCATTTTCATGATGAAATGCATTAAAGCATATATTAAACATGTGGGGGGGGACATGGTAGCACTGCTGTGTCAGTCCCAGCAAGCATCGACGATGAGACAGGAACAATCCCAGGACAGGGCGCCAGCTCATCACACGATGAATATAAGCACACACATACACTAGTAGAATCAATTTAGCATCACCAAAACCCCAATCCTGCTTGCTTTTGGAAGAAACCGAAACACACAGAGAAAATCCACCAGGAAACCATTCAAACTTCATGCAGGGAACACCCAGGACGTGACTCCCTTACTGCAAGGCAGGAGCACTTCCAGCATGCCACTTTGTAAACCACATGTTTACTTATTAGAAGTATACATTATTTAAATGAATTTAACAATTTATCTGTAAATTGTAATAAACATATGTTAATGCATTTCATCATAAAAGTGATATCAAGTATACGTTCTAGTATTGTAACAGCACACAGCTCTCAGAAGTCAGTTATCATCACCTATAAATGTGTGCTCTCTTCTAATTCTTCCATTTATAATGTCTTCTAACAATGCTAAAGCAGCCATGGTAGCTGGAATAGTTTGACCGTTCTGTGCACCATTATACTGTTACAGACTGCTTACAATCAAGTGCCAAAAATTTGTAAATGATACACTGTTAATTTCAGTGTATTTGATAAAGCTTGCATCATGGACGCAAAAAAAGAAACAGAAAACACACAGAAGCAGTAGTAATGCTTTGATGCTGGGTGCCAAACTTTTACAAAACCAAGCAGAAACGTACATAAGCATGGTCTCAGGTTGCTGTGAAAATATGCACAGCTTTACGTCTAATTTAGTTTTTTAAACATCTCAATGTGAGAGTGGAAACAGGCGTACGCACCATTTATACATGAGGCCCCTAGACATTGCCTACAAGTGTTGGATTGGTATTAAAATTTTGACTTTGTAATCAATACCAGCTTTCGCATCTCAGTACCAGTTCCAACATAGTACCAAAGCAAATAACAGACAACAAACACCCAAGTCTCAGGGCAGCCTTCCTGCTGTGCTACATAATCACACTCTCTACCTTTAGTACTCCACAAATCACTCCCGGATTTTCTGGAGTCTATGTCATGTTTATATTAATATATATGTTTGAAGAGTGGGGATTTGATGGTGTTGCAATCACACTAATAAATAACTGAGTCCACAGTGCTAGAAAACTACCATTTATTTTCTGCACTGAAATTAACAAAATAGTTGTACCATACCGTTTTAAAAAACGAGTTTTTCAGTAAATGTTCAGTACCGATTTACTGCACAACCCCAGTGTCTACACAGCAGTGGTAAGAGGGGAACATGCTGATCCTTAAGAAATGCATGTAGAAACTTTCAAAGTAGAGTCCAGTCAGTTAATGCTGCGAGACACAGATTAAACAGTCAGAAATGGGGGCCATCAAAACAATCTGTGATTGTGAAAGTATCGAGGGAAGACATAATCAAATAATGGCTAACATAAAAAAAGATGAATTCCCATTAGTCAATTTGAGAAATTTTCTTATAAGAATGGCAATCATATGAGCTTTCTTGAAGTGATTAGAAAAAGTACCAGTGTGCATCTATGAGATGAAAAGGAAATGATGTTTTGAACCAGATAAGGTGAAATGGACTGAGAGTGTTGTGTGTGGGACTGGGGTCCTTACACAGATGCTGGGCTGGTGAAGACTGAGCAGAGCAGAAATGACAGAGTTAGTTAGATACTGGACAGAATTATAAAAGAGAAAAAGCATAGTTTCTGTATGTTAAAATGCATGATGGAATAGGAGCAGTTGAAGGTTTAGTGATAATTGAAAATGAATTCTTTGATAGCATGACAAATAGAGCCCATTCAATCTCCAGCATGCAGTAAGTGGAGTAGAGGGTAACCTGAGCAGAGAAGAAGTGCCAAGTGGACATTTGACTACAGGAGGTTAGGCATCAAAGGAAGAAGAAAGTCTGGCACGACTTGAACCAATGGCTAAGGAGTTGTCAAACCATTCAAACCACTGCACCACCCTGCTGCCCAATTATTACTGTTTAATAAAATGTTATTGGTTATCCTTCTAGACCAGACTATTTTCTGCACTACAGCTCTATATAGATTTACTGGTGTCAACACTTTCAGGAAGTGTAATGGTTGATCTAATGTCGTAGCAAATTGGTCTTTCATGGTAGGGCTGGCAGGCCTTTTAAGGCAAGGAAAGGCAACTGTTAATTTCAGTCTTATTAACACTTTATTTTTGATTGATAATTTTTAATCCTTCTGACATATTGACTTCAATAAAAAACATTACACAATTTAATCATATGTATCTGGTGTACTAAGATCTTATTTACCTTATTTTCACAATCACAATGTTAATAATTCCACTTAAGAACTATTCAGTGCTTTTTTGTATATTAGAAAATTAGAATAACTGTGATGAGAATGAATTCTATTTATCTAGATTCTCCAAATAATATCAATTTGAGTTTAGAGGGTTCCTACAGTCCTACTCTCTACCACACTAACTGATCATTTGTTCCACATGTCAATGGTTCTTTGTGTGAAGAAAAATACAAACTGTAAAAGAATCTGAAGAGCAAGCCATTTCATCTGAAGATCCTTGGTAAGTATTCACACATTTTCCTTGCCAAGCCTTGAGATAAGGGCTATGACTTTTCACATTGCTTCCTCTTAAAAACAGGAAAAAAAATGAAGAAGTCTCCACAAAGAATGCATCAGTGAGTAGGAGTGGATTAATACACCAAGGACCACATTGAAAAGGTTCACCTGTTACTGCTGGGCTCATAATAATTGGAGTATCACCCAATTTTAAGTAAACGTAATAATACACAAATGAAAGAACAGTTAATATTTTAAAATATTATTATGGACAAGCACGTCAGATACAAAGGTGTACTGTATGTGTTATATACTGTAACCTTGTGATGTTGCTTTATGCTTGTGTGCAGTTTCAAATTGTTTAAGTCATTCTTCAATATGTACCATGTTCATCTGCAGATCTGTAATAAGTTTCAAAGTCAAAAATGCTTGAGTCTTCCCATGTCTTTTTTATCACATTTCCTATATACGTTTTATGTAGTGAGTTCCAGTGATAACAAACTAACCAAGAAAAGCTGACATTTCTTACCTAAGCAGTGGCTTCAGCTCCTCGTGTAGAAAAATGTGATGTAAAATCTTCTTGCATTTCCTGGGTCTGCCTGCCATTCCTCACCAGTGGCTTGGGCCTATTGCACTCCCCATAATAGGCACCACGGCTGCATTCCCACTAGCTGCTCAATCCAACCTAACTGGCTCAGTTCAATTTAACAGTATTCCGAGGTTCTCCCATGTTGTTGAGCTCCACGTGCTATCACAGAATGTGAGACATGCAACCTTCTAATTTCAACTGCTTGTAGCCCCAGTCTTTAGAGTCTCTAGATGGTTAAGGAAAACTTGGGACAGACGATGAGGGTTCTATTTTCAGTTATAATTTTAAAATTGCTATACACATGCATGAGGTTCAAATTTGCAATAATTTGAAAAGATTTTTATAATGTAACTAACAAAGGAAAATACTAAATTGTCTGAGCCAGCTTTATTATTGCTTACATCATGTTAGTGTTTGATGAATTTTATGAGAAGACAAAGAAATCTTTGGCAGCAGTCCTAAACATAACTGTTTCTTCTCTTCACGGCCAATTAATTCATTTATATTAAATATGTAAATGACAATGTTCCTAATCAATCAATGGAAACAAGAATTTACAATTCTGTCCATTCCATTGTCCATAAATGTAAATACCTTCACAGTATACAAAGCATAATTAAACAGCAAAATCATGTTAGAATTAAGTGATATTTTGAGGACATGCACATGCTATATTGTAAAACAGACCATATTGTCTTGTATTATATAATCTAACAATAACAATTAGCACTTATAAAATACATTTTTTTTCTCAATTCCACTTTCATAAGACAATGAAATCAGTCATTTGTCTTTCTAAGCAAGTGAAAAGCTAATGTGACCTTGGTGTGCAGCAGCTATTAGCTGAAAATTACTCAAACTTCATGCTTACTTGTTACTGCTCTTAAAATGATCTGTTAGTGTAATTGCATAGTTTTTTTTTGGTCTGCTAACAATTGTTAACAGAGATTCATCTTTTTGACAAGCTTTTTAGTTAAAGTCAAAGTATTTCTTTCTAAAACATCTCCTGTGATCATATATCGGCTGTGAATAATATATATTTTCTGTACGTGGATAGTTGGAAATATGGGATCTGATCAAAACTCATCCTCATTTTCCTTTCATCTGTTGTTTATAATAGCAAACATGCAGAAATCTCTTGACCAGGTCTCCAAATCTAAAATGATTTCCTTCATAAACTCCTAGAGAATGCTCAGGCATTTCCAGGACAGTCAAGACAATCCATCCAGGGTGTCATAGGTCTTCTCATAATTCTTCTCCCAGTGGGCCATGCTTTGAGGCACCCAGAGGGAATCCAAATTACATGGCCACACTGCCTCAGCTAGGTCCTCTCCATCTGCAGAAGCAGAGATTCTAATCTGAGGTCTTCCTGCATTGACAAGCTCTTCACCAAGCCATAGAGAAGGAGCTCAGAACTCCTGTACGGGAAGATTGTGTTGGCTGGTTGTGACCAATGGTGAGGACTCAGATGTTGACCAACCAGTCATATGATATAGCAAAGGCAAAACAGCAAAAAGGGATGTAGGTATCAAAAATATAAGGCCAAGCCTCAGAAACAGGCCTTACCAGTGGCAGTCTGGCCCCAAACTCAAAAGTCAACCTTTCTCGCTTGCATAGGCCCAAAATGGAGCTCAGGCTTTTAAAGTATAAAAACGTTAAACAACACAAAAATGTCCTTCCAGGTAGAGGATGATGTTTAACCTCTGGCCTTTTAGACAAAAAAGAAACAAAATTATTTAATTTCAGTCTTTTATCATATAAAAAAGGGAAGAACAAAAACTGGGAAGGTAAAGACAAAAAAAGAACAAAAGAAACAAAAAAGGTTTTGCCAGAATGTACAAGATAGAACAAACAAACCAGTCTAAAAGCAGAATCCAATGACAAAACAAAAATGATCAGAAACCAGGTATCCAAACAATAGTCATAATAAAAATCTTTACAACAGGTGATTATTCTTTGCCAGTCCTCTGCCCTTGTCCAGAATACACAGGGGCTTCCCAGGTGGGTTAAGGATGTAGGCGGCTTTCACCACCAAGTGGTCTTCATTGCAACCAATGTGGACGTACCATCACAGTTGTGCCTCTGGCATGTTCTTGGTGATCTGTGCCATGCCCGTAATTTAAAATTTTAAATCCTCTAATTTAACTTGTATTTTTAAGTTGATAGAATTGTGACTTTGGCAGTCTCCTTATATGACTATTGAGGTGAAGATCTGAATCCATAACTAAGCTATTTTTTTTACTTTGTTTTCAATCCTCAAGGGTAAATAGTTAAGGGGAGCATAGCTCTTTGGTCTTTCCATTTTACCTTCAAAATCAATTATTTATTTATTTTTAGTTTTTTTAGAAATTCCCACTAGATTCTATCCATCTTCCTAACCCACTTGTCCAGGGCAGGGCAGGGTTGTGGGGCATCTGGAACTTGTCCCAGCAATCATAGGGCGCCAAGCACTAGCAACACAGGGGCTTCAGTCAATCACAGGGTGAACACCCACACCCACACAAACTAAGAGCAATTTAGAAATAGCTAATTCACCTAACTTGTATGTCTTCAGACTTTGGACACGGGGAGAACATGCAGATTTCTTGGAGGGAAAACTCAGAACATGAAGTATGGTCTCCTTTTTGCAAGGCAGCAGCACTAAGACTGACAACATGCCACCTGCTACTAGACTTTGATAAACAACAACTTCAATTAAATAAATACAAAGCACAAAGCACCATCTATTTGTGACTGAAATCAATGAAAAACTTCACTCACAATGGAATTACCAAGAAAAGTTATGCCTGACCTGAATTTGATGAAGAAACTGTGAAAAACAGCACTAAAGATTTCAAATGAATTTGTCAATTTCAGACAGCACTAGGAAGTTAAGTTTGAATTTTTTTTTGCCAGTTTCATTTAATAAAATATAGACAGTGGTAGAGTTTAATTTTCTTTCTATTTTATCCAAGCTGAGGGAAAGCAATTTTTTAAACAATCTTGCTTTTTTAACAGTTATTGATTCACAGTATGAAAAGATGATGCTATAATGTCACACCCTATGAAATTGCAAGCTGCACATTTTCAATGTTCATTTTTTCTAAAAAAGTGCACGCTCTGTTGAGATGACAACATATACTGCTCAAAAAAATTAAAGGAACACTTTTTAATCAGAGTATAGCATCAAGTCAATGAAACTTCTGGGATATCGATCTGGTCAGTTAAGTAGCAGACGGGGTTGTTAATCACTTTCAGCTGCTTTGCTGTTAATGAAATTAACAACAAGTGCACCAGAGGGGCAACAATGAGACGACCCCCAAAACAGGAATGGTTTAACAGGTGAGGCCACTGACATTTTTCCCTCCTCATATTTTCTGACTGTTTATTCACTAGTTTGCATTTGGCTATGGTCAGTGTCACTACTGGTAGCATGAGGCGATACCTGGATCCTACAGAGGTTGCACAGGTAGGCCAGCTTCTCCAGGATGGCACATCAATATGTCCCATTGCCAGAAAGTTTGCTGTGTCTCCCAACACAGTCTCAAGGGCATGGAGGAGATTCCAGGAGACAGGCAGTTACTCTAGGAGAGCTGGACAGGGCCGTAGAAGGTCCTTAACCCATCAGCAGGACCGGTATCTTCTCCTTTGGGCAAGGAGGAACAGGATGAGCATTGTTAGAGCCCTATAAAATGACCTCCAGCAGGCCACTGGAGTGAATGTCTCTGACCAAACAATCAGAAACAGACATCATGAGATGGCCTGAGGGCCCAATGTCCTCTGGTGGGCCCTGTGCTCACTGCCCGGCACCATGGAGCTCGATTGGTATTTGCCATAGAATACCAGAATTGGCAGATCCACCACTGGTGCCCTGTGCTTTTCACAGATGAGAGCAGGTTCACCCTGAGCACATGTTACAGACGTGAAAAGGTCTAGAGAAGCCATGGAGAATGCTATGCTGCCTGTAACATCGTTCTTCAGCATGACCGGTTTGGTGGTGGGTCAGTGATGGTCTGGGGAGGCATATCCATAGAGTGACACACAGACCTCTACAGGATAGAGAAAGGCACCTGAACTGCCATTAGGTATCAAGATGAAATCATTTGATCCATTGTCAGACCCTATGCTGGTGCAGTGGGTCCTGGATTCCTCCTGGTGCACGACAATGCCCGGCCTCATGTGGCGAGAGTATACAGCCAGTTAATGGAGGATGAAGGAATTGATACCATTGACTGGCCCCCACGCTCACCTGACCTAAATCCAATAGAACACCTCTGGGACATTATGTTTCGGTCCATCCGGCAATGCCAGATTGCACCTCAGACTGTCCAGGAGGTCAAATATTAGTCAAAATATTAATAGTCAAATATTAATTTGACTAAATAAGAATTATGTTTATTTGTCTACAATGATTTTTTTGTTTTTATTTTACAAAATAAAATATATTATTATGTCTTAGGGATTTGGAAGTACTGTACACATGCATTCTCAACAAAGTTAAATTAATTTCAAATATGACAAATATCAAACTGTCATTTAGTCCACTGCCTTTGATAGTCAAATATGAAATTCCTTCATTTGCCAAAACTTCTCAATTGAATTTCAGGCTTGATGGGAGCTACAGGCTATTCTAGCAGCATGGAGTATAAGGCAGAAACTGCAGTAACTAGAAAAGCTACCAGTTCATTTCAGAGTAAACCACCCTCTAACTACTGTCCTTTAATTAATTTATTTTTTATTTTGGCCTACATTTGAACGTTAGAACAATCTAAATGAGAACACAACATTTAGCCAGGTTTTGTAGGTCCCTAAAGTCCTACTGTCTACCAAAATATTTAGTAACATAGTCCAAGTTTTTTTTGTGTAAGGAAAAACTTATTGTTTGTATTGTTTGTACAAAACGTATGTTTAAATTTCTAGCTGTGTCTCTGTGTTCTTGCTGAACTCATTTTAAAGTAACAGTCTCAATCCACTGTATTAATTCCCTTTATAATTTTAATTCGATCATGTCTCCTCTTAATCTCCTTTTGCTTAAACTGAAAAAGCTCTGCATTTTAATCTTTCCTCATAATTCATCTCCTGTACCCTGGAATATAGTGCTACAATGTCTTTTTGTAGCCTGGAGACCAAAACTGTTCACAGTACTCCAGATGAGGTCTCACCAGTGGGATTATAAAGCTTGAGGGGAACCTCCTTGGACTTGTACTCTACATAACATGCTATAGAATCTAACATTCTTTTGACCTTCTTAATGGCTTCTGAACACTGTCTGACAATTGATAGATTGCGGACATGCTATAAGCGCCTGCCGTCAATGGGTAATACAAGGAACAAGAAACATTATAAATGCGCAGGGCACAGTATTACTTGGCCACGATCCTGCCTGACTGCTGTGTCTGTGTATAGGAGAGTGGCAGATCCCAATGCAATAAATAACCGCGCTGTTGCTGTTTCAAGCTGAATAAAGCTGGTGTTGCTAAAGTACTGAGACTCAGCTTTGTGTTTTGGGGTGCAAGACGGGGACTCACACGTCACGTCACAGCACGCGCACACACACACACACAGTCACAATGCTGTAGTAAACAGTATACACTCGTACGGATGTTGACTATATGAGTGAGGCACACTGACTCAGACGGAGAATAGGAGACGATTGGCCAGAATCCCGCAGCAAGAGAGAGAGAGAGAGAGAAGAACCATTAGCTCAGTTGTGATCACATGACGCTCAGCAGACAAAGCGTATACATACTACTCGTATTGCAAAACCTTGCTCGTTTATCAAGTTAAAATTTATTAAAAATTTTAGCTCGTCTTGCAAAACACTCGTAAACCAAGTTACTCGCAAACCGAGGTTCCACTGTATTTGATTCCCATTGTATCAACATTTAAGAGGGGGTTTCAGAGGAGTGACCGCATCTCCTTGGGGTGTGTTCAGTCACCCTCTTCACAATGAAGCGACAGAGACACAAAGTGGCTGGCGCGTAGAGCAATTGGTTTGGCGAGCAAAGCGAATACACATTTTCAATAAAGAAAATTCTGGATTTTCTGGGTTATTGACCAATTTCTTTTTTGTTTTAATAGGGTATTGTGTCTTGTCTGTTTTATAAGCAGACAGCATGTCTTTGTTAGTTTTGGTTTGGGTTTCTTCACTTTGATGATTCTCTTTTGTTTGTTCTTAAAGAAATAGTCTGCGCTGCCTTAATCAAATTCTTTACAGGTTAGTTCTTTCATGTTATGGAGTGATTATAATGGATACAAAACTTAAAATCTGAACTTATAAATTCTCCTCTAGTCAGCTTTCTTTTTCTGGGATAACATTTCCATTCACATTTAATTTTGCATACATTTTATTAAATTGCATTTGGTTCATTATTTACATCTAGCCACTCAAAGATGGTGAGCTATGAGAGTTTCTACAATTCCTACTTCTGTTCGACTTCCCCCAAAGACACAGGACAACTTCTACATACATGTGTTGCAACTGCCTGTGGGGAAAGGCAGAGATATCTCTTTTTAGTCAAGGGTCACGAGATAAAATGTGAGCCAGACAACCAAGTGAAATTTATAACCAAAAACTCAGCATGACCTTTTATCAAAGCCTAGCAAAGACAGAAACCTAAAAGCCAAGTTGAAAAAGGAAAAGTAAGAAACCGAGTCATAATATCAAAAACCAAGCACAATGCCAAGTAAAGTTATCCAGTCTCAGATCACAGGAGGTGTATGGGGCTGACCTTTTTGTCCATGACCTGTAATGACATGTGCAACTTAACCCCAAACTTTACCCATAGCAATGTCATAAAAACCAGTACAAAAAACTGCACAAAATGTTGGCAACCAAGGTCAAACAAAAAGGTGCTGGAATATAACACCAAAAAATGTATACATGTTTAAAGGGCACTTTCTAAGAAAAATAAACTTCAAAAATGAATGCTCCCAGATGTATACTTTAATTTAAAAGCTTGCAGAAAGTCTGAAAAATCAAACAAAAATGTCAATTACAAAAGTATGTTCCTATGCAGTTCCTCTGTATTCTTCTTCTGTGAATTTCTTCCTATCTTCCTCACTAGGTTTCTTTCTCCTTCTTACTACAGCTCTAATTATCATATTTAAACAATTATGCTATATTATTATTGGTTGCAATTGGCACAACGCAGGAACCACCTATCAAAGTGATGCCAGTCCACAGCAGGGTACCCCCTTGTACATAGCTAGCTTAGAATGGCTTTGAAATGCAGGTGGCAGTGCAGCTCGCTCTTCATCCACTCAACACCTCTCTCTTCTATGATGGAGATCTTTATGGTTTATTCCTAATGTATAAAATAAACTTCCTTGAAAGGTGTATTGTTTGATCTAGCTTGTTATGGTCTCAAATAAAATATGTTACCAATAGACAGATGGACAAACAGACCAAAGTGATTTTTAGAAGTACTGGAAAGTATGAAAAAAAATATATATACCAGCTAATCTCAGTGAAAATACCAGTACCAGATTGAAAATTCATGTTATAAATTTTGTGAAAACCCTGACATTTTTAACTTCTCTCCAAGATAGTTTAAAATGTCACATATGAGAGTAACAGCTGAAATTCTAAAATGGAACTCTAAAATTGCTACATGCTCTTTTCATGTTCCATTTTTGAGTAATAATTTAAAAATGACTCCTAATTTTCTATAAAACTAAAACTGTCACATTTATAATTTATGAATGTGTTTAATCAATGTAATGTCTCTTACTCCAATTAGAAGTGAGAAACAGATACAAAAATAAAGATGAAGAAATAGTAAATTGCATTTCATAAATCAGAGAGAGTGAGGTAGAAATAAACTGATGGATGTTTCCTCTGCGAGGTCTATAGTCATAGCCATTAGTCCATGTGCCTTTTGATATCATTAGGGAAAGGCAACTTGATGCAGAAACTAATAGAGGTCCTCAACCCCTAACCAATTAAGATGTCAAACTATATCCTAATAATATTAAATTAAATTAATGTGCCAGGCTGAAGATTTCATTCATTGTATAAAACCACATTACTGATTGCCTTGCCTGTGCACATACTGTACCTGCTGGCACCTCACTCAGACAGTTAGATGTGAAGCAAGCTGACTGGTTTGGCATTTCTCCAAAATGTAAAGTGCAGGATATACTGAGTAAGAAGGGATGTTCTGGACAAGAGAGCAATAGAGGCATACTGTATAGCCATTCATCTCTAAAATATTATGACATTTTATGTTTAAATGTAATTTGCCATATGTATAATCGATAACATGTTTTAATGCAAAAGAACCCATAATAAAAATAATTCTGAAAAATTCCGCTTTTTTATTGCTGCATTTTTCTAGCTATTTTTTACAATTGTATATCATTTTAGTTTGGTTTTCTACTTTTTTTTTAATTGAAGGATATTATAAAACTAATTGTCTGTAGGGTCGATAATCATATAGTACTCTGCTCTCTTCCATTTATTATGCTCTAATCTTGATTTAGGAAACAACACTGATGCCTCAGAATACTTGAACCATTGGTTCTAAAGTGCCTGTCACTTTCAATATTTTGGCATAATTTGACCACAATAAAGTGTCTGGGAGGTAACATAAATACGGACCCCACTACGTAAGACTTTAAATAAATGGCTTTTTTTCTTGCTAGGCAATGGCAGCCTGGGCATATCACAGAGCCGAAAAAACTCACTCTATCACAACAGCAATTTTTGAGAAAAAGCAAGGACAGAACATGTCAAAAGGCATCTATGCTACCTCTGACTCATAGTTACTAAAATTTAGCCTAATAATTAAAATCATAATCCACTCTTTTGTTTTACCTTTTATGTATGCCACATTTTTAAAAAAGAGGAAAAAATAATCAATTAGAGTTGAACATTTGTTCAGAATGACATGTAATTATATTTTCCTTTTGACTGCTACACATTTGAAATTGCTGCATGATGAATTCTTTCATTCCTCCATTCATTCAGCCATTGCATGAACCTGTTAATCTTAGTGTGGGTCATGGGGAGATAGAGCCTGACGCAGTAGATTCAATTGGCAGTAATTACAGTACTACCGATATATTATTAAAAGAGTGAAAGGTTCAAAAGAAATGTTTCAGATACACATGCACATCACATGGTAGTCAGCAATAACTTTTTTTCCTTTTTTATAGTATTGCACCTTATGTTTCATTTGTATAAAGCAATAGCTATTGACTGGTTTGATGGGTTAGGCTTTCTTTCAGACTGCACCATTTTTTAAAATTTATTTCACAAGTAATACCATTCTAGCATAACAGAGCCATATTTCATAGGACGAGTAATCTTACATGAAAACATCTTTTTCCAAAGACAACTGATTAAAGTGCATAAAGCCAGCAGATAACCCTTAGACACCTGGATTATTTAAATCTGCTTCAAATGAAGCATAAAAACTAAAGTTCTCCGTGGAGCCCACATAATAAGGTAAAATGCAACAAAATGAAACACAGAAAAGCATTTCTCAAATGTGTATCTTCAATGTGAAAAGAATGCTAAGCCCATGAAAGCAATAAAAGCCGTGTGCTATTGCTTTACACAAATGATACACAATGTGCAGTAATGTAAAGAAAAAAGTTATTACTGAATGCCGCGTGATGCTTGTGTATATCTGAAACATTTCTTTTGAACCTTTCACTTCTTTAATAATACAGTACATCTGTAGTACTGTAATTACTGCCAATTGAATCTACTACATCAGGCGCTGATTCCTCACAGCCTCCATTAAGATTAGCAGGTTCACGCAATGGCTAAATGGGTGAATGAATGAAGGAATTCATCATGCAGCAATTCCAAATGTGTAGCAGTGGGAATGGGCATTTAATCAGAACTCATTCTGAACAAATGAATAAGTAATAATTGATTAATTTTTTCTTCCCTTTTCCTTTTTTCCTCTGCACGACCTTATAAGCAGGCTCAGAAAATGGATACATGAACCGTCAATCACCTTCCCACCCTTTTATCTTCCACAGTAGACCTCAACCAAAGAAAAACGGAATAGCTTGTAAGATGTAGCAAGGCCAAGGTTTTCTATAGTGACTAAATAAAAGAAGCACTGCCAATAGGAATATTATGCAGCTCAATAATGTCTACAAAGTACAGCGCATCTGTCCAAAGAAACATTATTTCCATATTGGTCTGAAAGGGTACTAAACTGTGTAATGAACCTCAAGTAATAAAATTTTGCAAAGAAAAAAAAAACAAGAAAACACAAATACACGTAGTATAGGCCCAACAGTTGACATAGTGACATACTGTACACATTGCATTTACAGAGTACTCTTTATAGACACGGTCGGCATGGTGGCGCAGTGCTAGCGTTGCTGCCTCGCAGTTAGGAGACCTGGGTTCGTTTCCCACGTCCTCCCTGCATGGAGTTTGCATGTTCTCCCCGTGTCTGCGTGGATTTCCTCCGGGTGCTCCAGTTTCCTCCCACAGTCCAAAGATATGCAGGTTATGTCGATTGATAATTCTAAATTGTCGTGGGTGTGTGTGTGTCCTGCGGTGGGTTGGCGCCCTGCCTGGGATTAGTTCCTTGCCTTGCGCCCTGTGTTGGCTGGGATTGGCTCCAGCAGACCTCCGTGACCCTGTAGTTAGGATATAGCGGGTTGGATAATGGATGGATGGATGGATGGTTTACAAACCTGTAATGTCATTTCTACCAGCATGGATGAAGTTTATAATACAATCTTAAATTAAAGTATTTCAAGATACATTCAGTGCAAATAAATAATGAAAAAATGAGTTCTAATCAGTTCATTACTTAACCACTTCAAGTGACAGACTTGCACCACAATCCTCACAGTCCTGTCCAAATTAATTTCCTGGATCTGGCAATGAGTGTATGAGGGACGCGCATACAGTACACTCCAGTACAACAGGATCTTTAAAGTGGAATGAAGATGCAGACCTACAACAAATTGGAAGGGACTACAGACATCTGCTGGTGTTTCACATTTCTTGTCATCCTTCTGAGAGCCAAAAGAGGCAAGTAATCCAAGGTTGAGGCCAATCTGTTAAGAAAGTTTATTTTTTTTTATACAGTTTTGACTTTTTACAAAGTCAATGCATCTTGGCTTAAAAGAAAGGCAATATCATTTATTAGCAATAAGTTGTTACTGATATTGTAGTCCCTATAAATTACAGAAATGACAATCACCACAACACTGAGCACATCTGTGCTTCAAACAACTAATCAATCACTGGGCGGTGAAAAGGCATTTGTCAAATGATCGTATAATCGTTTTGTAAAACAGCTGCCAACTATTTTGTGCGTCAGAGTAATTTCTGAAAGCTGAAATCATATTAAATCCATCACTGAGATTTTAATCAAGTGAACAGTCTCTTTAATATTGCAAATATAAAAATTGTTATATTTTGATGCTATTATTTTCATAATTAGGATTTAATTTATTATGTGTCATTAGTTTTAATGGTACAGCATATTGAAAATATATTAAGAAGTCAGATTTTTCAGCTTTTGTTAATTGATTAAAACAACGGTGAACCAATTGGACAGTGGCAGACACAATTCCTGTCCATTTTTTTTGCTTAAGCTTCAACAAAGATATAATTACTACAGATAGATAGATAGATAGATAGATAGATAGATAGATAGATAGATAGATAGATAGATAGATAGATAGATAGATAGATAGATAGATAGATAGATAGATAGATAGATAGATAGATAGATAGATAGATAGATAGAATCAAATGTATACAAAAACAATTTGTATAATTTGTAAAAACACACTGGAGAGATGAGTGCATGTCTTAGTCTAGCACAAGAAGTCTTTTAGCCCTGACTGTCAGGTGGAAAGGCACATCAGTATTTTTCTATTCATCTCTCACAATCATGACCTCTTACATTTGCCAGTGAAGGTTCGACTAAAATATTCCTCATTTTTACAGACATAATGTACTGAGCATACTGCATATACTGTATGCCAAAAAATCTTTGTCTTCTAAGTTAGACAACAGTTGGAGAGGACAGCACTAGCCTTGTGCCTGATCTCCCTAAGCTCATCTTTGAAAGAGTAACCTAGCTTCCTGATAAGTGCCATATAAAAAATAATAAACTTATTCACAAGTATCATTTTGGTGTGAAACGATCATAATATCAGGTGTATCATGGATGCAATGTATTTACTGTCTCACTGGACACTTAACCTTTTCCTTCATCTGGGGCTTCATGTATAAACGGTGCATATGCACAAAAATGTTGCGTACGAACGTTTCCGCGCTCAAAACGCGATGTACTTGGTGTAAAGCCACGCACATTTTCACGGTAGCTAAATGCTTGGCATACGCAAGTTCTCCTCTCAGTTTTGCAAACTGGCACCCAGCTTCAAAGCAGTGCTACTGTTCCTGTGTGGTTTCCCTTTCTTTTTTAGATCCACATCCCTGACATGGCTTTATCATATACACTGAAACTAACTGCATATTTTTTATTAGTTTAAGGCATCTGATTGTAATTAACCTGTAACAATATAATGGTCCAGGGAATAGCCAAACTATTCCAAATACCATAGCTGCTTTAGCGTTGTTACTCTGACTGCACCTTCTTTTTCTTCTTTCAGCTGCTCCCGTTAGGGGATGCCACAGCGGATCATCTTTTTCCATATTACTCTCACTGCACCACTAGAAGTATTTATATCACTATATCTGAGTGTGGAATCACAGATCTACAGCAGCTGATCGGAAAGAGAATTATTGGTATACGGCAACAAGCACACGCTGCCTAAGCCATGCTGTCTGTTTGAACTGCTCTCACACAGCAAACGCTTCAAAGCCTTTCCTGTACGGACCTCACGGTTCAGAAACAGTTTCATCCCAAGAACTATAAAGGCACTCAATCAGTCCATCAAGTGCCCCTTGTAGAACTGTTTGTACTTATAAGTACAATTACTTCACTGTAAACTTCCACTACAATTATAATATTGTACAACCTGAGCCACTTTATAAAGCGCTTATTTACATATAATGACAATATCATTTTTAAGATGAAATGCAGCAAAATATGTTTATTATATTATACAGATAAAACTTTAACTTCATTTAAATAATCAATATTGTTAATAATTAAACATGTGAGGACACGGTGCCGTAGTGCTAGCGAGGAGCTGGAGCTCCGTTCACGGATTGTTCCTGCCTCGCACTGTATTCTTGCTGGTGCTGGCATGACACTGGAAGGATAGATGGATAGAATAATTAAACACGTACTATGAAGATATTTCGATGTTCCTTAAAAGTTTTGAAGAATCGGCGTTCTAAGCTTACAGATGGCTTAACATCTATTACAGATCTGATTGTGCGGCGATTGGGTATTTGGAGAAAGAAAAGTAAGGACAGGAATTGGAGATTAGTGCGTTTGAAAGAGATAGTACTGCTACAATAAAGTATTTCATCGAAGGTCGCACATGGCGCAGCAAGCATCTTGCGTGAGACATGACCAATCACTGTGCCGCCGTGTTCCCATGTTTAATAACATGCTTTAACTCCCATCATCATGAAAATGATATCACATATACATCTCAGTATTTTAATTATTCAGAGAGCTGTAATATCACGAATGTAATGGATTCTGTGTCCTGTCGGAAGAAGAGAAAGCCCGGAAGTACGTAGTGATTCACACACATAGAGCACATAGAAGATCAAATACAAAACAAAACATTTAATGTGCTACTTTAGTTATGATGGGATTTTAGAAATTAGTAAATTAAACGATTTTAAGATGAAGTTTATGATGTTCTACTTTAATGACAAAATAAACTACGTGATTAAAGTGGAAATTTCAAGATTAAAGTTGACATTTTGTGCTTTTTTCCCACTGTGTGCCTTTTTTTTTCTCTGTACCCTAATAAGCTTTCATATGACACTCAGACGGTGGGCTATGACTCGCCTTTTCACAGCAACTTTGATATGTGACAACTTCTGTTTTATTTCGGGCACTGTGCGACTTTGTGAACTTGAGCTTTCGAGTTTCTCCGACATGCTATGTCACTCGATCAACTTCCTTTTGTTGTTTATACCACTGTTTAAACTAACAAATAGTACGTTTATCCTAGCCTCCACTTGGTATTTGCTGAAATTCTTCTATTTTCCCTCGTGCTTTTGCCTTTGCCTTTTCACAGAAGGCTGAGCTTAAGGGTTATTTATATTGATTTGCATATTCAAAGAGGTGTAATTCTCGGAGGAGTTGGGGTGGGACAGCAGGCGTGCATTACTTTTCATGCTGACCGGGATTTATGTAGCGGAAAAACGTGGAAGTTGGCTTTGGCACAGATTTATGCATCTGGATTTTTTTTGTGCATAGGAACATTTTCACTTTTGTGCTTACGCCATGTTATAGTGTGAGTTGTACGCACAGCGTTATACATGAAGCCCCATGACACCCGTGAAGCACAATTTTTTCAAGAAGTGATTTTAAGCCAAAGAGCACTAAAAACAAATAAAACAAGATTACAAAACTCTATCAATTCAAAACATCTGCTTAAACAGGTTTCAGTTTAGGGCACAGTAAAATTTGTGTTGTCATACAAAGGCATAGAGCAACCATACAAGGAGTACAAAACATTTTACGTGTGATTACCCAAGGGCCAAATCAAGTTTGTCAGATTTAGGCCATCATTTTTATTCCAACTATTTTCTTAATTAGAAGCTAATTCTCGCTGTTACTGCAATCCGTTATTTAATTTTATGGCTTGTTACTACCCTCAAATTTAATTTGCTCACCACCCCCAACAAATACTAAAAGGAAGAGATACCTAATATAAAACTGGCTAGAACAAGCCACAAGCAGTAAAAAGTTAAAACTAAAAACACAGTTTGAAAACCTCTGTACTAGGAATGGCTTTAAAGAAGTGACTTTACCCACTGTGCCATGCATGGCCAAGCCTAAAGGCCAACTTAGACCCCTGAGACAAAGAATGACTGCTGGCGAAACAATTCGAAAACGAAGAACAGGTCAAAAAATGAATAATAAAAAGAATAAAGTTCACCCATATGAGGGTCATCTGGTGCAAAATCTGCCAGCATGCAAACTGTTCTGTAGCTGACCACTCAACCCTAAATTAAGTGACTTCATTTTAGTGTTAACACCATCCATACATTGACTTTAACTGTATACTTCTAGCTCTGTATCTGTAAGCATGTAATAAATTACAAGTGAAATTCTGTTACAACGAGCCAATCAAGATCACACTATTAGCGCCTGTCGTCAATGCGTGATACAAGGAACATTATAAATACAGGGAACAATATAACTTGGCCACTGACCTGGCCCAGACTCTGCCTGTTTGCTGTGTCTGTGTTTAGGAGAGTGTTAGCTCCCGCTGCAACAAATAACCCTGCTGTTCCTATTTCAAGTTGAATATGCTGGTTTTGCTAAAGTACTGAGACTCAGTCTTGTGTTTTGGGGTGCAAGACAGGGACTCACGCGTCTGTCTATCTAAGAATAATCTATCTATCTATTGGGAGGTTTTGAAACTCTTTTAGCCCCCACCCCCACCCCAATGGGATGACACACTTAAGTGTGCTGCGTCTGTGGAGGACAGCTTGCCGATCAAGATCATGCTATAAGACACCTGTCGCCGATGTGTGATGCAGGGAACAGTATAATTTGGCCACTGACCTGGCTCCAACCCTGCCCGTTTGCTGTGTCTGTGTAAAGGAGAGTGGTAGCTCCCACTACAATAAATAAGCGTGCTGTTCTTGTTTCAAGTTGAATAAAGCTGGTTTTGCTAAAAAGTTGAAACTCAGCCTCATGTTTTGGTGTGTAAGACAGTGACTCACGCGTCACAATATCCTTGTCAAGTTGTTGCAGCCAGTTTCCCAAAATGTCTAGAGACATCCAAGCTCGCTGGTTTGCTTTATACTCACAGGGAAGGAATGTAACGCACTTAAAACACAGAGGATTGGTCAACTTGCCAATGATGAGAGGAATAAATTTGCGGCTGCCAGCTGAATTGCAGCAAAGTAGAGCTGTTAACCTTTATTTAATTTTTTTTCTTCCTCGGTACAGATCACCTTTGAGTGCTAAAGTGCGATGTGGTAGCAAGCTGGTAGAAGATTCCAGCCTCATCAGCATTGTAGATGTCTTCAGGCTCATAAGCTGAAATGATTTTCCTGATTTCACCTGCACATCATTCATTTGCTTTTTCAATTGGAGCTGCAGATTCTTCTCCACAGATTGCTTTGGCTGCAATTCCAAAATGATCCTGAAAGTGAATTAGCCCACCCCAGCTGGCAGTAAAATCTTCGTGGCCCAAGGAGATTGACAGTGACTTTGCTTTTTCTTGAATGAGTGGCCCACTAATAGGAATGGCTCTTGAACGAGCCTCACTGAACCACATAAAAACTGCTTTTTTGACGTCTACAAATACAGCAGCTCGCATACATTTGCACTGAGGCTCAAGGTTTGCAACTTGAGATTTTTCTTCTATTTTTGCATGGTCTTTCACAAAAGTTGACAGTGTTGATGGTGAAATTCTGAATTCACTGCCAACGTCTTTGCTCCTTTTTGCTGGAAATGAGTGCCACAAAAATTTCAAGTTTCTTTTTTTTTATGTTAACTGTTGTCATTTTTTCGTGTCTGCCATTTCTATTGGAGGGTGGCAATGAGTTAAATTCCAATGGATGTTTTTTCAAATGTTGACGAGCAATAAGCAAAATGTATCACTGAAAAAAAACAGAAAACAGACAGTGCAAAAAAAAATGTATAGGGAAAGTTAAAAAAAAGAGAAACATTTATAGTGTTTTGGGATCGTTGTGCACAACTGAGCTTCTCTGTGAATGATTCATTCAGGCATTTCAAGGTCTTTTGGGCACTTTGTTGTAATGAAAGTATCTGCTGAATGTATTTCGTAGTAACAAAATTTTTATAGACTGTCTAATGGGGAAACTGTCGGGACCGTAAAACTACTTTGTTGTAATGAAAGGTATGTTGTAACGATATTTGTTGTAACAGAATTTTACCTGTATCTTTATTATTAAACATATTAAAGTAATTAGTATTTTATTTTCTAGATCATTATACTGTAGTTTTTTTTTTTACAACAGAATATTCTTAAATGGAAATGATAACTAAATGCATTTTTCTCAGAAATTTGTACTAGCCACAGGACAATATTAAATTATAATGGGCAGTGTGCTTACAAATCATTACACTGCTTTGAGCAATCTAACAAGAAGAATAAAATAATTACAGTGGTCATAATTTCACAGTGCCAGTTGCCCAAGTCGTTGTTTTACTCAATGAGTTGTAACATCCATCATGCTTCCTTTCTCATATTCCAGGAAGAATACTGTCATTAAGTATGTAAAAAGTAATACTCTAAGGCAAGTGCTGTATAATGCTATTAATTACTATGTAGTATTTTCTATTCTTCTGTTTAATATAAAAATGCTATTTATACATGCAGTAAAGATTTGGAAATATTTTGCTTTTCTGAGAGACTGGCTTATTCAATGCAACACCAATACTAATGAAGTGCTGTATACAGTTGACGTATAAATTCAGATTTAAATAGTGTCCGTTTATCATTGCAGAATGTTAGCTAATTGATCTGTACTTAAACTTATTTTTGTGAAGACCTTTGTTATGGAAAATCTCATTTAACATTTTGCAAATAATTAGCACATTGAAGCCTTCACTAAATATACTGTAAACTGCCACTGTAGGGATGTGTAGCTAAAGTAATTGGTGAGCTGAAAAATGAACTGGAGAACAGTCTTTCAGGTAAGGATTCTATTAAAGTTGAAGTGAAAAAAAAGAAAAATAATTTTTTAAAACTGCATCACAATGTGCTAAATCACATGCCCTGTATAAAAATATATTTTTGATTTGGTACATGTACTAAATGATATTTGTTATTAAACATATTTATCTAATTAGTAGTTTATTTTTGTGATCATATTACTTTAGTTTTTTTTACAACAAAACATTCTTAAATGTAAAATGAAAACTAAATACACATTTTTCTGTATATAAATATATATGTATATATTGCTCAAAAAATTAAAGGAACACTTTTTAATCAGAGTATAGCATCAAGTCAATGAAACTTCTGGGCTATTGATCTGGTCAGTTAAGTAGCAGAGGGACTTGTTAATCAGTTTCAACCCCCAAAACAGGAATGGTTTAACAGATGGAGGCCACTGACATTTTTCCCTCCTCATCTTTTCTGACTGTTTTTTTCACTCTTTTGCATTTGGCTATGGTCAGTGTCACTACTGATAGCATGAGGTGATACTTGGACCCTACAGAGGTTGCACAGGTAGTCCAACTTCTACAGGATGGCACATCAATACGTACCATTGCCAGAAGGTTTGCTGTGTCTCCCAGCACAGTCTCAAGGGCATGGAGGAGATTCCAGGAGAAAGGCAGTTACTCTAGGACTGCTGGACAGGGTTGCAGAAGGTCCTTAACCCGTCAGCAGGACTGGTATCTGCCCCTTTGGGCAAGGAGGAACGGGATGAGCACTGCCAGAGCCCTACAAAATGACCTCCAGCAGGCCATTGGTGTGAATGTCTCTGACCAAACAATCAGAAACAGACTTCAAGAGGGTGGCCCGAGGGCCCGACGTCCTCTAGTGGGCCCTGTGCTCACTGCCCAGCACCATGGAGCTCGATTGGCATTTGCCATAGAATACCAGAATTGGTAGGTCCACCACTGGAGCCCCATACTTTTCGCAGATGAGAGCAGGTTCACCCTGAGCACATGTGACAGACGTGAAAGGGCCAGGAGAAGCCATGGAGAACGTTATGCTGCCTGTAACATTGTTTAGCATGACCGGTTTGGTGGTGGGTCAGTGATGGTCTGGGGAGGCATATCCACGGAGGGATGCACAGACCTCTACAGGCTAGACAAAGGCACCTTGACTGCCATTAGGTATCGGGATGAAATCCTTGGACCCACTGTCTGACTCTATGCTGGTGCAGTGGGTCCTGGGTTCCTCCTGGTGCATGACAATGCCCGGCCTTATGTGGCGAGAGTATTCAGGCAGTTCCTGGAGGATGAAGGAATTGATACCATTGACTGGCCCCAACGCTCGCCTGAACTAAATCCAATAGAACATCTCTGAGACATTATGTTTCTGTCCATCTGGCAACGCCAGGTTGCACCTCAGACTGTCCAGGAGGTTAGTGATGCCCTGGTCCAGATCTGGGAAGAGATCCCCCAAGACACCATCTGTCACCTCATTTGGAGCATGCCCCGACCTTGTCAGGCATGCATACAAGCACGTGGGGGCCATAAAAACTACTGAGTACGATTTTGAGTTGCTGCAATGAAATTTCGGCAAAATGGACTAGCCTGCCGCATCATTTTTTCACTTTGATTTTCGGTGTGTCTTTGAATTCAGCCCTCTGTAGGTTGATCATTTTCATTTCCATCAAACGATGTGGCATCCTTTCGTTCCTAACACTTTACCCAGCCCATATCAAGACCCCCGTGACCCTGTACTTAGGATATAGCGGGTCGGATAATGGATGGATGGATATCAGTATAGATATCCAGCATGATTTTTTTTCCCATTGAGACCTGATGTGTTTTCAAAGTGATCCTGTAATTTTTTTGAACAGTTATATACTGTATATATATATATATATATATATATATATATATATATATATATATATATGAGAAAGAAAAAAAAAGTATATATATATATATATATATATATATATATATATACACACACACACACACAGACAAACAAGAGACCTCTGTGCGTGTGTGTGTGTGTGTGTGTGTGTATGGAGCAGTCTGCTCTGATCAAGCCCATCCACAGGCATGGGAGTTGTGGTGAATCCTATGGAAGATGTGGAGGTTTAAAGAAGTGTAACTTGCACTTGGTTAGATGGCACATGCATGCACTTCACTTCTCATTCAACTGAAGCAGACAAACTCAGTTTTGTGGGATATGCACGTTGTACGTTCACACAACAAGCTACCATACATTTGCCTGAGACATCCTATCCCGCTCAATTTGTGCCATAGCTGCACTTGACCACACATCTGTCTCTGCTCCAGCCCACTTAGCGGACACCTCTGCAAATTCACCAATATAGTAAAAATGGTAGGAAATCGTTGGGTTGTTTTTTGTCCCAAAGACCACACACAGTTAGTATATATATATACTGCAGCATATTGGGTCCAAGGTATAAAAATAGAACAATTCATTGAAAGTTCGGTTTATTCTTAAATTTAAAAACAACAATCTTTAGAGTCTTTCAAAGATAAAAAATTGAACTTAATTAATTTACAAAGTAATTAAATTTCATTTATATCTTTCTGAAATTAAAACAACTCAATGGGTCACGCGTTATATATACTGTTTTAAGGCATATAGGTATATTCTTATTTCAAAGTGAAGTATTCGTCAATGAATTAAAAATGTATTTTTTAAGATTTATTTCATGCTATTTATTTTTAAGATGAATTATTTTTAAGGTTTTGTTTGCAAAGGATATAATGCAGGATTAAGATTACTTTGACCACACCTAAACATTTAACAACATTGGAACAACAATGTAAAGTATAATGTGATAAATAAGATAATATGGAAAAATGTATTACTCCTTTTAGGAATATTAATTTTTATTTTTTTATTTTACTTTAGTCTGAATCATGGAAATGGCTTATTCTTTCAATAGGTGTAGTTTCTGACTTGAGAAAGGACACAAACCTTAAAACATTATTTCTTAATTGTCATCTCTTACTTCTCAATATCACACCAGTATACTCAGATATTAAACTTTGGGTTCTGCAGAATACTCCTAATACTTAGACTGAATAATACACATTTTTCCAAGTTTCCCAGCAGAATGTAAAAGAACATGAAACATCATGACCTAAATTCCAGCCAATCTTAGAAGGACTGCATGCACTTCCCTAAGGGAGGACAATGTTATCATTTTTGAAAGAGCTTCACTATATGCACCAGTTGAGCCTGTTATTTTTGTAATAGATGATTTTTAAAATTTCACTAGCATGTTTTTCTCTTTATACATACACTGAAGTGAAATATAGGGGACCACTCTGTCAAGTTGTCGAAAAGTCAGACAAAGTTCAAATTCATACAATGAAAAGTTATAATCAAACGTTAGATGATAGAACTCTGCCTTTCCAAAAAATTAAATATGGGGTAATACTATATATTCAAAGAAACCGAATAATTGATTCTAAAGAAGTGTTTATAAGTATCTGCAAATAAAATAAACAATAAAAACATTAAAATATATACAGATTCACATCACATTTTTATTCACAAACTGGAAATTTCTTTGTTGCATGTGGCAACACTAAACCACATATCAAATTCATACATAGAGTATACTACAATCAAAACAAGCTAACAGTCACGTATTTCCATAATATAAAATCAGGGTATTTGCAGACTGATAAAGTAAGAGAAACACATGTTAATTAAAACAAGAGTTGAGTTTAGGGCAGCAAGTGGATTCTTTATAAATTGTTTGAAAAATAGGAGAAGATTACAAACAACTGCACAATAAATATTTTACCCAAGCAGCATTAAAGTAATTTTCCATATTTTTTAGGAATAATAAAACATTCTTTAAACTACACTTTTACAAAAGATTTTTATTGTATTTATTACTCACCACGGCAATGAATCCCTTCATCATACCCATCTGCACAGTCTAAAACGCCATTGCAGACATTGCGGTAATGAATGCACGTTTTTGTGCCAAGGCAGGTTAGGTGATTTAGAGGGCATTTCACCGATAATTTTCTCGTACCTAAACATGAAAAAGGAACAGTAGAATGTTAAGTAAACTGCTCAATAAATCATCATTTTTGAGAAAAAAAAAGAAAAAACAATATATATAAAATACAATAAAGCTATTAAAGGTCACATATGGTACAACATTACAACTAAAGAGACTTAATTAAAGAGATTAATTCCTGGTCAGGTTATTTTATGTGTGGAATTTTCCCCTTGTCCATGTGAAATTCGGGGTATTCTCTTTTGTCCATCAAAGCATAGGTGAGTGTGACATGTGTGTTTGTGCCCACCCTGTGGTGACCCGAGGCTCTGTTCAGTGTTAGCTACTATCTCAGTTTGATATTGTTGAGAAACAGACTGCAGCCTATGACCCAGTAATGTAAAAAAATGGGCTTAGAAAATGGATGGAAAAATAAACAGTAATCATTACTATCTTTCCCAACATTTACTTATTACCATCTCAACAGAATTTTTGATAAGCTTTGACTTCCCACAACAAAAATGAATAAGCATATGCCAATAAGCAACACCTTGGAGCCAATTTGTTGTGCTTCATTACCCCCGCCACAGCATAAACCAACAAGTAAAGTTAAAAAAGGTATTAAGCATTACGGTTCATTTAATAAATTACAGCAGCAATACGTTCACATGCCCAGATATGCAAATCAGCCTGATTCCTCTATCATTCAGAAAGGGAAAGATGCCAAACAAGCTGTCCTTTAAGGTCCATTATGCACCAGCTAACTACAGGCGACCAGATGAAACCTTGCAAGCCCTGCCACAGTTAGTGTGTTTCAAGGACAACCCAATAGAAGACAATAATCAGTCAAGAGGCCCCCAAGCAAGACACTGGCTTTGTTTCTAAAACTCTATCAAGGCATACTCCAGTAATCAATATATAAATTCATTGCTAGAAAGGGGTTCAAAAATGAAAAATAAATCAGATTTTCATGCTATAGTTTCTCTGACAAAAAAGGATCATTTGCATTATACTGTCCCATTTCATATGTTTCATTATTTTTACACTTTAGGTTTCCATTGCTACATGCATCAGCACTTTTTATTATCACAGAGCAAAGAAAATTACTTTCTATGCTAATCCTACATTCCATTTTAGCATTTCTTTTGAAAGTGACATGTGAGAAGGATTTTTATTTTTCTGTAAGCCCTCTGGATTTCTCGTATCATTTAGAAACAAACACATACATCTGTTTTTACCATTAATCCCTTATGAAACAATTCAGTTTGTAAGTCATACAAAACAATGGTTACCCAGGTACTTTTCATTTATTTGTTATTTGTTCCAATATATAAATATGTCGGAAATACATTATCTGCATTCTTTATATGCCTATTGAATGTATTATAAACTGTATCAGTACAGTATTTGTTTTATCTACGTAAAATTTTATAAAGCACTTTCTCGATTACATTGTCAGATGCCCATCACAAGGCAAACTTAAGTAAATCTACTGTTACACACGTACTTATGGGATGCAGCAAAAGGGCTCAAAAGAGGATAATTCCATGCCAGACCAGGGTATGGCACTAATATTTCTCTTTTTCCTCTGCAGACCAACCACAGGCAATTCCACCTGGTCCCGATGGCATCACTCCCAGTTCCGGGCCAATGACAGCACTTCCGGTTCCTGCCCACATGATGTCATTTCCCCTGTCATACTTTAAAACCACCTTGTTTTGTCTGTCACCACAGTTCTGTTTTGGACTAATGTCTATAAAGAGCATTGCTCAGATCTTTGCCTTTTTTACAGCCAATTCTCAAGTATACGGGGTGGCTGCCCCAAACCTTTCTGCAGTGTCATTTGCATCATTTCTCACTACCCAAACTAGCATACACCACTCCAAGAAAAACAAAACATACATATATTTTTGAATTAATGGCTCTAGATGTCCTTTTTGGGTGGGTGTGAGGAGAATATTTAGCTACACCATAATTCTCATTTTCATATCCTGTTGATACAGATAAAAGGAGAATGCCCCACTTGGGGTGAGATCATCAACAGAGTCACTCAGAAGTTTGCCCTTAGTCCATTACATTTTTCTGATTTATATTAATGGCATTGATTCTGGTGTTTGCAGATGACAGTAAAATTAGAGGAAGAAGACAAACACTGAGCCGCAGCAAAAAGAATTAAAAAATACCTGAACAAGCTTCAGAACTGGACAAACATTTATAAAATGCAGTGTCATGCAGAGAATCATTAGCAAAATTAAATCAATTATAAACAGTAGATTGGAATGACTGTTCTACAGGAAGCAGAAAGAATTTAGGGGTTTAGGCTGACACAATATTTTCATTGTCGAAGCAATGTGCAGAAGCGAGTAAAAAAGCAAATAAAATGTTAGGTTATATCCTAAAGATTGCTGAAAATAACTGAGGGATATTATGTTTATACTATATCATGCAATAGTGAGACCCCATCTGGAGTATTATGCACAGTTTTGGTCACCATACAACAAAAAAGACATAGCAGCTCTTGAAGCTGTGCAGAGGAAAGCAACTAAGCACTTCAAAAACTTAAGGACATGTCACACTCTTAAAGATTCAGATAATTAAACCTGTTTAGCCTTAAGCAGAATTTCCAGATTGTGTGAATCTGGAGCAAATAACCAAGGATATATACAGAAGAAATAAGTAGAAACCTTGACAACCTCAAAACAAGTATCTGGATGAGATGTTGGGACAGCTTAGCTTTCAGCTAAACAAACAAGCCAGATGGACTGAATGGTCTCCTCTCATTTGTCAAATTTCTTATGTTTGCATGTGCTCTGTAAAATATTCTGAAAAATAAGTGTAACATAGTTGCTCATTGGTTACTGCTACTTCCTCACAATCCTGCATTGTTTGGCTGTCAAGAATTCATTCCTGCTTTGTGTCTGATGCTGTCAGGATGTGCTGCAGCCTCAGGTAACCCTCAAGTGTACTAAACAATTCCCATAATATTATGTACAGTGTGTTAACCTGTGCCAGAAAAAAAGGAAAACAATTTATGAATCTGTTATGCAAAGGTGCTAGATGCGCTGTATATACCAGATTTATTTTTACTGTAATTTTTTTTTAGTGTCAGCCTATGCTACATAACCTTTATACTTGTTATTCATGTGTCTATTATTTTTTTGGCTTTCTTGTACCAATTAATAACCAAAATCAACTGGTCACATGGGGTAAAACCATTTCACAATAAAAAAACAAAATTTCTAAAAGAGTGAAGGTGTTATATTGTGAAAAATTCATTCACACAATTGTAGAATTAGCCATGTACCTGCTGAAAAGATGTAATAATGTAATAACATGCCATTCTAAAGCCTGTTTAATCTAGTTCATACATACAGTACAGATAGCCAGGGCCTATCCCAGCAACACTGGGTGCAAGGCAGAAAACAAGCCACAACGAAGCAAACAGCATAGTGAACAGAGTGCTAGCCCATCTCAGGACCCACTTCCACACCCACAGAGTGGCAGTTCAGAATTGCTGTTCAACCAAACCCACACATTTTTAGAGATGTGCAAAAGAACCTATAAAGATACAACAAGAAAATGGCAACGCCACGCAGACACAAACTAGTCATTAGAAATAGATCCATACGGCAGCAACTGCAAATCCATCTAAAGTAGTTTCTACAGGATTACCATTCTTTAACACAAGCAATAACTGAACATGAAGATGGGCTTAGAGACTGATATTTATTCAGTGATATGTGAAAGGTGACCTGGTTGATGAAGGAATGATAATGGTATAGCTGCCATCAAGATGGCACTGAGCAGACCGTGCCAAGAGAGAATAATTTTCAATAGCAGTGAAGAGTGAACAGAGTATGTAGAAGCACTGGGAGTTTTGCCCCAAAAGTAAAATATTAGTGTCTACCAGAGCAAATTCAAGGTCAATGTACTGTAAAACTGGCATGAGGCCCACTCCACTCCAGACCACTGAATGCAGCACATGGTGCATGGATGGAACATGTGGGACCTTGTTACCCTTTTTAACACTAGAATTACCAAAGCCTACTAAAAAACTCATAATATCGGCCCACCTTAAATCCATTCGCACCCCTCCATCAGCATCTTTTGTGTTGTAAATGTGCCTATCAAGACAAGCAGCAAGCAGCCTGCTATCCCATCCCCCAGCTGCAATGAAGCTATCATATCAACAGCCTACCGTAACCTGCTTTCTTTTTCTTCGGTTATAATCTTGAATAAAGGCACACTTATTTTGTTATACTTGTACCTTTTGTGAAAGTGTTTATTTGATATTTGGACATCAGCCTTCACACATTATACAGTTCATGTCTACATTTTGTCAATTAATACTAAAACTTGAAAAATGTTTCTGTTTTAACGATGTGTTTACATAGATTGTTGTAGTCCCGCAACACTACTGAAATGTATGTATTCAAATGATGATGTATTATTTACCCTAAAAAACTCCAGGTACTTCACTCCAAGATAAACACTGAGCACTGAGAACCTTCTTTTCGAATTGAACTGTGGCGGTGGGCGGGGGGACGGGATAGCAGGCTGCTTGTGCTTATCGACACATTTACAACAGAAAAACAACGCTGATGGAGAGGTGCAAACAGATTTAAGGTGGGCCGGGATTAAGAGTTTTTTCGTAGGCTTTGGTAAATATAAGATGAAATGTTGTCCAAGTGCTACTCCTGTAACCTGCTCCACCTTAAAGCTAAGCAGGTTTCAGGGATGCAGGGCCAAAAGGTTCTTCCAGAAAAAAATCTGAGTTAATGGCTGTGCAGTAATGCTCTGGAATAGTTTCAGGGACTTTTATCAAAAATTATCTCAAAAGGTTTAAAGGCAATGGGCCTGTCAAACACCCAGTGGGTCCAAAGTTGGAATGTTAAGTAACAAAGACTCACCAGCAGGCAGAAAGAAGGCCAAAATTCAGAAAGACAAATGCAGATATGGACTGAAGGGGAACATGTTGTGTTTTTTTAAAGAGGAAAATGTGGATGCACACCACTAATCATTAGGTTTTTAATTTCTGGATTGTTGTCTATCCTTAGCTTTTCCTTCTAATCCATCTTATCTTGTGTGTGCTTTGACAGTCAACACACAATAACAATAAATTCCTGGTGTTGACTGTATTTCAGTATTGGAGAGAATGTTTTTCCTGTTATAATATAATATATTAAATGAATAGAATTACCTTTTAAAAGTATTTCTCAGAAAAGCAACTGTTTTCTTGTAAACATTAATATCTATATTTAAGTTAATATCAGTTAAACATGATGATTTTAGAAGCAGAGCAGTATGAAAAAATTATTGTGTTAAATTATTAATATTCACAAATGAGATCAATTCCAGCAGGCTTACTGGCAATATAGGTTTAACCTGAGCTATAATTGCATTTGCAAAAATATATGTTTTAGAGTCAACTGCTAAGCGTGCATCTTACGAAGGTAACAGGAAATAAAAGTATGCACACGATCCTTCTACATGCACCATATACAATAAAAAATGTTTTCAATGAAATACTTGTTTTAACTAAAAAACTCATACTAAAAAGTACACAGTTTAAATAATCAATTTTTAATGTACTGGTTACATTAAAGGATAACTGTTTTTCTAAACACAAAAAAGCAATATTTTAACTAATGTGATTCTTGATCATTTTGCCTGTGTATTTCTGAGTAAGTTTATGGTTAGGAACACAGCAAAGTATAAGAAATGATGTAAAATATATTCTTCGTTCTGCTATTACTCTATTAAGACTAGTGTTTATATAATACTGCATTACTATGTGCAATTACAGAGGCAGATACTATGTAAGTAAACTAGCGTTGGATAATGCAATTAAAATGTAACTATAAATGTTGTTAATCGGTGTACTGAGTACTAAATCACAGAACTAAATTGATAAATAAGATATGTCTGCCTTTAAGATTGACACATTTTTCAAGAAATGAAATTACTACCTCATACCTTTTAATCAGGGCGGCACGGTGGCGCAGTGGTGCCTCGCTGTAAGGAGACCTGGGTTCGCTTCCCGGGGTCCTCCCTGCATGGACTTTGCATGTTCTCCCCATGCCTACGTGGGTTTCCTCCGGGTACTCTGGTTTCCTCCCACAGTCCAAAGACATGCAGGTTAGGAGGATTGCCGATTCTAAATTGTCCTTAGTGTGTGCTTGGTGTGTGGGTGTGTGTGTGTGTGTGTATGTGCCCTGCAGTGGACTGGCGCCCTGCCCAGGATTTGTTCCTGCCTTGCACCCTGTGTAGGCTGGGATTGGCTCCAGCAGACCCCTGTGACCCTGTGGTTAGGATATAGCCGGTTGGACAATGACTGACTGACTGACCTTTAAATCAAACGAAAATATAAATATTTTAAACAAAAAGGAGGTCTCATATCTTTTTGTGCTACTGTAACACTACTGTATATCTTTTTCCCAGATATTAGTGTATCACTTATAATAAACCTCTAGTTTTGGGAGAAATATTTGAATACCCAAAATACACTTCAGTATATATACTTCTTTTCATCACTTTTTTGAGAATATATTATTAACAAAAGGCAGGCAGTGTGGTGCAGTGGTTAAGGTTTTGAACTTCAAACACTGAGATTGTGGGCTCAGATTCTGCTAGTGACACTATGAGACCCTGAGTAAGTCATTTGACATGCCTGTGCTCTCTCTGGGAAACCCAAAAGGAGTGTCACCAATTGTATCATAAATGCTGTAAGTCACCTTGTGTTGTGGTGTGAAATTTTGTATACAAGTTAATAAATATTTTGTATGTCTTTATTTGTAACTTAGAAAAAGCAACGTAATATTAGTGTTTCATTAGTGAGAAGCATTCCTGTTTACCCCCCCACCCCCTTACCCACTTAGGACTAAGTCAGGATAGTGAATTTTACAACAGGGTGGCGGGAAAGTGCCTAAAAGTAGTTTGGCAAGTGATTCTCTGTAGGACTCTCTCAACCAACCCCCACATGAAGGCCTGCTATCTAACTGGTTAGCTTCACCTTAAGAAATGGTATTGGGGGCAAGTGTGAAACCATTGTGTCGCACCAGAATTCTATTGGTCTAAAGTATACAAAAGGGGAAACAGAGTAATATATTACTCTACCAAGACAAAACACCCTGGATAAAGGTGTCAGCCAAATTAGTAAATGTAAAACTTTAACAAAACAATGTCAGTCATGAAGCAACCACACCTACAGAATAAGATGTTGTTTTTGAAATTTATTGTGAATAAAGCACCAATAATCTCACACTTTAGTTTGGTGTCATTGCTATTAACTGAACCCATAAACGTAAACTGTGTGTTTCTACCTTCAATGAAGTATCCAGCATTCTGGCATAAGCATAAGCTTGACCTTTAGTGACATTTGCACATAATTTCTGAATACGTTTCTGAGAAATACTTTTTTTTAATTATTATGATGTTGCAAATCATTGATTTTTCTCATTCAAATACAAAATCTGAGTTTCCATACCTTGTTTACCTTTTAAACACTCCAAATTTCAAAATCTTATCAAGTATCTGCAAGACAGCTAACCATTAGACCTTGTAAAATAAAATTTTAAGGAAGATCTTTTCATACTTTATAATCTAAAGAAATAATTTGAAAGCTATTTAATGTAGAATGTATTCTTCTCGGCGGTGGGCTGGCACCCTGCCCGGGGTTTGTTTCCTGCCTTGCACTCTGTGTTGGCTGGGATTGGCTGCAGCAGACCCTCATGACCCTGTAGTTAGGATATAGCGGGTTGGATAATGGATGGATGGATGTATTCTTCTTCAATTTGTGTTAGGTATGGATTAATAATATTAAAAATTGCACACCATACACAAATCTCTATAAGCTCAGACATTCTAAAATCTACCATGGACTTGATCCCACTTGCAACAGGCTTTCCTTGACATTGTAGATATGTGTTTTTACTCTGTTGTTAGAGGCTGTTGGCACCCCAATACATCATCCACTTCTTCACAGTTAACACTCAGATATTGTTGTCTAAGACTGCTAGCTTGTCACATGAATTTTTCAACCTCATACAAACATTACCTTCCAGTGTCTTAGTGGCATGCTATATCAACTGAAAAATGGAGCAATAAAGTTCAAGGAATGAACTTTAGCCTATCTACTTGTTATACACCCACCAAGGCAAAAGTAGCATCAGATGTTAAAATTTTGCACCTTAATTAGGTGCGTCAAGATATGTTCCCTGCATTGGAAGATTGAAAATATTAAAAACATAAAATCAGGATAAGGAACTACTACGTAGGCAATACAATGTATTATTATATTGTGTTTTTTAAAACTTAATGACATATGAATGTATTTAGCAGTGGTATTGTCTCATGTACAGGGTAGAATGAAATTCTTACACTTAAACATGAAATATGGCACCACTCTCAGGTGGCACGATAAACAGGAATGGATTAGATTCAGTTGTCATACATACATTTAGAACTGCTGTTGGACTTGGATTAGCTGCTGAAGGAACTCAAAGTGTATGCAAGTTTATATGTCTAACGTATTTGGTGTTGTTTCTTTAACAGACCTCATTAACATTGTAGCAGAATTTCATTGGCTTGGACCTGTCGCAATTGCCCTGGCAGCTTTAGTCTAGATCACCCATACCCTAACAAAGCATTAGTTGAGTGTGGATTTTAAATTGCATTAAACACACATTTAATTGAGTGCGATTAAAACTAGCTTGTGGTTTTGTGTTTAATGTCTATGTCATGTTTTCTTTTTATTTGCTTTGTTTTTGAATAAATAAAAAAGGTATTTATTTGCTATTGAAGGTACTAATTCAATTCAGTAATGCTTCCAAAAAAGGATGTGTTACATTCTGTTACTATTATATAATGGACAGACAATATCAATTCACAGCTTTGAAAAAAAAACATTGGCACATTGGTTGTGTGATACAATAAATCTGTTGTTTGATTAATAATTAGAACAATTCATGACTATTTCCTATTGATGTCATTTGTTGATGCCAAGGCATACTTGTGAAACTAGCATACTGAAATTATTTGTAATTTTGTACCATGAAACAGTTACCCTTCTTCATGCAATCAAGCTCATTGTGTTTGGCCAAAGATTTATTACGCCTTAAACATTATACAAACAACAAAGGCAAAACTGAAAACAAATCTCTTGGCTACATTTCTTGTGGCAGTCAGTGTCTCACCTTATTATATTTAAAAAGGTATATATTTGTCTATAACTCATTGTAAGAGGATATACTCTTTTCTTATAAACCTATTAAACGATGCCATTTAGCTGAATAAATAGCAGCATTTAGTGTTACACAATCGGTTCAATGGATTGAATAGGATCACTGCTGTGGCACAACGCAATGCCAAATGAAAAGAGAAGACTAATCCATGCGTAATCTGCATTTCTAAACATAAAATGATTTTTTTTAAGTATCCATGGGAAAATAACCATAAAAAGATTTTTTTTTATAAATATATTTAGTGAAACAAACAAAATAAAAATAATAACTGGGAAGGAAAAATGTGTTTTGACAAGTGTCACATTTCAGTTTCTCTCTAGCCACTATTTGTGCTAATTAAGATCCTTTATACTTAATATGTGAACACATACTTTCTCAATTAAGGTGAAACAAAAAAAAAAAGAACAAAAGCAATGAGGCAATTCACTTTGGTCTGTTTTGCCTTAGAGCATGGTGATGCAATGGTTAATGCTGTTAGCCCATAGCTACTTAGATGATAATTGCAATTTACTCTGGTCACCCATAATGTCCACTCACAGCACACATAGATTTCTCTAGGCAATTCAGTTTCTCTGAACATCTTAATTATGCGACTAGTATTGTAACAGATAGAGGTGTCGTCCACCTCTTGAACCCTCAGGTACCACTCTGAACACCAGGTGAATGTATAAATAGTATTTATTTTACTATTAAATCGTGCACAAAGCACTCTCCACACCACACTACTCATAAACACAAACTCTCTCAATGAACAATACTCTCTCCTCCTCACCCAGACACTTGCCACCCTACCTCCCAGCTCAGCTCAGTGTACTGGGCTTCCCACAGTCCTTTTATATCCCCTGACCCGGAAGTGGTTCTTGGCCGAACCCACAAGTCCTTATTCCCTTCGGGTCAGGGTAAACAGTCCTTTCCTTAGCCCGGGAGCACGTCGTTCCTTCCTGTCACTTGATGATGACGCACTCCCGGGTTATAGGGCACATAAGAGCCCACTAGCCCCCTTACAGCGACTTCCAGCGGCCCCCAAGGTATCCAGCAGGGCTGTGTATACAAACTACAAAGTCCATGAGGCCCTGCTGGAACTCGGGGCACCATCATGCTGTCCGGAGGGCTTCTCCTGGCGGCCTGGGGGTGGAGACCGGAGTCTGTAGCCGGTCGTCCATCACAGTATGTTAACTGGTAGCTCAGTATTAGCCCAGTTTTAGAGTATCCAGTGATGGTTCCTACCTTGAGCTTGTTGATACCAGGATAGGCTTTCCACTTTCCACAACCCATAAATGGAAATAATAGTTTCTGACAATGTCTAAATGGGTGATTTCTCCTGAGCATCATGTCACAATTTCTCCCTGCACTGAAGTTATTGCCAAAATAGTGCACGTCATAATGAGAGTATTAAGCCATGCATTGTTGTCTTTCTTGTATATCTTTCAATTACATATGCAGACACTTTTCTGAATTATAAATTCGGTTAGAAAAAAAAGAAGGAAACAGTAGTGAATATCTAAACTGGTGATCACTCTCAGCCATCCCACACATAAGCCTTGGGAGGGCCTAACTAGGTCTGGTCAGGTAAAGATGGAAGGTGAAACACAGTCATTAACTACTGCTACCTCTTTTCCACTAGAGGGAAGAAGACAATACAGGCGAAGACTGACATCACTTCTGCTTGACCTGTAGAAGTCCCAGCCCTTCTAGCCAATCCCCTACATAAAAGAGAACAGCAAGTGAAAGTTAGCATTCATTCTGGACTAGGTGCCATCGAGGATATTCCTTGTTCTGAGGGAAATCAAAATGCCTAAGCTATTGTGTCTCTCTAATTGTCTATTTTTGAAAAGGAACTGCCAACTATTAAACAGGCACCCCAGCACCTTGACTGTGTATTTTCAATTTTACTACAGGCTGTTACAGGAATATAAGAATGCAGGCAAAGTATGTTTATTCACAGATATCTTTACACTATAGAGGTCAAGTTAAGATCAAGGCACAATGTTGTATCCCATCTCAACTACATAAAGAATCAGACAAAAAAAAATGTATACAGTAAGTAACTACAGAAAGTACAAATGATCTCATGTATTGCAATGCTTTTTTCTGCATTTCCAAATCCAAAACCTTCTCAAACTGATAAAACAAAATTTGCACAGGTTATATAGGATTATTAAAGATGTAATGAAACTTTTTTAGAGAAAGAGCTGTATTAATTTGCTCTCTTGGTTGCTTTAATGATGAAGTTCAGTTTAATTTTATGGTTAACATGTTACCAAAAAAAAAATGAACAAAGAGAAGGCCAAATATATAGTACATAGAAAATTCATAAAATCTACCTGTCTACATTAATTGTCTTCTGTTTATATCAGAAAAATGGACTTTATTAAAATTTCTTAACCATAGTTATAGTTATCCTCAACCATTATGCTCATTAGCTCCAGTACATCCATTTGGTAACACAGGTAGCCACCAAGTGCACCATCATCTGACAGACACTGAGGAGGAAACTCACTGAACTCTGATGATACTGAGTGGGCGCTGTTACACACTGAGCGCTGTTTATGAAAGTAAAAGTGTGCATGCTCCGCACACCAAGGGCCACACAGTCCTTAAAGTCTGCGGTATAAACACAAAGGGGCACCGTTTCTGCTACTGAAAGGGCATGCACTTGGGACACTGAAGGGAACACCCTCCCCCCACAGGTTGTTGAAGTTTAATAAAACTGACAATCCGGTATGGACAACCATGCCTAGGGCTCCAAATGAGCCTTGGCTGGCAATGGTCCACGTTAATTGATCTTTAGATAGTTAATATGATTCACATTAAAATTATTTTGAATCAACCTTAAGTTCTATCAGTTTCTCACACAGCCAGGCTACTTGAACACTACAGAATTCACTACTAACTGTACAAATATATAAACAAAAATTGCATCTTTCTCCTGATGTTCAAAGATACTACTTAGCATGAGAAGCAAAGAATTATCATCACCTCTTACTTGATAGTCTTGCTGTTTTGCTTCTAAAAGGGGAGTAAGAATATAAGAAATTGTACAAGCAAGAGGAGACAATTGAGTCCTTCAAGCTTGCCTAATTAGCTAATAGCTAACTTGTTCCAAAATCACATCCAGACACTTGCTTAATCTTCCACCTGAACTATATGACTTAGTAGTTTGATTCAGATTCCCATGATATGCAAAGTAGTGCTTACTGGATTCAGTCTTAAATGCATTCACCCTTAATTTCTACCTATGTCCTTCAGTACAAGATTCACTATTAAACTGAAAAAATTATGTTGGTTCAGCTTTTTTGATATGAGAAATGTGAATATCTGAATAAGGTCTTCACACAGTCTTCTGTACTCAAGGCTAAAGAAATTTAATTCCCTTAGCCTGTCAGAGTTGGACAAGACATTTAGTCCTGGCATGCATTTGTTTGCTGTGTACTGCACTGTGTCTGTGTTTTTTGTAGTATGGTGACCAGAAATATATGCAGTACTCCAGATACAGCCTTGCTAGTGCATTATATAGTTTTACTATCATGCCTCTTGATATATATTTTGTAAAAAAAAAATCCTGGAGAGAAACACAAGGGCGTCGAGTCGTGATCTTCACGTTAAGATCACAGAAGACATTTAAAAGAAACCATGAAATGGCCACAGACCATCTCGCCAGGGACCTTAAACATGAGACTTTGTGCCAAGAGATTGACCCAGGACTGTCTCGCGATGATGTGAAACATGAGATTCTTGCAAGACACGCCCTACTTACAATCAATATCAAATAAGCCAAGAGGCAGCAAAACATTTAGTCGTCTAAAGGATTTGAGCACACACAGAACCAGGGCTCTCAGCGCATATAAAGCGTATAAGGACAGTACGTTATAAATGAAATGTCGACATCTAAGCGAAGAAGAAAGCAGCGCGGAGAAAAGAGACTCAAAAAATGTTGGAGAGAAAAAAGAGCAAAAAAGAATAATCGAGGTGCAAATTCAGAAAATAAGGAATTTGAATATCTAAACTGGTATCTACAGCTCAGAACAAGTGGAATTGAAAAAAAAGCACATCCAATCCGGCTCAGAATTAAAAGATAATGAGTAAAAGACAAAGTAGAACTTCATAAAGACGTTTACAAACGTTGCCACTAAACACATGCAGAGCAGGTTAGAGATTATGAAACCAGTGAAATAAGAAAGGCTCAAAAAAAAAAAACGGCGCTATACACATGTGGAGAAAGTTAAAGGATAAGAAAGTAGAAAAATTTGAAAATATAAAAAAAGAAAGCTAAAGTTCATAGTAGCGCAAACAACAAACTGCCTCGTTTAACTATGCACCAGTCTAACTTTGGTTTTGCACAATAATCACTACACTATTGCACCTTAACACTTAATTCTACTTTATTCACATAATTTTACTTATTTATTATGTTCTACTATACTGTTATCTTTCAATCTATGACTTTTTGTTAATCTAACTGATATTCTTATAACTTTGCACAGTTTTTGATAAGCGGATCAGGATGAATTTCACTGCATGTTGTCCTGTATAACTATGCATGTGACAAATAAAGAATCTTGAGAATTTCAAAAACGGAGTTTACCGCACATGCATTTATTGGTTACTTTGTAAAAAAAATTATTAACTGCTGATGATGTACAGTAGATCATTTTGTCTGTGCTGAAATTCCAAACAGGGAAACCTATCCTGAATTATGGTACAAAGTCATTAAACACATCTCACGGACCTCATTAAAAAGATTCAGCACATTGGGACTCACAAGATTACAAATATTGTTTTTACAGAAGTTCTGAAATAAAAACGAAACTAATGAAATAGCAACAATGCAAAGAAAAAAAAATCTTAAAAGTGTGTATCCGGAAAACCAAACACGGGGGAATGGCGAGCGAAGCGAGCAGGGGGCAAAGGCCCCTAGTAGATATATATATATATATATACACTGTATACGGTATATAACCTAACATTTTATTTGCCTTTTAATGGCTTCTGCAAATTTGCCAGACTATGAGACTATTGTGTCAATGTTAACCCCTAAGTCCTATTCAGAGGTTGCTTCCATTAGATATTTGCGCTCATCTCAATTTATCATTAGCATTGCTTTAGCCTGCAAGAAGTACTTTCCATACTGTTGTGCTCAACTGCATTTTCTAGGTATTTCATAGATCTAAAGATTATCTACATGTTTTGAAATGTGTTTGCTATATTGGCTAGCACTCCGATTACTAGGGCCATCTGTAAATGTCCAAGTTTACTAAATGTAATAGGGACTGTGTTCCTACTATAAATTAGACTATTCTACTATAAATTAGATTTAAGAGAAGGTGTTTTAATATGATCTTCTCAAATACTTCCTTAAAAATTAATATTGTAACTGAAAGAAGACTGCTAATTTCCTATGCTTTATTGTTCTTGGGAACGAGAACAACCATTTAACTCTTTTGAATGTCAAGAACTACTCTATTGTCAAAATCTATTGGAACAATTTCTGAAAAGGATGGACTAACTGGTCTGCACATGCATGTATGGTTTGCAACTAATACCATTTGAACTTTTTCTGGTTTTATATAATTACATTGTAATCTACCAACATGAACAATTTCTTCAATATGTGCAACAGTCGGAAAATCCTTTAATTTTCCAGTAGCCATTGTCTGGTCTATAAAAAAACTATTGTTAACAAACCTGCAACAGGAATTATTTTGAGTTTCAATAGCCATATAATGTTTCTCAGGCTGGCAGCCAACAAATGTTTATAGGCTTTGTATGCAACATTATAGTTCCAGTTTGTCTTTAAATGCTGCTTTGCAAGTCTTTTTCTAGTTCTTAATCTTCTGCACAATTTTCTTTCTTCTGCTGGAACTATATTTATACAGAGGTTACTTAAGTTTAATGCTTGTTTAAATTTTTATTTCTTGTTCTTGTTTTTTTGCATCTAAGAAAGAAAATGCCACAACATAATAAAATGCCCCCTGGCTAATGACTAAGAGAGTGATGGTATGATATAAAGTTTATTCAACTGAGAACTGCTTCTATACTATTGAAAACAAACATACATTAAATTTTCCAACAAGGTCAGGCAGCCTAAATAAATCAATACATAAATAACTAATAGAAAAAAGTTCAAAGAAAAATGTGATCACAAGTTTACCTTTCCTCAGTCTTAACTATATAAACACCTACACTCTAAGAAAGCAGAACTGCCTCGGAAAGCTGTCCATTTTGAATCTGCAGAAAACTCAGGATTGTAGGGACATTAGTTGTTCCTAGGTGTAGCTCTAGCCCTCACTCATCTTCCTGCTGCTAATTCTGTATAGAGCCACACCTGGCACCGGAAGTGATACCATGGATAACCCTGAATTGGTTCCACAAGGAACCTTAAAGTCATATCACAAAATGTATCACAGAGCTAAACATGAAGATAATTGTAGGAATGATCTTGACTGGTTGGAAACCAAGTTTCTATTAGACTGCTAAATAAAGAGATAAATATTAAGGGAGCCTTTGACCCACAATATCTGGATCCTGGTGTGTGGAACAGAGATGCCACTTAGTGGTTAAAGACCTGAACCCATAGCAAGAAAGTTCAGAGTGGGCTTAGATGTCTGTTTTCCCAGTTACTTTTTACTTCATTCAGACCTCTGTTTATTCTTCATATATTTATTTATTTGATAGAGCTATTGTATCATTCCTGGATCAAGACCCAAGAGGTACATGCTCAAATAGCATCTGGAACGCTGGGGTCGGCAAGCCACAGAAAAAGCACTGAAAGAGCACTTTGACCACATTTCCCTGCTGTTAAAGCCCATCTGTCTGGGTCTGTGGCTGCCAGCAAGCCTTAGACATGGATCATCATCTTGGGTTGTTTCACAGAGCCAGTAACATAGTGTGGCAGAAGGGTTGCACTGACCTTGGGTGATTGGAGGGAAGTGGCATATATGCACGGGCACAGGGAGAGACAAAGCAATCGGGAATGTATGGAGACACAGAAGACCCTATCAGTGTGGTGGAAGAGGCCACTGAAGAAGCCAATGGTATTTTTTTGGCCATTTACCACCAGTGTAGGGTAAAGTGGCCAATTCCATTTTTTCATTTCTTACACCCAAAGGTCATTAACACTATTTTTGATCCTTCAGTCTCCTTGACATCCTTGACATCATTCTGGGCACCATTCAACAGCACCATTTATCTTCTACAACATGTGTTTTCAGATCAACTATGCCAATGAGATCTGTTAGTTGGAATTTCAAAAATGTAATATTTGTTAACCTTCCTAAAATGTTGTTTTAAAGTGATGTTTATTTTTAAAAACTCTAGAGGATTTACAGTACTGTTAAAAGTATAAAAAATGTCAGCATTTACAAAAATGTTTTGAACATAACAACAGTTAAAAAAAAAGCCTGCTTCTTAATAACTGCTCCTTTGTTTCTATTAGTAATCCTGCTTCATAGTCAATGGAACCAAAATGAGGCCAGGTCTTAATACTATTGCCACTTCTCTATGACACACTCATATAAGTCATACATTACAGCATCATTACTTCCAGCATTTCAAAATGTAAACAACAGTGAGCTGGCAATGTTGAAATACTAAAATAATGTAAAAGTAAAAATTGTACCTAAAACTAATTTACAAGAATTACTGCAGCCATCAAAAACATCAGGATATGTTCATATAATAATATGTCAAATGGGTTTTGGCATTTACCTGGAATTGGTTTCAGCTGGTATAATTTGTGATTAAAATATATCTTTGGAAAAAACAACAAATATAAATATTTATTTCTCCATAGTCCTGGTGAGTGTTTAAATGAGCAAATTTTACATTGACCATTACCTCAAAGTTCATTATGGATACAGTATTGAAAAGCTGTTTTTATTCCTATTGTGTTAACGCTGCTAGTTATTTAAGTTAACTTCGAAAAATGATGTGGAAGTATGTCTTTTTACAGAAGCTTGATAGATAGATAGATAGATAGATAGATAGATAGATAGATAGATAGATAGATAGATAGATAGATAGATAGATAGATAGATAGATAGATAGATAGATAGATAGATAGATAGATAGATAGATAGATAGATAGATAGATAGATAGATAGATAGATAGATAGATAGATTTCCACTTTAAAAAGTAAAATTCAAACAATACCTGACAAGGAAAATGTTTTATGCTTAATGGGTTTGCCACAAATTACTGTAGAAAGAACAAGCCCTTAATAGCTTTTACAGATAAGATTGCTTTTTAAGGATTTCAATCTCCATGCATTTATATTAATTTATTTTATTTGCTATTTAAAAAAAAAGCCCACTACATTCCACTCAACCCACTGCCCTTGTGAATTTAGGTTTTGTCTGCCTCATCAAACAGAAACAAAAAACTGTAACATTATGATCCCCAGGTCCAATTAAGCAAAAGAGCATTGTTGACACAAAGTTGAGTCTCTGCACCTTTTTCAAATGCAAGACGTGTGTATTTACATAACCTTGCCCACGGTGCAATTAAGCTTGAGTACAGGGATGAATACTAAAGCAGGTGATATACAGAATGACTTTACATTAACAATTTGCTGTAATGCAGCTGACGGAATGCCATTGTAAGAAGAAAATTGCACTTATGTTTACTTCTTCATCTATCTTATTTTAAATTGCTAAGTACAACTTAAAACTGTTTTCTGTCTTAATATAGACAAATTTTTCCATTTTCCCTGTGTAGCCTTTGAGTTGAGGTTGAAGTACTGTATGTATATATTCTTGTGAAGGGATTTTTAAAAAGTAAACTATTTTGTATCTCCCTGTTATTTTTACTATTTGTGAGGGATTTCAGTACACACTATGAAAAGTTATAAGCTGCTGTTAAGAGCAAAAAACAGCTGTTATATTGAAGCAATATAAAGTGAGTGTATGTATTCTACTCTATCATGTACCTTTGCTTGTGTCTGTTATTGAAGCTTTTTGAATACAGATAAATACATTTTACTGATGAAAGAAATATATATATTTTTAGTTTTTTGCAAAAGAAAAATGACTGACATTTTGTCCTATTCTACCCATTTAGAATTGATAGTTTTTGTTTTCTTTTACCTCATTGCATTTTTCAACAAGAGCAATGCACTTTGTAACATTAAAATGAAGCTGCCAATCAACTAAACTAGTTAGTCTCCTTTTTATATTCTAAAAAAGCATGTATGAAATGGGACTTAAAAATTGCCAAAATCAGTCAATAATACAGTAGTAGGCTACAGTTATAAAATATACCACTACCAATACCATTATGTGTCAACAAGTCTGCTTAATCAGTCTGCCAGTTGCGTCATGCACAGTTGCTTTAGTGCATATTTCTGGTGTGTATTTTACAGTCACACAGGTGACCTTTTTTCCTCCAAGCCAACAGGGCAGATTTTCAAAAGACAATGATGATTGCGATTTTTAAAACTGACGGACTTATTGATAAAGAGTTAGTTCCCTGTGATTAGAATGTTAATCAGTGCCATTAGAGTGAACTGGTGAGGTGTCTATGGGTAAGCATCAAGAAAAAAAAATGTCTATCGCAGTGGTTCACGCAAAACTGGATTTTGCACCATGACAATGCACCTGAATGCACATTTTTTTTGTTTAATCAAAAACAATGTGGTTGCTAATTTGAACCCCCATATTCTCCAGATCTCGCTCTAGACAGATAGATAGAGAGACAGAACTTTATTGATTCCAAAGAGAAATTTAAGTAATTACCTCAAGTAACAGGAAAAGTGTACCTGTGACTTGCTTGCGTCTCCATTTAATTGCCTTATTTTGGGGATTTGCTTTGCTACCAGGAGTGGTTATTGAACAAGTAAAAGAGGAAAATAAACAAAATTTACAAGAGAATGTGACGCCTCTCAAGATAAATTTGAAACAGTATACTTATCCATAATTGAAGTCTCACAGAATGTTTCTCTGTTTTAATACAGATAATTTGGCAAATTTGCCAATGTTTTCCAATGGTAGATTTTGAAGTTTCAAAAATTACTACAGTGTGCACTTTTTGAGATATCTCAAAGAAAACTTTATCAACAAATTTCTTTGAAGAATAAGTGTCAAACTTCCTATTTTGGACCACTGGGAGTCAAATTGTGTCATGCAGACAGACAGACAGACAGACAGACAAATGTACAGATGCGCAGACAGACTTGGCAACAGCAGTAGGTGCCTTTTGCATTTAAATGCAAGCACACATAAAATGCAAGCTGAGTATTCACTATTTACTTTACAGTAAGAATATCCTCATGGTGGCATTATGTGCAGGATACAATGATTCAATATTTCACTGACAGTATAGTTTACTGGGAAAGAATCACAATGTCCTAATATTATAATAATAATAATAATAAAAGTACATTTTATTCATATAGTGCTATTTTTTTATTTTATTTATTACTCTTCTAATAAATGTAATTACATTCTGTTATCACTGTATTTTTTAATATGACTTAGTGAACTACATAAAATACAATTTCTTCTTTAGAAGGGCATTTTTTGTATTTTTTTTATTTTTTGGAGATTTAAGAGTTTGTTTGGAACTTTAAAAGACAGTTCCCCATTATCATTCTAGTAGGCCAAAACCTAACTTTTGAGTAAGTAATAAGAGCAAACACAGGATCCTTATACTGTAAATCCTGTAATAAAATAAAAGATCTATTCTTTACAAAAATTCTCTGTAAAAACATGAAGCTCCATAAAAAGGAGTTTCCAGCAAAGGCATTCCAAGGTGAAGAAACTCCCAATACAAAATCCAAAGAGAAGTTAAAATGAGCCGGATGGGCCCGTATGGGTCTTCAGAGGGCTGAAGGCAGTCTTTTGCAGTGATGGGAAGGTGGCCCTCCCTATTGGGGAACCACCCACAAAGCACATGGCACATAAAGACATGCGACAATAGTGAAATCATAATCAAAAACCATATTAGCACATACAAATAAATTAGAAATGTGCAACAAAAACAGAACACAAGAATTTGAGCCCCTGCCAGAGGAAGAACCCTGGCTGAAATATAACAGTAACTTAGCAATCAGTCCATCACATGGCATGCTCAATCTCACCCCGACATTGTCTCACAAAGGTAGATTTAGTGTCTCTAATTAACTGCAAATAAAAGTGTGAATGAGCAAACTCCACAGAGACAGTAACTTGCATGGAAATCAACTCATAAAGCTAATGTGCTATTTTCACCAAATAGAAGCTCTTGGAAATAAAAAGCAGCATGACAAGAGAAGGAGAATGGAATAATACATGAAATCCAAATTTTTTGTGTATTTACACTTGACACTTATTTTCTATAGTGGTTGCCATCTTTGAACAAAAAACATCTCACAAACTCACTGGAATTTAAAATACATAAATAAAATGGATTATGGTTAATGGACTTTTGGCACTACAAGGTCAAAAAGTACATAACGAGATAAGGGAAAGCAGAAAGTAAATTAAAAATGCACTGGAGGTAATAGAGCAACTGAATTAAAGTCAAAAAAGCCTTTTGCTGCTGACGGCTCTAAGTCTAAAAACAAAAGCCCAAGATTCATCTGTAGAATATCAGTGTGCTGTTGTATTTATCAAATAATACCCAAAGGGAAAAAAACAACCATTTACCGGTAGTCTTTTTTCTTATCATAAAGCAAGACTTTCAATTAAGGAAACAACATCTGAACACTAAATGCCCCATGATTTTTAAGTTAAGAAATCATTGACTTGACTCATCAGAATTCAACTATTTTATGTGACTAGATTCTAAAACAACAAAACAGAATACAACTTCATAAGGAACTTTATCATGATGACATTTTTGACTTTTAACATATTTTTTATTTCCACAGTTATCTTGTCTTTGTTCTCAAGCATTCTGGTCAACAATTATTGAAATGTCAAGTCTTCTGAAAATTAATGAGTCTACAAAGTGCTTATGACATGAGATCAATCTGGTTAAAAGCAGCAAACCTTTTCTTTTTTAAAAAAAGCATCATATTGAAAATTGCTTTGTGAATAAAGGTCTTAAAAAACTGTGGCCAAGTGTCAGACTATGATTTCTAGGCAGACTGTGCATCATTTCTGTATAAATATATAGGCTAATGTCTTTGGTAATCTTTTCTAAAATACCTTACAGTAGGAGTGCCAAAACAAAAAAACTTTCAAAAGATGGATAAATCAAGCAATGGAATAAATGAAATGAACTGGAATATAAATAAAAAGCAAATCATGACATTAAAGAACATGATGACATAGGTGTCATAAGAATTTTTTTAGATAGCAGTAGAGTAGAGATGGCTTTTTAAAATAAGGTTTCAGTGATGTGACTCACAAAGTGACTCTAAAATAACCTGGCTTTCCAGGGCCTAGCAGCACAAGAGTAATGTTTCAGGAACCTTAAGAAATCTCTGTGTTAAGTACTTAGAAATGTAAAAATGCTATACATTGAAAAAAGCATACAGTTAACAATATTTGAATTTCATTTATAGCTTCCTGAAACCAGTGTCCTGGGTTTGAATTGAACAACATGTCCTGTCATTGTCTACGTAGAATTATCCCTGTGTCCCTCAAGATGTGCTTTAGGTTAACCAACAATTCTAAATTGTTCCTTGTATGATTATGCACATGATTGTGTGCATTTGGGGGCCTTGTATTGAACGGACATCATCCAGGGCTGCCAGGATAGGCAGGAACATCAATGCTAACACAGTCATTAGGAGGACCAGAATCTGAACTCAGAATTCTGTAGCTACAGGGGAACAATGCTAGCGTCTGCACCAGCCTACCACCTGGCATCACTGGACAACACAGTTTTTCAAATGTTTTGCTTCATAAAAATGTTTTTGATGACTGTGATAGTCAGCTTCAGCCTGAATAACATTTACAGTATTTCTATAGCCCATTTTCATACAAGGTGCTTTACAAAATGCCAAAGAAAAAGTTACAGAAAAAGAATAAATAAATATTAATAATAACAGGTAAGTAAAAATTAATATACACTTTAAAAACATAGACTGTATTAAATTTGGAATCTGGAGAAGTATAGAATTAATTTTTGTTGAACTTTGTGTGTTTAATCGCTTAATGATGCTGACACATTGAATTAGTTCAATTAAGCTAAAAATGTAATTTGTATTTAGCATCTGATGTTTTTCATTTCAGTGTCTTATTTCTGATTCTCATTTCAATGTCCAACCGTAGTTGGCCAGCACTGACATATTTTACTTGCACTGATACTGCTGTTTTAAACCTTTCACCGTGTCCCTCAATGACTGCACCAAGATTAGCAGGGAAGAAGAACAAGTATGAATACAGAAAATGAACATGATGTACTGTACTTCATGGTTTGGTATATTTGGTGCATGTTGTCAATAAACTGGATGTAGTTTGGTTTTATGTAGCTGCCAAGAAAATTCTCAACAACATTCTTTTAAAAGTGTTCCATGCAGTTTCCTCCAGCCCACAAGCTGAACCTCTAACCACTTGTCATTGGTGACATGTCTGATTTGTGGACCAACAAAATGTCTTCCTTAATCTTATCATTGGTTATTTGTGGAAACATCGATCTCAAAACAGTGAAATCATTCCTTATTCATTGCTTTCATGAGATTTTTCATCAGTCCAAGGTTTATATGAAGAGCAGGCAAACATATCTTTGTTGGATCAACAAGTGGTTTATCTGGCACACTCTTCTTTCCTGGAAGCAAATGCTTATAGAGCAGCCAGTTCTTTTTAATGTAATGAGACTCTTTAGCATGGCTGTCCCATTCGCAAATGAAACCACAGTACTTGGTACAGTATATCCAAGCCTAATTTGTAGTAGCAGTGCCAGTACTCTTTGATCACCACAGATGTTCCAGTTGTAGTTATTGTACTGTTTATAATATGAAAAGAAATCACAGAAATAGGCATTTTCAATAAAACAGGAAATTAAAGGGTATTTTTGTGATCGGCTAGATAAAATCCATAAAAAAGCCCACAAGTATTCAGGAAGCAAAATGTTTGTTATCCTGTGTATTTAATGAATAGTTAACAATGAATGCAATTTATCCATTTTATGTGTTTTATGTGTAATTAAGAGATGTGAGTGTTGTTATGTTTAAAACAATCACATCAATCTAACGTATTCATATTCTGCTCAGTGGAAAGACTAACAAACTACCAAACAACCTGTAAACCTTAAGTTAAATGGTCTTAACACTGAAGTAGTAAAAACTTCACTACAAATAAAACCAGACTCAAAAACCTCTTTGATCTTTCAAATAGCCCATTCTATTTTTTGTTTGAAAATCAACCCAGCCACGGGGGATACACAAACCAGTGTGTTTCTTCGTGCTGGTCCCAAGCCCAGATAAATGGGGAGGGTTACGTCAGGAAGAGCATCTGGTGTAAAATTTTGCCAAATCAATATGCGGACAACAATACAAATTTCCATACCGGATTGGTTGAGCCCCGGGTTAACAATGATCGCCACCAGTACTGTTAGTCAACAGGGTGCTGGCTGAAGTTGGGCTACTGTTGGCCGAAGAAGAAGAAGAAGGAGAAGAAGAGGGGGGACACTTTGAACTTTGAATGTTGGTAGTATGACTGGTAAGGGGAGAGAGTTAGCCGATATGATGGAGAGAAGGAAGGTTGATATATTGTGCGTGCAAGAGACTAAATGGAAGGGGAGTAAGGCCAGGTGGATCAGAGGTTGATTCAAATTGTTCTATCATGGTGTGGATAGGAGGAGAAATGGGGTAGGAGTTATTCTGAAGGAACAGTATGTCAAGAATGTTCTGGAGGTGAAAAGAGTGTCAGACAGAGTAATGATTATGATGCTGGAAATTTGGAGGTGTGATGATGAATGTTGTTAGTGCATGTGGCCCGCAAGCTGGGTGTGCAATGAATGAGAAAGAAGATTTTTGGAGTGAGTTGGATGAAGTAATGAACAGTGTACCCAAGGGACAGAAAGTGGTGATTGGAGCGGATTTCAATGGACATGTTGGTGAAGGGAACAGAGGAGACGAGGAGGTAATGGGTAGGTATGGTGTCAATGAGAGGAATGAAGAAGGTCAGAGGATAGTGGATTTTGCCAAAAGGATGGACATGGCTGTGGTGAATACATATTTTAAGAAGAGGGAGGAACATAGGCTTATGTACAAGAGTGGAGGAAGATGCACACAGGTAGATTACATCCTATGCAGAAGAGTTGATCTGAAGGAGACAAGACTGCAAAGTGGTGGCATGGGAAAGTGTAGTTAAGCAACATAGGATGGTGGTCTGTAGGATGATGTTGGAGATCAAGAAGAGGAAGAGAGTGAGGGTAGAGAAAATGATCAAATGGTGGAAGTTGAAAAAGGAAGACTGCAAGTTTGAGTTTAGGGAGAAGGTGAGACAGGCACTGGGTAGTAATGAAGAATTACCAGACAGTTGGGAAACTACAGCAGAAGTAGTAAGGGTGACAGCAAGAAGAGTGCTTGGCGTGACATCTGGACAGAGGAAGGAGGAAAAGGAAACCTGGTGGTGGAATGGGGAAGTACAGGAGATTATACAGAGGAAGAGGATGGCAAAGAAGAAGTGGGATAGTCAGAGAGATGAAGAAAGTAGACAAGAGTACAAGGAGATAAGGCGCAAGGTGAAGAGAGAGGTAGTGAAGGCTAAAGAAAAAGTGTATGATGAGTTATATTAGAGGTTGGACACTAAGGAGGGAGAAAAGGACCTGTACCAATTGGCTGGACAGAGGGACCGAGCTGGGAAATATGTGCAGCAGGTTAGGGTAATAAAGGATAAAGATGGAAATGTACTCACAAGCGAGGAGAGTGTGTTGAGCAGATGGAAAGAGTACTTTGAGAGGCTGATGAATGAAGAGAACGAGAGGCAGAAGAGGTTGGATGATGTGAAGATAGTGAATCAGGAAGTGCAACAGATTAGTAAGGAGGAAGTAAGGACAGCTGACATTGGTCCAGATGACTAACCTGTGGAAGCATGGAGGTGTTTAGGAGAGATGGCAGTGCAGTTTTTAACCAGATTGTTTAATGGAATCTTGGAAAATAAGAGGATGCCTGAGGAGTGGAGAAGAAGTGTACTGGTGTTGATATTTAAGAATAAGGGGGATGTGCAGGACTGTAGTAACTACAGGGGGATAAAATTGATGAGCCACAGCATGAAGTTATGGGAAAGAGTAGTGGAAGCTAGGTTAAGAAGTGAGGTGATGATTAGTGAGCAGCAGTATAGTTTCATGCCAAGAAAGAGCACCACAGATGCGATGTTTGCTCTGAGGGTGTTGATGGAGAAGTAGAGAGAAGGCCAGAAGGAGTTACATTGCGTCTTTGTGGACCTGGAGAAAGCATATGACAGGGTGCCTCGAGAGGAGTTGTGGTATTGTATGAGGAAGTCGGGAGTGGCAGAGAAGTATGAAAGAGTTGTACAGAATATGTACGTGGGAAGTATGACAGTGGTGAAGTCTGCGGTAGGAGGGACAGATGCATTCAAGGTGGAGGTGGGATTACATCAGGGATCGGCTCTGAGCCCTTTCTTATTTACAATGGTGATGGACAGGTTGACAGACGAGATTAGACAGGAGTCCCCGTGGACTATGATGTTTGCTGATAACATTGTGATCTGTAGTGATAGTAGGGAGCAGGTTGAGGAGACCCTGGAGAGGTGGAGATACAGTATACTCTAGAGAGGAGAGGAATGAAGGTCAGTAGGAACAAGACAGAATACATATGTGTAAATGAAAGGGAGGTCAGTGGAATGGTGAGGATGCAAGGAGTAGAGTTAGCGAAGGTGGATGAGTTTAAATACTTGGGATCAACAGTACAGAGTAATGGGGATTGTGGAAGAGAGGTGAAAAAGACACTGCAGGCAGGATGGAGTGGGTGGATAAGAGTGTCAGGAGTGATTTGTGACAGACAGATATCAAGAGTGAAAGGGAAGGTCTACAGGACGGCAGTGAGACCAGCTATGTTATATGGGAGACGATGGCACTGACCAGAAAGCAGGAGACAGAGCTGGAGGTGGCAGAGTTAAAGATGTTAAGATTTGCATTGGGTGTGACGAGGATGGACAGGATTAGAAATGAGGACATTAGAGGGTCAGCTCAAGTTGGATGGTTGGGAGACAAAGTCAGAAAGGCGAGATTGTGTTGGTTTGGACATGTGCAGAGGAGAGATGCTGAGTATATTGGGAGAAGGATGCTAAGGATAGAGCTGCCAGGCAAGAGAAAAAGAAGAAAGACTAAGAGAAGGTTTATGGATGTGGTGAGAGAGGACATGCAGGTGATGGGTGTAACAGAACAAGATGCAGAGGACAGAAAGATATGGAAGAAGATGATTCCCTGTGGCAACCCCTAACGGGAGCAGCCGAAAGAAGAAGAAGAGTTTTTGTTTGAAAATCAACTGAACTTTGCGACTATGGCTTTATGCAATAACATATACTGAATTGCAGTGACATGGTACAGGAGATAAACAAGCTATTGTTGTTGGGCAGACATTAAACTAATAACTTTACAGTAGCCTGTATACATGAGAATGCACTTAAACTTGAAATGAAAATCCATTTATAATACTTGAACCCTACTTGCAATAACAGCCCACTCAAAACATTTCTGAACTATACCTAACCTGCTGGGTCATGATAGACAGACACATGTCTTCCAGGACCAATTGATTTTAAGCAGTTGTGGATTGCTTATTCAATCAATGAATCTCAGAACTGTTATATGGCAACTTATATGTGGTGATTTTCATTCTAGTGTGATTTCTTTTGACTTCAGCTTGTTTTAATGAGATTAGCTCCTGATTTCAGGTCCAAAAAAAAATTCAAGTTTGAAGAAAGTCATAATCTACTTAAAAAAACGTGAAGAGTGCGATCAAGCAGAGCTCTACTTAAATGCTGGTCAGTGCTATTGCCACAAAAACATATCTTAAATGAAAAAGCTTTTGATAAAGAATGACAAAGGTATGGTATTTTAAAATGGTTAAACATACAATGCAAACATTTACCTGTTAAACTGATGTGTCTTTTTGAAAAGCAAACTGAAATGGAATTGCAAAGTTTTTCAAATCAGTTTTTCATGAAGACATTTTCAACGTTTTATCGTGACTTTAATTAAAATGGTTGAAAAGAAAGAAGATTAGTGCAGTTGTCAGAGACTGAAATAGTTTACTGAACATAAGGTCTACAATGTCAATCAGAAATCTGTCTCTCCCTTGGCCTTCTTCTCTTTGTCATGGGTGGGGGGCTATTTGAATTTAGTTTTGTTACGTTTGTCTTGCTTGTATGGAATGTTATATGCTTTTAATAAATTCAATAAAAGATAAAATATATAAATAAATATATAAATAAATATAAAAAAGAAATCTGTCACTCCCTGTCCTTGCACTCATGTTTTCTGCATAGACAAGCAGCACTACCAAAGATAAGATACGGTACATAACAAAAACATCTCAATAAATACTCTATATATTTTAACAAATGATCACAGATGGGAATGATAAAGAAGCATGTCCTCCTCAGATTACCTTAAGTGGCAGCTAATTCTGATGAGTACACAAGAGTCTAAATAAAATAACAAAAAGCAGAAAGGTTACTGAAGGAAGACTCCATAAAGAGATACCTACAGCCATGTGACTCAGGATACCACAGCACAATTCAATTTTACTGCACTTTAAAATAAAGTAACGCTTCAAGTCATCCATCCATCCATCCATCCATTTTCTAACCCGCTGAATCCGAACACAGGGTCACGGGGGCCTGCTGGAGCCAAACCCAGCCAACACAGGGCACAAGGCAGGAAACAATCCTGGGCAGGGTGCCAACCCACCGCAGCTTCAAGTCATCCATTAAAACAAATTCATAAACAAAGATGTGTTGTTCATTTTTTATGGTCCTTACATCACTTTTGACGATGATAGTGAAAAAATCAAGAACATGTTATCAGTGTGACATTTATTTCCAGGTTCACTCTTTCCAACAAGGGTTCAACATCCTAGAGGGTCTTCATAAAGCAATGAGCTACAAAATAAATGTATGGATGTGTCTACTCCACAGGTAAGGTACAACATAAGACAGGGTTCATCCCTTTAACTGCTGCCTTAGTAGTTACATCATCGAAAACTGTGTCAAGGGTCCATATGACAGTATGCCCAGGTAGTAAAGGCAATGGCATCAACAAGATGACACAGCGCAGGGTACAATGTCATACATAATCTCCAGAGATGACAGAAAATCATGCTAGGCATGAGAGAATACAAGTGAATGTAAGTGTGAGATGGGGACAACTACATGAGTGTTAATCCCTGTGATACTTGGCAGATTCAAGTTAAATCTCCAGTATACCAGAACAAAATAGGGAGAATGGCATTCAAGAAGGAACCAGAACAGATTCCCACATCAGCTTACAACAAAAGCAATTCAGTAGACACACAAGATACTTGACCAACAAATTAGACAAAGGGGGTATGTAAAACTTCCAAGAGGCAACAAGACAACCTTGCCAGAGAAGCTAAAAACATGTTATCATTTTAATTGTGGGGTCTGGAATGATTGGGAGTACAGTGATCCCTCGCTATATCGCGCTTCGCCTTTCGCGGCTTCACTCTATCGCGGATTTTATATGTAAGCATATTTAAATATATATCGCGGATTTTTTGCTGGTTCGCGGATTTCTGCGGACAATGGGTCTTTTAATTTCTGGTACATGCTTCCTCAGTTGGTTTGCCCAGTTGATTTCATACAAGGGACGCTATTGGCAGATGGCTGAGAAGCTACCCAACTTACTTTTCTCTCTCTCTCTCTTGCGCTGACTTTCTCTGATCCTGACGTAGGGGGATTGAGCAGGGGGGCTGTTCGCACACCTAGACGATACGGACACTCGTCTAAAAATGCTGAAAGATTATCTTCACGTTGCTACCTTCTGTGCAGCTGCTTCCTGAAGCGACATGCTGCACGGTGCTTCTCATACTTAAAAGCTCAAAGGGCACATATTGATTTTTGCTCGCTCTCTCTCTCTCTCTCTGCTCCTGACGGAGGGGGTGTGAGCTGCCGCCTTCAACAGCTTTGTGCCGCGGTGCTTCGCATACTTAAAAGCCAAACAGCCCTATTGATTTGTTTGCTTTTCTCTGTCTCTCTGACATGCTCTGCTCCTGACGCGCACTCCTTTGAAGAGGAAGATATGTTTGCATTCTTTTAATTGTGAGACGGAACTGTCATCTCTGTCTTGTCATGGAGCACAGTTTAAACTTTTGAAAAAGAGACAAATGTTTGTTTGCAGTGTTTGAATAACGTTCCTGTCTCTCTACAACCTCCTGTGTTTCTGCGCAAATCTGTGACCCAAGCATGACAATATAAAAATAACCATATAAACATATGGTTTCTACTTCGCGGGGGGGTCTGGAATGCAACCCCCGCGATGGAGGAGGGATTACTGTATAATGTTTCCAATGCCATTTTAGTTAAGATTAAATGGGGTGACCTGGCTGGTGCCCCAACTTTTAGCCGTGTCCATGAGAGTTTGTTCCCAGCCACATTACTTTATATATTTACATATTGTGTATACACTTTACAGCAACACAGACATTCAATAAATAAGTATCCATATAATATTGTATTTTGAACGGTGAGCAGCTAAGTTCTTGACAAGTTCTTCATATTCCACCTGATTCCTCAACAGGCTGGTTCAAGCAAAGAGTTGTTCTGCTTTAACTTGCCTAAAGCAAAGTTTTAAATAATATTCCAATGGCATACGGATTACCACCATGCAAATGGTTTGCTTCATTTGCCTGTGATGCATTTTATGCTTGAAGGCTTTAAGGAAGGCTCAAAATGATTTGAATACATGTACGCCTTTATATCAAAAACTATGTCAAGGCCTCCTGTTGGAATGCCAGAAGTAATGGAAATGAAATTCAGTGAGGCTATGTCCTATTAGCATAAAATCACTCAGCATTTATATTTTTTGTATTAAATGCTTTAGGTAGGCATAATATTCTTAAGGGTGCAGAGAGGTTGCTAATTTTTCCAAACACCCGCAGCATGTTTCTTGTCACACTAGATTTTCATTACATGAAGAGTGGAAAATTATGTCAAGATGAAATTCTGAAAGAAGTGTACATGCAATGCAACCTTCAAGCCACTGTGTCCTGAAAGCTGAAAACACAGAGTGGCCTCAGCATGACAAGTATAGCAGGCACTGTGTATCAAACCTGTATATTCTGCATAAAAATAAACTATTGATGTAAAACATACTATGTAAAAACAAAAATATATTTTGTTCAGCCAATCTGGATGGCAGAGTGTCTAATAGTATTGTATTAGTGATCCAGTGTCTTAGATTCAGATCCCGCACACAGGCTTGTGAGTATGTAAATATGAGGGACCCAGAATGGACTGGTGCCCTGTCTAGCACTGGTTGCTGCTTTGCGTACAATGCTAGAGGGAAATGTTCTGGCCTTCTGCTATTGTAAATTGGACTAAAAGGTTGGAGAATGTCATGCTATTTGTAATCTACTGCTTTATTAAAATCAGCCCTAAATTGTGGAGTAGTCCTTGACTGTTGCAGAAGAGCAGTGAATGTCCCGGTATCAAAGAACAGCAGCCAAAAAATTAATGATCTTTGTCCAGTTGTTCTAATTTTAGAACCAATGAAGTGATTTGATCAAATCATATTAAAACACTTTGTCCTGCCAAGTCACACCCAGTTTGCCTATGAAGCGGATGGGGTTGTAAAAAAAACACTTGATTAGCCATGCTAAACAAAATCTTTGAACATCTGCTGCAATCTCAAACTAACAGACTTTGCTTATGGATTTCAGCAGTGTGTTCGGTAGTATTTGGGCTTATGTGCTGACACATGCATTTTCTATAAATCAAGATTCATTTAAAATGTATTCTGAGGTTGTGAATTGTTTGTGAGTTGCATCCAGGAAGTTAAACTTTAACTGTACTGTTTATCTGTTAAAATCAATTAACACATCATTAGGCCATGTTCTCTCCCATCTACTGTACATTTTGTACATAAATGAGTGCTGTGGTTTATGTATGACTCAAACATTTTTTAAATACGTTGATGAAATTGCAATGATAGTGTTAGTAATATGTGATGGTGTAGTACTGTCACATGAACAGATTACAGTAAAATTCTTACTTGCATGTCCAACCATCTAACATGTCACCACTCACTGGTGCTATAATAAACAAGAATATATTAAATGAAAATCTCAAGACAACACAGCTAACTTTATCTAACCATTCAAGGACACTGAGGCCTGACTCCTATACCAGTAGCAGGAGGGTGCAAGGCAGCAATCAGCAGTGGATGAACTGGTACCATTACATCACAGAACACAGTAAAATACCCAAGTAGAATTGCAATAAACTGAGACAATTTAGAATCAGTAGTTAACACAACATGTATTTTGTCAGAGTGTGGGAGGAATACCAGAGCACGTGGTTATAAACCCACAAACAGACAAGCAAGAGGGTATAGAATTCACACCAAGGACACCTAATCCATAGAACAGAAACAATAGCCATTACAAAACCAAGTATGAATCAAGCAGAAAATATTGAATTTGCTACAAAAAATGTGTTCAGGAAATACTGGTTATACACACAAGTAAGAATTTTGCAGTACTTTGTACAAACAGCAATACCATAACTACTGTGCCTACTACTAATTGTGTTTTTTTTAACCTACACTATACTTCATTTCTTTGTGTGATGTTTTTGTCATTCAGTTTTACTGTACATGGTCAACTGATTTTCCCTTTAACTGCTAATAAAATTCATCTTGAATTTGACAATCAGTATATATTAAGTGGTACATATATATTGCATAGCAAAAAAACATAAAAAGAGATTCCAACTATAAACACAAAAGAAGCACGTACATACACATATTTGTGCTTTTTATTTAACATAACCTGTATACACCTATAATAAAAGATTAATGTGTTATTGTTTAAGACATGAATGCAATATTGGATGTACTTTTCTGAGCTTTCTGCATATATTATGTGTAATTAAAAGAACTAAAGACCTAGCAAAACATACAATGCAAAGGATTAACTGAATTTTACTGTAATTATCTAGCGCCAGTGACTGGCTGCTGATTAATAAAGTGGACGGAACAAAAAGCCGTAGGCACCGTGGCACTCCGGGAACTGAATTTGTGACCCCTGGTCTAGATCATTATCACTGTACAAAGCTTAACCTGTTTGTGTTTTCTCTTTCATCAGATCTGAATTTTAATCAGAAAGAAAAAAAATACATATAATTATTCTACACTGCTATTAAAGCATTCCCCATCACATCATCATTGCCAATCCTGTTACACTCATTCCAGATTTGCTTGTCACACTGGTCTCTTTATCCTGCTTTTTTGTAAGGGACAAAAATCTCTTATTTCTTGAAGGGTGTCTCAAAAACCTCAATATTTAAATGATTTACACAATATGGGGTGCATGACTTCACCATTTTTATTGTACCAGAAGCAACTAAGGTAGATTTAGAGATAATAAAAATACTCAAAATACTCAAAACTCCAAGAAAAAATGTATTTTTGTAAAGACAAAAGAATCTGTCGTATAAGCCAAATCACTAAACTATATTGCTGTCAAAAGTCAAAGTAATACGGAAGCAGAATCACTAAACTAAGAAGCAGACCCTGACAGTTTTCTTATTTATATTTGCAATATTGGATAGCCAGGAAGTACACAGTGCTAACCTTTAGACGTCTAGATGATGATGCCATATGCTGCACACTTCCCGTTATAATTATGTTGTAACACTATGAAAACAGTGCAGAAGATGATGGTGGTCTTGTATAAAAACATTGCACCGAAAAAAGAATATAACTATTACAAAAATAACTCAGTCCTAAATTTAATAGACAAGGTCAGATTCTGAAGCAAACTCAACTGAAAAGGAAAAAGTGAATAACCAACTAAACAAAAGTAAAAAAAAATAAACTGGCAGCAGTAGACCTAATGAACAGGAGAGTATGTACACAAATGGCCTTATAGTCCACCAGCTTTATTTCCTTCTTAAAAATCACAGTTTTTGAAACCCATCCATCCATTATCCAACCCGCTGAATCCGAACACAGGGTCACGGGCGTCTGCTGGAGACAATCCCAGCCAACACAGGGCACAAGGCAGGAACCAATCCCAGGCAGGGTGCCAACCCACCGCAGCAGTTTTTGAAACTCCAATGCTAATCCTGATGATGGTGTACACACCAGAAGTGGAGTAACAGAGATGGACAAATCGATGAACAGCATCATGATGATGATTGTCTATTGGAAATATTGGCTGCCAAGGAATAAAAGGCAGGGCCATCTTAATGCCTGGGCAAGCTGGGCAGTTGCCAGGAGGCCCCACAAGCATAGGGGCACCATGCTGTATGGTTTACCAATTGAGTATCATTTGAATGTTGAAATTGTTGTGTTTTTAAGGCTCATGTTATAGTGTTCAAATGTTTGTGTTGATTAATCTTTGCTGTACAGCATGTTTTTTAATGTTTAAACACTGATTTTGATGGAAGTACAAATACAATAAATATATGTTTCATTTTATCGACCATTTACATTTTTATTCCTGTGAATGGGTGTGTAGGTTGGGGACCCCAGTGCACTGCTATGCCCCGGGTCCTATAATGCTGTTAAGACAGCCCTGATGGAAAGTAGTCAGCAACTTCCATAATTTCTCTAGAGAAGGTAGTGTATCATGTTAGCCATTATGAATGTAGTGAAAAGTCAAGCAAAATGGCACCTTTTATTGGCTAACTAAAAAGATTACAATTCAGTATGCAAGCTTATGAGGCAACTCAGGCCCCTTCTTCAGGCAAGATGTAATACAGAGTCTGGAGTTCCCTGTGTTTATATACACAATAGGACAAGAAACAACATTGGTAAATCTTTAAGTGAGAAATCTTAAATGTAAAAAATTAATAGACTCCTTCAGGCTAGGGTTCATTTAACAAGAGAGAAGAACAATGTATGGTCAAGATCTTTGGATAAGATAACTGTCCAACAAAGTGTTTTGAAGTTTCTGATGAGTTTTTCAAAACAATGTGGGTCTGTAGACAGGTTGTCTGTCATTCTTAGAGATGTAAACAATCCTCATATCTGGCCATAAAACTCCTGTCTCTATTCAAACCATGTTGCAAATTGTTAAATATTAGCAAGAGTTTAACTTCCCATTCTTTTCTCTCTTGCTGTGTTCTGAAGTTGCCCATAAGCACTGTGACTTTAAAGTCCCTCTCACAGTGTCCATGGCTGTTGAAGTGGGCCACTACAGGAACATCTGTGTTGCCACGTTTATTGTGGAATCTATGTAAATTCATCCTCTGGTGGAGTGTTTGTCCAGTTTCTCCCACATAGAGTGCAGTGTCAGGAGAGTATGGATTTTTGTTACCTAGCAAAAGTGTGTTTGTGTGGGGATGGTGAGTGTGTACTTTAAGGGGAGACTACATGTGAAATCTGTTAAAATGGGGAAACCAGGGTATAAATGACATCCATCCAGTGCTGAAGGTTTAATTACCTCGATCCTCTGAAATGAAAGACAACCAGGACTAGAAATCACTGTCCTATTGCATTCTTATTCCGTTATCAGAGTTATTGAAATGAAACGCTCAAAGGGAGAAAGATATCAGTTCACCTGGGTCAAGTGGGTACAATATAATAAATCCATTCAGCTAGACTAGGGATAAGATTAAAAACCGGCAACACAAGAATTCACACATGGCAGTCAAGGTTAACGAAAGAGAGGGAGCAAAATAGAAGGTTCCCCATAACCCGTTACACAACCAATAGAATCTGTAACCACTTATAAGTATGTGGACAAAGTCTGCAAACAGGATATATGAGTAAAAAAAGAAGAGATTATCAATTATCATCATTCACAAAACTGAAAAAAAGTCACTTTAAATTTGCATTTTTATATGTACTACACAAAACAATAACTTTAAAAATGTCTTTTTGTATTTATGGAATATAATTTTATAGTCAAATGATTATCAGAACTAAATTACATTCAATTTCTCTTCACTTATTCTATTTCATGCCAGCCATGCAAGTTCCCTGTTCACCTCTATCAATATCTTAGTAAATCCAAATGGAAATGGGCACAGTGGTGATAGAAAAGCAATGTACAGTATCAATCACTTGATTAGAAGATTCCCTAATGTGGTTGAGTCCTGACATAATGGCCACTGGTGGACAATGTGTTCATTTACAATGGTATACTGCACACATTTAGCATGTTAACAGAAATAAGACCAAGGAATTATCTGTTTCACCATGACAAAGTCAATTGTCTAGCTTCAATGTTGCTGAACGGGTGAATTCTGATTGATTAAAATGTTTACCCCTGCAGTAAATTTCAATACTTTAGAGCTTCTGTTTCTTATAATAGAGATAAGGATGCCTCTTTTCCTAGCTTCTACAATACAAAGCGTGATCTGTCAATCGCCTGCATCCCAAACAAGGATTACTTTTAGTCATTGGCAGTATGGGCAACATTAACAAATAAGAGCACCTGCTAAAATGACTTGCTGCCATTGTATTTATATTAAATGACTCATTGCATGTCAATGGAAAACGTATCAGTCCTATGCAAAATCAAGTCCTAGACACATTTCTCGCTTAGAAATTCCCCACTGAGCTCCTGCTTTCATTATTCTCTGATTTTTTCTTCTGTTTTCTTTTAATCAGAGACTGCTGTTCATTGAGTTCCTGTTTCTCGACATAACAATATAAGAAAAGGTTTTCGTCTGTTTCTGCTGTTCAAACTGTCATTCCTTCCCACCTCCCAATAATTTTGCTTTAAGCACAAAAAGCACACATTATGCCAGGGCTTGATAGATTCGATTAATCTTGTATTTTAGAAATTCAATCTTTCCTAAAACCACAGGGGACCAATTATTATACCCTACATGCTGAGTTTTGTTAGCTGTGCTAACTTTTTCATTTCTGCAGTGTTCACTATAATAGCAGATTGTCCTCAATCTGAATTAACTTGAGCTGCTGTTGTGCAATAGTATTTTACAATTTAATTAAAATATGACCTATAGTGAATTTTCCCTATTGTTAATTAACAATGCTAAATATATCAGTATTCACAAGAGCATAGCGCATTTTAAGGCTGAATGGTATTATGCTGTATCTAAGTTATCTGAGCTACAGTATTTTACAAACAGTGTATAGGTTAAACACATATGGGAGTGATTTCAATAAATCTGCTGTTAAGTTAAACAAATAAAGAGACTTTAAAAATTCCCATCATGGACCACATTTTCTTTCTGGAAGGCCTTAAAGACAAAGGAATACAAACTGTTTAGCAACCATGTGTCTACTTTGAATTCACTGTTATAAGCTGGATGGAAGCTGCAGAGGATTATATGTCCCCTTTTGGCATTCCCTAGTAACTCTAGGATGATACAGTAGTCCTAGCAAAGTGATAATGAATACTTACTTCTGCATATCAAACAGAATAATCTTCATTTAAAGGGGAAGTTTTCTCTGAAATGTCTATGTATTTTGTTTGACTGCAGGCCTGTAGAAATCTTTGAACCATCTAGTAAAGCATACAGAACCTAAAAATAAAATAGCCGTCTCTCAACATTGCAGTCTTTATTTAAGTCTCTGAGAATTTAAGCTTATATCAGTGAATCTGAATGTACACTTCCATGAATAATCAGTAGTTTTGGAATTATTTCAAGACTCAAGCATCAATGTGTACACAGAAGGTGCAAGAAAGAAAGGAGGCAAGAAACAGGCAAGGTGGGAGACAAGCCTTCTAACCTGAGAGAGAGTGAGTGAAGCCAGAGAGGAAACGGGAGAGGTGCAAAGACCTCCAGGCCACTAGAGGATGTGCTACCAGGAGGCAGCAGCTGCTCAGCTGTTCTTGAGACTTTGACTTTAAAGTATTAGGACTTGAGAGTGCAAAACCTCTCTCAAAGATTTTTTTTAACTTTCTCTCATTCATCATTACGTTTCTCCCAAAAAAACGATTACTGTATATACAGGCCAATGCCTTGTAAACAGTATATACATTCACTCATTAATTCATTCATTTGTTGCCTGTTGTGATAGACAGCCAGCAGCTTATCCCGGCCGACACATCCAGGCTGCTAGATGAGGTCCTCCCTGCTGCATAAAGGTTCCCCGGATTCCTGCAGGGCATCATGGGAGATGGAGTTTGGATTCACAAACCTGCTGGGGACCATGGGTGCCACCGTGTGACGCTTCAGGGAGACGCAGGGATTTTTATTGTTCCTATAGCCCGGAAGTACTCCCAAGTCACAGGGCCGGAAGAACAGAAGTACTTCCGGGCTGAAGAAAAACATAAGGCTTCATCTGACCTGGAAGTGCTATTGAATCACATGGACTGATGGACAGGAGCACTTCCGGGTCAAAGACTATATAAAGGACTATGCGAGACCCAGCAAGGGGAGCCGGAGTTGCGTGGTAGTGTGACGGAGCTGCTGTGAGGAGAGGAGGATTTATTGATTTGTTTATTGTTATTATTGATTTATTTTTTATTGGGGGTGATTGTGGTGTCTACTGTGGCACAATATCGAAAAGAAGAAATAAAAAATATTTCTAGTGCTTTTACTTGGTGTCTTGGACGTTTGTCTGTGGCGTTCGAGGATTGACAGCGCCCTCTAGTGTCACACTGTGTATTTCCCCATATGTGCTTGAGAGTTTATCTCCTCATGCTCTGGTAGCCCTCCCAAACTCCAACAAAATGCATGTTGGGTTAAGTGCTGATTCCAAATTGGCTCAGTTTGGGTGTGTTACTGTAATCTGTTATGGACGGGTGGCAGTTCATCCACTGTCTGATATTCATTATTAAATTTCTCCCAAAAAACAATTACTGTATATACAGGACAATGCTTTGTAAATAATGTATATGTTCATTAATTCAGGTATATTTATGGAGTTATACTTTCAAATAAGAAATGATTACATCTTCCCTGAAGAAGGGGCCTGAGTTGTCTCGAAAGCTTGCATATTGTAATCTTTCTAGTTAGCCAATAAAAGGTGTCATTTTGCTTGGCTTTTCTCTAAATAAGAAATGAGTAAAACAAGTAAGAATGTCACTGTACTCTATACATGTGACAATACTACTAGTACTACTACTAGTGGTAGTACTACTACCGTTACCTGTGGCCACCAGATGAAGCTCTGGGGATACAGCCTCAAGACATATTTAGGAAAACCATGACCCCAGAAATGGCAGAAGCATCCTGGGCTGGGAGAGTTGGGGCATCCTGTTACCATTAACACTGGGAGTGTGGAGTTAGGAGGAGATTTGGGGCAAATGCCATGTAGGGAAGATGAGAGAAGGAGAGAAAGGAGGAGAAAGAAGCTGGCTTGATGCTTATGGTATCAGGTTTTGTTGAGTGGGCAAGTTAATTGAGCAGATAGGGTTAAAACCCTGTTCTGGACAGGTCTAGAGAGACACCAGGCTTTATTTAGCTTTTTTCTTATATTGTTGTGGTGGAACTAGATAGAGCTCTACCCCTGGCTTTACTTTTTCCCTTTTTTGAGTTTCCTTAATTTTAAATGTAATTGTTGTTTCCTCTTTTTGAATTAAGAATCAAGCCTGAGGATAGAGCCTTCAATTAATTCAAATTACCACCAGTTGCTCTGGTGCACTGTCACCTGAGGCCTAATATGCAGGCTATTCTGCTTTATTTTGAGAAAAACAGTAATTGAAAAAATCTGCCAGGACGGAAAAGGCAGGCTATCCAAAAAAGTTCAGGCAAAAAATGGCGTTGGTTAGAGGGTAACTACAAATTTATTGTCAAAAGAACATTTCAAAAGTTATTACTAAAAAAACAAAACATCATCAAAACCAAAGTTAAACCTAAAATCAAAGAAAGGAAACTACAAGTAAGCTAAAAAGTAAAGACCTGGATGAAACAGTCAACCACAAAGTACTGCTTTTACATTTTTATCCTAATAACAGGCTACTGGTAAAAGACAACTACCATGTTTTTTTACTGGTGATGTGATGATGTGCCTAGTGACCAACCTAGGAACCTAGGAAGCCAAGGAAACAAAATGGTGGCACCCTTGTGAATTCAAAATTAAAAATAAAAAGAATAAACTAAACAAAACTTATCTTCTTATATAACACGCTACCGTGGCTATTCGTTTGTCTCACCAGGATTTTAAATCACCTGTAGCTCGCAAACCATTTGAACTATTGACCTGAAATTTGGTACACCTATACTATGTGACGTCTACTATCTGCTTTCAGGTTGATGATTGACCTCCAAGGTTACTCCTCTTTTATTTTTATTTTATTTTATTGTAGAATCAACTCTCGGCAGCCCTAAGCAGGGCGGCCGTGTGGTACATGCATATGGGTGCCGTTCTCATCCCTACCACCTTCGCCGTCACTTCCCTCTTTATATCTTAAATCATTCTTGAGGCAGAATGAAGACTTAAGTGCCAGCTTAAGTGAAAAATTAAGGAAATTGTACGAAGTAATTGCAACACAAACTCTGACTTAATCATTTTTAATGCAGTAAGATGCTGACGAAAGAAGAGAAGAAGCAGGCCGTTAGGGTGGAGGAAAGAAGAGCTGCTCAGGAAGCAGCAAGTGCATCAACCTAAGTAAATGAATGCTAAACGGACAGAAAAAGATTAGGAAAACTATGAATGCTCAAGTCAAGTGTATTCACTGCACCTTATCATGCAGTCTGCCATTACTGGTTTATTAAGAATGGCATAATGTCACAAAAAAGGTAGGCTGATACCTCAGTCCTTTGATGTGGCATAGTGTGGCCTTGCCATCGACCTTTCACTTCTATTTTTTAGTAATTAATCTTTCTAGTCACTCTAGTTCTTTTTGGATAACTTCTTGGTCTCATTTTATAGTTAATATTTGGACTTATGGGATTATATACATTTTACATTCATTTTTGACATTTTGAAATCTGGCTGAAGTGCAGTATTTGCTTCTTTGTTATTTTTCCTTTGTATTGTTTTTCTAGTTCCAATTTAGCTGACTTGAATGTTATTAATTTTTTATTCCATAATAATTTTTAGTTTTGTTTATTGATTAACTGCTTGTGTTAACATATTCTTTCCTGTTTGGATTTTAATAATTTTTCTTAATAATGTCAAAACATCATTAATTAATTTACTCTGAAATTTGTTTATTGGAAAAGAGTCAGGTGGGATTTGTCTCTTTGCCAAGGTATGTGTTTCAATTGTGAATCATATTTTCAGTTTACATTTTTGTATGTCCTCCCTTCGGTTTATTTCGAGTATAAGCAATACGCTCCTTACTTTTACATTAGTCTCATTTTAGGATTTGGGGATACATAATAGCAGCCTTTATTCATTCATTCTATCCATCTATCTATCTAAATTTTGACAATCAACCAGAGTGGCAGGTCTTAATCCACAAGGTATCAGTAATAATGATTTTAAAAAGCCAGTCACTTAATCTCAGGCCAAATAAGCATTGTGGAGCAGTGCCTTTCCACCATTATCCAAAAAACACCAAATGACAAATTCTATAGAAATATGATGTGAGGAGGTTTTATAGAAGCATGCATCCAAGTACATTTAAAGAGTCCAAGACACTCACAAGAAAACTTACCACAAGACCCTCTAAGGTGATAACTGAAAAACAATATGGAATGATTTAAGAACATTTATGTTAAGTAGAATCCCCAACAGAGGCTCAGTGGTCTTTTGGCCTGGAACTCTAGCACATTTAGCTTTTTTCTCCAGTTTTCTTTTCCTCGCTAGTCATCTGATCTTATCATCAGACTTGCATTTATAGCCTAGAAAAACAATTCTATATTTAAGGACACTACTGTTCTTAATTATATATCTATCTTATGTGATGTGCATTACTTTTTTGTATACTATTTATAAATTATTATTCTTTACTAATTTTAATTAGTTTTTCTCTTCATTTATAAGTATTTCTTTGACATCATGTAGACCACTTTGAGCTACATCCTTTGTATGAAAATGTGTTGGGTGTTGCTGATGTTGTATGCTAATTTTCATTGAAGATGAAAATGCAGGTACCTATGGAACAGAGTTTTTAGTTGCTGGGATAAGAACAGTGTGGGCAATCACTGTACAAAATTATTCTCCATAGAAGTTTTCTGTGAATTAGGAAGTGCAGAGATTTATGATGACAAAAACTAGGATAACTGAAAATAAATCAACAGTATTTTTAAAAGACAGATAGGAACTGGTATAGTACTTAGAAACTTCTTGCAAATGACTTCAGGAGCAGGAAAATAGTAATTGGTAATATAAAGCTTGCACCGGTGAGGTACAAAGCCAAAAAAAAAGCAGTTTTTAATGATATTAACATAATTATATACTAGCATGGCGCATATTGCAACTTAACAGGTTTTGTGATGAAAATTGCTGTTAAAAGACAAAGTGTCAAGTATAACATGGTAGCACCCTCTGCATGACTCTCGTGAAAGCCATGTCTGCATACTGAGAGGCCTTCATTTGTTAAGAATAATGATGTATGGAGGACTGATGATGGCATCTTTTTCTGGTATGATTTAAAATGTTGCTGCTCTAAGGTAATGTCTTCTGCTAACAAATGTGTCACTTTATTATTCACATGATAAGGAGTTTTACGAAGATCAAAGAAAGCCTCAAAAATGTTATCTGAAAACATATCAAAGGTTCTGCTTTAAAACTAAGGATGAGAAGGTCATTTTAAAAGAGGACATCAAGATTAATGTGATCAAATATTTAAAGTTAGAAAAAAATATCTGATCCGATTTCTCGGCATAAACAAATACTAGAGAAGAATGCTTCTTTTCACACCTTAGGGGATTTGTCATCCCGATTTAGACATCCATTATCAAGGTTATAATTAAAAATTTGCATATTGTTTATTAAAAAAACTAATTGCATATTATTTTTCACTAGTCCATGCTAATGTACAATAATTTTCTAATGTGAAAGTCTGCCTAGAGTGCATTAAAGAGGCTTGAAAAAACTCAGTACAATTGGGGGGGAAAAAAATAATTCAAATATGAATAAGATCATTATTAAGTTATAGAATTTTCCTTTGTTTCAAGTAAACCTTGTTATGAATATGTTATATGCTTTACTTAAATAGTTAAAGTTATTATACATGTTGTAATAAAGTAATGTAACCCGACGCATTAACAACTGTACACAATTCCTCAATTTTTGGTAAGAATTTCACATGTTTATCTAACTTATTCAAAAATACAAATAGTCAGAATTGCAACTTTTGTAAATAAAGGCACGTTACAGTTATTTTTTAGCTTCAGTTATGGTAAATGCATAGTGACCATAGAGTACATAATGTAAATTTACAAAATCTGTGTAAATTACTCAAAACGCATTCTAAATTGTGTTATCTTTTATAATTATTTCAAGACTGCCAAAAGCAAAACTTGATATCTATATAAACATTACATTTAACTATTTGACTAATGCCTTTATCCAAAAGCAACTATAATTGGTTACATTTCTTTTCTTTTTCTAGTTGGAGCACAGGCGGGTGAAGTGACTTGCTCAGGGTAACAAAGAGTCAGTGGTGGGATATAAGCCCACAATTTTTCCATCCATCCATCCATCCATCCATTATCCAACCCGCTATAGCCTAACTACAGGGTCACGGGGGTCTGCTGGAGCCAATCCCAGCCAACACAGGGTGCAAGGCAGGGAACAAAACCTGGGCAGGGCGCCAGACCACCACAGGGCACACACACACACTAGGGACCTGCATGTCTTTGGACTGTGGGAGGAAACCGGAGTACCCGGAGGAAACCCACGCAGACACACGGAGAAGATGCAAACTCCACGCTGGGAGGACTCTGGAAGTGAACCCGGGTCTCCTAACTGCGAGGCAGCAGCGCTACCACTGCGCCACCGTGCCGCTCCCCCCCCCACAATCTTTCTCTCTATTAAATTTTTATATTTTATATATATATATATATATATATATATATATATATATATATATATATATATATACACAGTATATATATATATATATATATATATATATATATATATATATATATATATATATATATATACAGTATATATATATATATATATACAGTATATATAAAATTCTTTTCGCATTTGAAATGGAAATTACGTATGACCACGTGATATGGAAATTACGTATGAAATGGAAATTACGTATGACCACATGATATGGAAATTACCTATGACCACAGAACATATTATAATACAGGAACTAGCCAGGCGCGTTCTGACAGAGAAGTTTTATTTATTCATCCACGCGACTGTCGCTGAAACTGTCACATTGTAACTTTTCTTTAGTTGGCAGTACTTGATAGTAGAAGAGATGAGGAAAACAGCTTTACGTCTTTCTACTTTTTAACTGCGTCGAACTGTAAACAATGTGAAGACAAGACCGCCTTCAGCAGCAAGGGGTTGTGAGAACAAAGTGGACGCTGGGAGGCGCGGAATGTTAGGTTGCTCCGCTGGGTCGAGAGCTTCGCACTTTTGGGCAGCGTCCTCTCTTCTCGCACTGTTTATGACACTTCAAGTCCCCTGTCGGCTCCTGGGAGAGTGGAAATCTTTGCAAATGAGTGTAATCGGTGCCATCGAAGCAGGACTCTGTTTGTAAATTGCCCTGCACAACTACTTACTGTCCCTTAAGGTAAGTTCGGGTCACTAAAACCTCACAACATTCAAGCTTGCTTTTGTGATTTATTATTTTAACAAGTAAATCATAGGCATGTGGTGCAAGGGAAAAATTTGGACGATCACATAGAAAATGTAATTTCTATACCACAGCGGTCGTGTAGCGCCTTTCACAAGGGATCTACTACGTACCTGTTGTGTTATAGCGCCTTTAAAATGTAGTTTACCCGCAACCACTCCAGTAGTGCTCAATGTATCTTTACTTCTTAAATGTTAATGTTTTACTGTTTAATAACTTATAGACTACATTTAAATTTTTTCCCTTGCACTCAGTGAGCGAAGCCACTGGGTAATCAACTAGTATATATATATATATATGCTATATATACTATATGTATATATATATATATATATATAGAAAGAGAGAGAGAGAGAGAGAGATAGAGAGAGATTGATTTATAGTATGTCCTCTAAACTTTCCATCCTGCGTATGACGTTAATCTGCATCCGCCTCGGCATGTGGGTCCTCCAGTCTGCAGGGAAAAACCTGGGGGTTGGTGGCAGAATTGGCACTCCGGCCACCATAAAAAAAAAACAACCTCACACTGGTTCCATTCCATCTGAACTTGTGTGGTGCTGAGGTGTCACCCGTTGCATGGCTACACTCAGATCCCAATTTGGGATCCTGAGTTGGTTTGTCATGTGGTGGGTGCGGCAATGCGCTGTATCAGTGCGTGCTCCTAACCTCTCTCTCTCTCTCTCTAAACTTTGAAAATATTACATTTATACATCATTAGAATCTGCCAGATAATGGTAAAATCTAGTCTTTTTTTGATTAAATGTTTTAACAAGGATCAAGTACACTTTAGTTCTGACATTCCTTTGAAGAAGGTAAAACATTAAGGGATTTATAATAGTCTGAGAGTATACCTGTGACCAATGAGAATCTCTCTCCAAAAAAGAAAAGAGTATTTTGTTGATTTTTTTTAAGTTATTTTCATGGCTGGCAGAGTTTGAATCAATTGAGCAAACTTTCATAATAGGGAAAAACTAGAATGGCTGTCAAGAGAACTGAAATTGTTTATAAAACCTAACAGTCTTTACTTAATTTTTGCTTAAAGATCAGAAAGAGATCATCGGCAATTCCTCACACTTAAGTAACATCACACCCACAATCTTTCTCAAACATGTTTATGTGTTCCCTTAACAAGACAGACGCCCAGTAAGACAAAGGACTTTCTAATATCATCCATGACAGAATGATGCAGGCATGAAATACAAATAAAAATTATCCAGGCACAAAAAAAAAAGATCCAAAGAAATATGGACTAGATGTAATATGACTAGATACTAGATATGATGAAAATGTATTTTTGATGAGATGTACTTCATAGGACCAAGTGCATTTATTATAAAGAAGCAGATTCCTGTTGCTAGGTTGTACAAGAAGCTGGCTTGTTTTGGACTCATGCAATACTCAGCTCTATTGTTTAAAGTTTACTTAAAATCGGTGTCTAAAGTGGAAAAAAAACAAGTGGCACTACACTTTGCTTTTGTCACCTTCTTAGATCTACCCCTGAAGTATTGCAAACTTTTCACATACTTCTAAATAAAAGGAGAGATGTTCTCTATCATAAATTTGATTGGAGAGTAGGGGAGATGATCCATCTTGAAGTTTTGATTGTGATGAAATTCTGTAGACTTCCGTGTAATGTGTGCATTGCTGGTGGACAGCCCTTTACTGCTGGTACACAACTATTAAAGTGGGCTGGTAGGCACTGGCACAGCTTACTGGCTGATATGACATGGGTGAAAAATGAAATAAAGCCAGGTTGCTGTGCCAGTGCCTATCAGCCCACTTTAAGCCCTGTTTAAAATATTCCAATCTAACATATCTTTCCTGAATGTGCATTCCTTTTTCAGCAACCATAACAGAAAAAAAACTAAAACATTTTAGGGTTACAACTATGCTTCAACACATGTTTGGTTTTCATTGTGTTTTTCATTTTTCCACAATCCATTATTTTTGTCTACATTGTATTTTGTTTTGTGTTTTTCACTTTTCTCTGTTCATTTACTCTCAGATGTGGTTTGTGTTTGCATGTGAGTTGGTTTTATTGTGAATAAGGAATCTTAATGCTGTGGTCATTAAGGCTACAGATACCTGAGAAAGTTATATGGAGACGCATGCCCTTCATTTTTGTCTTCATTTAGTTCATGTTTCTTTATAAAATATTGTTGTGCCTGTTTCTTTCAAAAGAGAATAAAACCTATTAATAATGCATTTTCTTCGGTGCTCCAAATCACATCAGTGATAATTTTCAATTGCTCAGTTTGTTTGTCTCTGTGAAATTTATTGTTCAGAAATTATCTGTATTTATTTTGACCTATGCTTTTCTCTTTGGTTTTTGTTTTTGGAAACTTATTTTAGTTACAGTTACTGACTCTAACTAGTTTTGTTCAATTTCTGTATTTTCTTAATTAATGGTTCCCTTTTTGTTGTTTAGTTCTTCATTTCTTGCCTTTTCTAATTTAATAATTTATTTTCTAATTTGTTTTCGATTATTTCTTAACACTTTTGTTTAGCTCTTGGGTTTTTCTTCTCTTTTTCAGTTAAATTTATGTATTAGTTACTTAAAGTTACTTTTTGTGAGTTGTGTTCATTTTTTGTTGCTAATTATTTTTTTTAGTAAATTAAGTGATTAAAAGAATTACTTTGTGACTTGTTTTGAGTTTGGGAGTTTTTTTAAATCAGATATGGCCTTCCATTTTGGGTATTTCGATAAAACAATCAAAGTATTTGCTTCGGTTTTCCAGAAATCATTTTTTATTCTTTCCACATTAGATACTTATAATGGAAAATGCCGTACTTGTTGTCTTATAGCTGTATAATTGTTGTGACATTTTTTGGTCTCGTCACATATGGTAATTACTTTCCAATTATCAAGGAAATTGGTGTTGCAATTCATATATCTATTTTGATGTGCACTTGGAAGCACGCTTCAGGAAAAGCAGATAAAGCTATACGGCTTCACCCTGCTCTGCATGGGAATGTGTGGGATTCCCACAGAGTATAAGTTTGAACAGCTAGGTGGCTTATTGTGTGGTGGGTGTGGCAACACGCTATCAGCACATACTCCCCACCTCTCTGTCTCTCTCTTTATTTTACAACAGAAATGCCTATTAACTTTTTCTTGTTCTTTCTTTCTTTTTTTTCCATTAATGATTGCAAGTCTTTAGGACTGTGAGGACAAATTAAAAGTTATCATTGGAAATTCCACCATAGTGGTTTACTATCACTTTATTGAAAAGACATTATTACTGATTGCCAGTCCTACAAAATTAAATTCTCTACAAACTGAGTATTCTAGAAGAATTATTAGGACTAAAATGAAGGATTTAATAAATTATATCAAATGTACAGTACATGACACAATATGCACATGGTAAAGTAGGCGAAAGAATGTGCTTTTGTAAATAACAGAAATGAATGCTTTAAAAGTGTATTATGCAATACAAATCTTTTCAAAATTATGATAATCTAAAAAGAATAAAATACTTTGTTATTGATACTTGTATCATCATCCATCCATCCATTATCCAACCCGCTATATCCTAACTACAGGGTCACGGGGGTCTGTTGGAGCCAATCCCAGCCAACACAGGGCGCAAGGCAGGAAACAAACCCCGGGCAGGGCACCAGCCCACTGCAGTGTATCATCATTTATCCTGTATTAATATATCTTTGTATAAGGATTACTGCTCGACAGGCAAAAGCAAATTAACAGTACTTATTATTAATCTTTACATTTCAATTTTGCTACAATGGTTAGCACTATTACTTCATGATCTACAATCTTAGGTTCAAATCCCAACCCAGCCACTGGATCTTGCATACTCTCCAGACGTCTGGTTAACCTTCCAATTACTCCAGTTTTTGTCTCATACCACAGAGATGTGCACGTTAGATTAATAGGTTGACTCCGAATGGACACTATTTGAGTGACTATAGGAGTTAGTGTACCCCATGATAGACTTGTGCCATGTTCATAATTGTTTCCTGCATGAGACAGACACTGGTTTCTTGTGTCCCTGAAATGGTTTTAAAATATATGTGGAGGTGGATTAAATTTCTAAATTACTATGTACTACAACTTCAAGTAGCTCTCAATAGGTACCTGTTGTCCTATTAGCACTGAAAGAATAATAAGGGATTTCCCTTTATATCACTGAGAACCAGCCAGAACAATTAAAAATAACATCACAAAAACATGCAAAATGCTGCAACATTATTAAATTAAGAACTAAGTTTATACTCTTGCATCATCCTGGTGTTTTACTATAATGTGATATTTAGATGTTTTTTAGGAGATGAACTATTAATAAAAACTTTTCAGTGTTGATGAATGTTAAACTACAGAAAATGCTACAGTAGATGCATTATTAATTAAGTGTGAATTTTGTGAAAATGGAAGAGGTTTTCCTGCTAGTTTAGGTTGTATCTTTGAAGCCCACACTCAGTTTATACTAAGGCTAAAATTCACTTACAGTACTTCCCTTCACTGACCTCTAACACAAAGCCTTTTGCTGCTTACATTATTCTGGCACCACATTTTAAATAGCTTATCCAAAAGGACATGCATTTTTAACCAAGCAAGTTGACAATCACATCCATCTCACCGAGTCTCAGCAGGTTGTGCTGCATTAGTAAAGGATGTGTGGCATTTTATTGCTAGATATCACCTTTCAACTGGTTGTCACTTCAATCCAGTCTGTATTCTGTTGCTGTATTGCAAACATCACAGTAGTAGAGAGGAAAGCTCCAATAAATTAAACTTTACTGAAAAAGTCTTAAAAAAAGTAATCATAATTTTAGAGCACAGAGAACTTAAATGACTTGGCCAGGGCCACACACTGAGTCATAAACAGGAACTGAACAAGCAACCTTGTGAATCCAATCGTTTAGCCCACTACGTGACACCGTATTTACAGGCACAAAGTCAGGCTCCAGATTTTTTAATCACATTTTTAGTATTTATATATGTGTATAGCTATTTAATATATCTGTTGAATCAAGCAGTAGTATTATTAGCAGCAGTAGTAATAGTGTTGGTAGGAGTATTTTCACATGTATAGAATACAGTAACATTCTTACTTGCATGTCCATGCAACATGTTACCGTTTTCCATCCCTATGATGAACAAAAATGTATTAAATCCAATTGTTAAAGCAACATAACATCATGAAACCTGCTCTATTAACATGTAACATTCACAGCAACAGTGGGCACAATTCAAGAACCGGCAAGAGGCACCATTTCAATAGAGGGCGTGCTAATACACACACACACGCACACACTGAGTACGTATATAATCACCTGTTAACCTACATGCACGTCGTTGAATTGTGAGAGGAAAACCACAGCATCTGCAGAAAAACTCTGAAATAGACACCTGGAAAAACACAAGCTGCAAACAGTAAGCAACTGGATGCAAGATTTAAACCAAGCGCAGTGTATCACTGGATAGGCAAGTACATGAAGGAGCAGCACCAACCATTACACCACCATGCCTGAACCAATCCAAAAAAATAAATAAAAAACTATAGTACATTTGATTTTGAATCCTTTATTTGCCATATACAATTTCATACATTACGAATTTGTCACTTTTCACTCAAAGAGCAGGGTCAGCTATTTGTAAAGCACTCCTGGAAGCAATTGCAGGTTACTACTGCTGCTACTCCAACAGAGTAGCATTCCTTCTGTCACTGCCAGGATTTGAACTGGCAACCTCTGAATTACCAGCCCAGATCCTTCAGGCAGAGAGCCACCATTACACTACCAAACCTGGAATGAACATCCAATGTTAATATTTCTATCTATCACAGAATGAGAAGAACAGTGTAATATTAAGGATGAAAGACAAAATCCTTGGGCTGAATACTACAGTAACTCCAGAAATAGTTTTAAATATTTACAGAAATTGTATGAACATTTTTTGAATTTACTCATAAAATGGAAGGCAGGCTCTATTGTAGGCATGGAGCTGGACAGCTTGATATCTGTGGCAGAGCGACGGGCGCTCAGCAGGCTCCTATCAATTATGGAGAATCCACTGCATCCACTAAACAGTGTCATCTCCAGAAAGAAGAGCAGCTTCAGCGACAGACTGCTGTCACTGTCCTGCTCCACTGACAGACTGAGAAGATCGTTCCTCCCCCAAACTATGTGACTCTTCAATTCCACCCGGGGGGGTAAACGTTAACATTATACAAAGTTATTGTCTGTTTTTACCTGCATTGTTATCAATCTTTAATTTAATATTGTTTTTTGTATAAGTATGCTGCTGCTGGAGTATGTGAATTTCCCATTGGGATTAATAAAGTATCTATCTATCTATCTATCTATCTATCTATCTATCTATCTATCTATCTATCTATCTATCTATCTATCTATCTATCTATCTATCTATCTATCTATCTATCTATCTATCTATCTATCTATCTGGGGGTGTGAGCTGTGAAGCTAATCGTACCCCCAAAAAGACACAGACGCCCCTGGGAAAAACCCTAGGAAACCCCTAGGAAACATAGACAGACTACCTTCACATTTCTCCTTTCCCTTCTGGCCGGCTCTGTCGCGTAATCTGCCTCCCGCATGGTACTCCGCCTTGTCAAAAAGCCTGTACGGGCTTCTCTCAGTTGCTTAAAACTGATTTCTTGCTTCTCCTTACCCCTCTCCCAGACATTCTCTCCTCCTGGGGAAACTGTCATCTCTGAATTGTCATGGAGGAGCACGTTTAAACTTTTGAAAAGAGACAAATGTTTGTTTGCAGTGTTTTGAATAAAGTTCCTTTCTTTTCTACAACCTCCTGTGTCTCTGTGCAAATCTGTGACCCAAGCGTGACTATCTATCTATCTATCTATCTATCTATCTATCTATCTATCTATCTATCTATCTATCTATCTATCTATCTATCTATCTATCTATCTATCTATCTATCTATCTATCTATCTATCTATCTAAACAGAATAACAGAATATTGTAAACACAGGAAAACACCATATATAATTGGATTATCTGTTATCCTTTTTAAAATAATTACCATTTAATAACCAGCATACATGTGTTTTACAACCTGGGGTGGATCTACTATGAAACTAATAAAGCTTAAGCTTCAGTGCCCCTAATCCCAGAGGATCCCCAGAAGCAACTTTAGTCTACACTGCTTAAACATTCTGAGTGAAGGAGTTTTTAAAAAAATAACGTTAACAATATAGTGTATTGTTACACTACCAGGTGCTCCGGTCTCCTCCCACAGTCCAAAGACATGCAGGTTAGGTGCATTGGTGATTCTAAATTGGCCCTAGTGTGTGGGTGCGTGTGTGTGTGTGTGTGTGTGTGTGTGTGTGTGTGCATGCCCTGCGGTGGGCTGGCACAGGGTTTGTTTCCTGCCTTATGCCCTGTGTTGGCTGGGATTGGTTCCAACAGACCCCCGTGACCCTGTAGTTAGGATATAGCGGGTTGGATAATGGATGGATGGATGATGGTACAAGTATCAATAACAAAGTATTTTATTCTTTTTAGATTATCATAATTTTGAAAAGATTTGTATTGCATAATACACTTTTAAAGCATTCGTTTCTGTTATAGAATTTATTTTCATAGATGTTTACAACCAAAAAATATACTAACTATAGTCTTTTCTAAGTTTTATTTTATCATTTTATGATGTATCATGCATGTATATAACATTTCCCTAATTTTCATCCTCCCATAACATGAAAACTATAAGGCATAGGAAATTTTTATTCACACCAATGACTAACATGTGACATAATCCAGTACAGCAATTTTAATCAAAATCTGAAATGTAGTGATTTAAATTTGTAAACAATTGGGGTGATCTGTCATGTAACAACCCCATTCTAGAAGATAACAGTGGTTGCCCACACCTCGTTGCTGGTTGTGAATGGCCCCCCAATAAGTACACTACTGTTTACAACTAACAAAAATATAAAACAGGAAAAGCACTGTAAGTAAAATATGCATAAATACAGTATGGAGATCAAAATCATAGGATTCTTTTGATTAAAAAACATTTAAATAATTTAATCCAAAAATTTTGACTAACACTTAGCTGGTATATAATTATCTGTTTCAACATAATGACTTTTCTAAAATACTAAGCCCAATTAAAATGTACAGTAAATAGCACAATGCGAAAACAAATGGTGGTTTGATCACTTTGTGGTGTAAGGCACGGTTTGCGGTGTTAACACTTCTGCTTCTCAAGTACCAGTGGTTTGATTTCTGGCTATGTTGAGTTTGTTCTGGATATCCTGGTTGCCTCAGAGATCCCAAAGATATCCATTTCAAGTTAAGAGGTCCAGCATTCGAAAGCATGGATGTGGACTGTATTGTGTATGTGATTGTGCCTTTGGACTGACTGGGGTCCTGTCAAGGGCTGACTGTGTCTTAAGCTAACAGAGAAAACTCAGGGTTTATTGGATCCATTTCCCTACCAGTATACTAAAAATACTGAGGATGCCTCTGTTACTTTGCCTTAGCTGTTACGTGACCACTTAACGATCATCAAGACTCATACAAAGTTCTTGTTGGTATAGACTTCTCTTCAGCTTTTAACGCCATCAGGCCCCAGCTTTTTGAAGAAGGCATCATATAAGATGTTAATTTGAACTTCAGTTTGGTAGGGTGGCTAATTAACATTTTAACAGACTCAAAAAGTGGAAGTTAATGGTTGTTTGTCTAACTTTATGTACTCATCTAAAGGGTCCCCCTCATGGCTGTGTTCTTTCACTTCTTTTATACATCCTTACACTATGGCTGTTGCAGTAATTTTGAAAACAGGTTAATCTTAAAAGATGCTGGTGACTCAGTGTTTCTTAGCCTACTGAATGAGAATGAAACCAGTCACAGTCCAGGGGTAGATGAGTTTGTTTACTGGTGTGACGAGTCTAATCTGTCCCTAAACATTACAAAAACTAAAGAACTTAATAATTAATTTCAGTAGAAACACCATTCAGCCACACGAAACAATCATCAAAGACCAAGCAGTGTATATTATTCATCCATCCATTATCCAACCCGCTATATCCTAACTACAGGGTCACGGGGGTCTGCCGGAGCCAATCCCAGCCAACACAGGACGCAAGGCAGGAAAAAAACCCCAGGCAGGGCGCCAGCCCACTGCAGAGCACACACACACACACCAACACACCAAGCACACACTATGGATTGGTTTGAATCCTACCTGGTAAGGAGAAAATTCTTTGTTAGTTGCAGTAATTACAACTCAAAGATACATGGTATCCTATATGTTGTTCCACAAGGCTCTATCCTGGGTCCACTGCTCTTCTCAATCTACATGCTTACGTTAGGTCAGATTATCTCAGGGCACAACGTGAGCTACCACAGCTATAATGATGACACACAGCTGTATTTATCAATAGCATCTGATGACCCTGATTCTCTTGATTCACTAATACAATGTCTGACTTGTATTTCTGAATGGATAAATAGTAACTTTCTCAAGCTAAATAAAGAGAAAACTGAAATCTTAGTGATTGGCAATAATGGATACAATGAGGCTATTAGAAATAAACTGGATACATTAGGATTAAAAGTCAAGACAGAGGTAAAAAGCTTAGGGGTAACTGTTGACTGTAATCTGAATTTTAAATCGCATATTAATCAGATCACTAGGACAGCATTTTTTCACTTAAGAAACATAGGAAAAGTTAGACCTCTTATATCATTGAAAGATGCTGAGAAATTAGTTCACACGTTTGTTTTCAGTCGACTAGATTACTGTAACGTAATCCTCTCAGGACTACCCAAAAAAGACATAAATCTTTTGCAACTAGTGCAGAATGCAGCTGCTAGAATCCTAACCAGGAAAAGAAAATCCGAGCACATTTCTCCAGTTTTGATGTCGCTACACTGGTTACCTGTGTCATTCAGGATTGACTTTAAAATTCTATTTCTAGGACCCCGGGATTTTTAAAGCACAGGCTTACACAGCAAGTGATGTATAAAAAGACTTGTTTTTTATTACAGCTGACAAAATAAGTTTTAACTGAAATTCAATTAAATTGCCGCTTTAAGGTATGATGCAGTTAAAATATACATGACTATCTTCAGAAAAGCCACATGAGCCTGCTGATATTTTGCCTTTGACGTTCCCCTATTAGTAAGCCACTACCTTGAAAATGACTGTGATGCTCAGTCGAAAATATAAAAGTCTGCATATGGAAATGCCACTTCTGTATTTTTTACACATCCAGGAAGCACAAAAAAACTTTAAAATAAGTACAAAATACTGTATATATATGTTTTTCTACATGAATTCAAAACTATTACAATTTTGCAACATACTGTAGCTCATCAAACATCCTTTCATTAAGAGAAATAATTAAACTAATTAAAAATATGTATTAATACATTTATGAAAATCAAAATAATTGTGGGAACTGTGCTATTACATTGTAACTTGTTATTTTGTCATCAATCAAATTTGAAATGGAAAATATATATATATATATATATATAATATAAGATGTGTCTTAAATGACTATATTTATTAAAAGCTGATTGTCAAATAGATGGACAATACAATATAGTCAAGTTAAAGTATATTCACTCGAGTAGTGTACAAGCATAAAATTGGAAAACTGGTACAGCTGCTCAGTTGGTCTCACTTGAATAGCTAGAATGTTGACACACATCTGTCACTTTCTGTTACAGCTATTTAGTGATTAGATAATGGACTGAAAAACAAGACACTACTCAAGCAAAACTTTACAATAACCATATGGTCATAATGTTAATTTTCTATCAATTTTCTTATCCTACTTATCCAGAGCAATGTCAAGGGGCAGTTGGTACCTATCTCAGCAATCAACAGGCAAACATTCACAGGACACCAGGCCAACACAGAGAGACCACACACTTTAACAATGTCAGTTCCTCTAACCTGCATGTCTTTGGACTGTTGGAGGAAACTGGAGCAGTAGGAGAAAACCTACATGGACACAGGGACAAAACTCCACACATTGGTGCACTTGGTATGTCAATCCTAATCTCCCAGTTACAAGATAGCAGTGCTAATATTGCAAACTGGCCACCCTATAGTTGATTATGTATACATAAAAATAATATTTAAGACACATTAACAAAAAAATAGGAATTAGTACTGTTTGAGATCTAGTGGAAGAATAAATCACCTTCAGTGGGGTGACCTAGAGGATATCATAAATCCTACTTAATCTAAGTATTTTTCACACAGATATTATTTTTACTCTTTAGAGTTTATGTTTGGACCTTTAACATAAAAGTAAAAACATTTAGATGGAAAACAATACCAATTATCTGGTGTTCACCACCCAATGGTTTTGTCCTTAGAAGAAATAGCTGGAAACATCTGTGAAGTAAAGTTAAAATTGCTTTTTATAGGACTTCAGAAAGCCTTTATATACAAATTACTAAGTAAAATAAAAAAAACAATGCCGAAGCACAAGAAACAATGGCATCAGCCTGTGAAGCATTTAAATATCTTTGTATGCTTCATTCAGCAGTCCGTCAAAAATGTTTTTATGCTCAATCTATACAACACCACTCCTAGAACTATAACAGCAAGTCCCAAGGAAACTACATAACGATTCATTAAATTAACTGTGAAGAGAAAGTTCACTTCAATTGGCTGCAGCCACTTAATGCAGATTCAGGACAATGCTTCCCTTTTGGGTTCACCACATTCATGTGTATGTATTCATATTGCTTTATAATGGGCAATAAAGATAATATGCTCCATAAACCTAAAGTATCCATCCACAGGTATAATTAATAAGCCTAATAAGTCACAGGCAGGGTCTAATTTTTATATAAGCAAGCATATGGCAAAGCAGATAATTTTGTTTAAAACCTTAAAACTACCATCCACACTATGCAGTTCCCTAACAGAAAACTAAAATGTACAACATCAGGGTACACAGTATCAACAGGACATGGTTTGTCCAAAATTGTCCAAAATACTTAACAGAGCAAATGGACTTCTCTATTGCTTGGTTGGCCAAGGTGGCTGTTATGCAATGTTCATCTGGATGCCATAACACTAGTAAGTATTAAGGGCGATTCACACCTAATGCACTAGCCACTTTGGATAATACTTAATATAAACAACAAACACTGCCTTTGAGCATTAGTTTGATTCCCCTCTGTGTGGAGTTTGCATGCGATCCTTGTGTTCACATTGCCCTGGAGACCTTGGTTTCCCATTTGACACTTAGTGACTCTGAATTGGCCAAGGTGGTCACGAAAGTATAGAGCGTCTGATGGTTTTCTTCATCAAGACCTGGTTTTTGTCAATCTTCTGCAGTTCCCCCCAAACACATGAATGCATACTGATAGTTATGCCATTGTTAATGGTGATTTATCTGGATTGTTCAGTGAAGGAATTAAAATAGTTTAAATTTATATAATTGCAAGAAACCACAGCCTGTCTCAATGTGGATGAGCACAATTGACAAGGAAAATTTATTTATAAGGGCCTGCCTAACAACAATGGCTGCACTGGAGCAGGGAACATATCTGTAAAAGACCAGAAGTCCACGTGACCCTCATCATCAAGTCCTTCCATGAGAACCCATAAGGGGGGGCTGGGTGGTCTCATGGCCTGGAACCCCTGCAGATTTCATTTTTTCTGTCCTCCCTGGCCATCGGACCTTACTTTTATTCTATGTTAATTAGTGTTCTCTTATTTTAATTCTTATTTTGTCTTTTTTTTCTCTTTCTTTATCATGTAAAGCACTTTGAACTACATTATTTATATGAAAATGTGCTATATCAATGAATGTTGTTGTTGTTCGATAAGTGTTGTTGTTCATCGATTTACCATAAAACTTCCATAGTGCACTCAGATATTCATTGTGTTATCTATAAAAAAGGTTTAGAATACTGTGACAATATATGAATAAATATTGTAATTTAAACTATTCAAATGTTATCTACATATTGATTGAAACAAATTAATTTCTTAGTCTCTGTTTTCCACTGTTGTTATCAAACTTCCACTGGTTGACAGTTTTTTCTGCCAAACTGCATTCTTCTATTATTTTGCATTTGTTTCAACCTTTTCTTCTTACACAAATTTGCTGCTTCCCCTCATATTTTGCACATACAAAATTTTAAAATTTTCTACTGGTTGTATATAGTGTACATAGCATTGTTATTTTTTTTAAGTTAAGAGTAGGAACTGGCAAAATAGTTAGATTTAGCAAGTACAGAACTCAAGTTTAAACTAGAACATCTCAAATCACAGTTATACACATCTTCTAGTTGAGAACTCTCTTGTTTCCTTGTTAATCACAACAGTGATACACCAAGATTTGCAAATCCAAAATGAAGATACACATTATGTTACAAGAGTTCGCTATTTACACTTCTAGTGAACACATAATCTTTGTGGTGATGGCAGTAATGCCAACCTTAGCTGCTGTAGCATCACAGATAGTGCCTGCATGAATAAATTCACACTTCATAATAATTTTAATATAGGTGATGAAGAAAATGACTGACAATTCTCAGTACACCAGCAAAGGATGGAAACATTCAGTACAACTAAGACCTGTAGAAAGGCGCGTCAAAATTGATAATAATACCACAATGAAACAGGACATTCGAAAATACCACAAAAGCAGCTCTGGGAAGTTGTCTATCCAGATTTTCATGTGAAAGTCAGTTAGTTGTGTATTGACATTTTTAGCCTTTGTAGTTTGGTCATCCCCTCTTAGGCTTTTATCTTGAAATGAACAATAGTTGTATAAAATCACTGCCACAAACTATGCTTTGTGCGGGTGGTAGGTCATTCTTTAAGAATGCCTGTCAAAATAAATAGGGCTTTGCGCTATGGGGAGGGTGGTGCAGGTTTTCTTTAATTAAGCAAGTGTCAGAAAGCACTTTCCATTGGCTTCCATCTCCTGCCAATTGTTCTGCTTGGCAAAGAATATGACATGAAGATCAATATGAAGGAGGCAAAAGTAATTAGAGACCAACATAGTATAGCAAAGGGAAGGAACTTAGATAAGCCCCACATAATTCATTATTATGGGATTAATATAGTATACCAAATACCAAAATATACTGTATATAAGGAGGAAGGTCAAATGAGCCAAAACTGATTTTCATATATAGGTGTGCTCATTTCAAACCACAGAAGAGATTTCAGTCTGTGGGCAGATTTCTAATGACCAAAGATGTTTTTAAGCACAGGAAGCAATTAAAAAGGGTTATGATGTGTGAGCTTAAGAAGACTTAATAGTATGCCAGTTTTGTCAGGTTCAAAGATGCTGATGCTGAGAAAGAAGGTGGTACATGACTGGATGTAGAAGAATATGAAGAGAATTCTGTGGCAAGACCTTAAGGCAAACATGTCATGTTTCAAATAGTGGACAAAGACAGAAATCTTTGTGAATATCATTCAAGAGTGAAAACAGAAATAGCTTGGATAGATTAGAAAGAAGAAGACAAGCGATAACACTAGTCAAGGGCAAGTTATAAAAAGAGACAATGCAGCCAACCATGAAAAATGCTCTAAAGTGATATAAAGGAAATGCTGACACCAAGCAAAGGCCCATTAGTTGAGAAAACTGTGGTTTCTACAGTTTACTTTAGTAATATATAAGAATGAGATGGCTTTCCTAATCTTATGTCATTTTTGTGGCCTGTACACGCTTTCCTACCATAAATGGCAGTAAAACCACTGAATATCTGGACTTCTCTTTAGTAAATACCTCAGCATGAGAAATACTTACTGAAATGTACTTTAAAAGTATTTCATAAATCTCACAAATAACTGTTTGATTTTCAAAAAAAATTAACCCAGAATATAATATGCACATATTTTTAGTCACAGTCTGAACAAAAAATCTTTGACTGTCTAAACCATTATCAGTTTTCTCTATAATCACCTAGTCAAAAAAAAAAAAAACACCTAAATAAACAATAACACCACATAAGCACTGCACTGTTTCTGAGGGGCCCACTTAGAGTCTAATTTTAGCTACAAGTATAACATTATACCAGTGTGAGAGACGGCTGGCAGCTCAATCCAGCTGGGATGTCCCAGGATGGGAAGAATGGAGAAAGGCAGCCTTTCCGGGACACTGCCTCCCCCAGGACACTAGGTGGCAGCTCCCCTGGATAGTAAATGTACCCCGGATTCCCGCAGGGCATCATGGGACGTGGAGTCCATTTTCTCAGCTCTGTTGGGTGCCGTGGGTGCCGCCAGGGGGAGCTAATAAAGGACCTGGGGACTCCTATTTTTCTTACAACCCGGAAGTACTTCGTATTCACGAGGATGGAATCCCACAGTACTTCCGGGATGCTTGATGAGGATGATGTGACATTTGACCTGGTCAAGGTCCGGGTCATGGAATATATAAAGGACTGTTGGAGACCCAGCAAGGTGAGCTGGAGTTGGGAGATTGGGTGGCGAAGCTGCTGGGAGTGGAGGATTGTTATTGTTGAATTATTATTAATTATTTTTTTTGGAGAATTGTTGAGTGTGTGGTGCTTTGTGCACTTTACTGAAGAAAATATTAAATATTAGTGCTTTTATACGTGTGTCTTGGACGTCTGTGTGTTGGGTTTCACGAGTCAACAGAGCATGTTCATCCACAACCAGCAGCTATAAGTTCAAGGCAGAAATCAAAATTGGCATGGCATCGGCCTGTTCTAAGACACATTCACTCACACCAGCCCAGTTTTTCTGTATCTGTATGAGGAAAATGGAAGTATCTAGAAAAACAACCAATGTGAACATAGGGAGAATATGTGAACTTCACACAGAAAGTGATCACTGAGGGAGTGAAAAACATTTTCTTTGAGCTGTGAGAATAAAGTACAAACCATTGTGACACTTTGCCACTCATGTAAAAAGCACATAAAAATAAACTACTACATTTTCCTCTCAAAATGATTTTTCTCCTTCAAAATATACATACAGGCTTAAGGTTTAATAACAATTCTTTAGCAACTAAATGCTGTAAAATTATTTGATTGCATTTACTGAAATTTCAGCATTGAATTCATGTGTGGCATGTAAATTGAGATAAATGTCCCAATATTTTAGATTAGCCTACTTCTACAAGCTACCTGTAATAATTTTCATTTACTATATTTGATAAAGTCTAGCTTATTATTACTCTCAGGTACCTTTGCACATGCAGACTCAGAAATTGATGGACAGTTTAATGTTAGAGCTAAAGCTGTGAAGTATACCAGCGTTGCCTGTTTTATTTTATTTTCTTGGTCTGCTGGATGCCGCTCTGTATCTATCCAAGTGACTTACCTGAGGTGTAACATTTCCATTATTTCACAACACTACACATGACTGTGAACTGCTAGAATTGGAGGAGCTTTGCTGGCCTATTTTTCTTAACTTACATTTTATTCAAGTTCCCCAGGCTTCTGTTTCTCCAAGACGGAGTTGTTTCCATCTCTCCTTGCCAAAAACATTTTGGAATATTCTGTTTGTAATTTTTGACATTTTTGATTGACTGTTCATATTGATTTTGAATTTTTGGTGGCATGGCAAACAATACATCCTCACAGGACCAACATCTGACATTCTAGCCTGGCTACCGTCTCTGATATATATGCATGTTTCTGCTCAGGTGCAAGTACAGTGTAATTAGAAACATGTAATGTACTGTGACCACATATTCTTGTGTAACACGGTTGGTTCACAGAAGATTTGCTCAGAGTACGCAGATAACATGCAGACTCCACAAACACAGTAATCAGACTGATATCTTAGAGCTGTCAGGAAGAGTGATAATCATTATATCACCATGTCATCTAAATGCTTACAACTATTCATATACATTTTTCATTCCTATAAATCATTTAATGGTAATAATATATAGTAAGTGAATAGTTATAAATAAATATATACTTAACTAAAACTAGCAAGATAGAGAGAGATGTAATGAAAAGTACCAAGAGATAGAAAAGTCAAAAATAACAAGCCTGGTTTGATTTATCAAAATGTCAAGCCAATCTTTGGCCAATCCAAATTACTAACAAAAAAATCAAAGTTCAAAATACAACAACAAAGAGGACCAAAAAGCCAGTAAGTACAAAAACAAAAGTAATATCACAAAAAAGGGTTTAGGTTATCCAGTCTCAGATAAAGTTAGTTTGTACATGGAGATTTCAATAATGTCGCACATTATCACATCTGATGACGTGCTCTCCCAGGGGTTCACAGGTGAACTGCCACAGTAGAAAGTGTCGAAATGAAATGAAAAAAAAATTCAGCACCCTAGCAAAATCACCAACGACACTGAGATGCATTGACAATAAACAAACAAAAAAACTTTTAGTCAAAGAGATATAAAAATAAAACAACCTCAGAAATAAAATGACAAAAGTATCATTTCTAAAGACACCAGGAAAAGAATAAATTAACAAAAGCATAAATCTTGACAACTGGCAACAGAGAAGACAAAAACGTCACTGCCTACCAGTTTCAGAGAAAGTAAACTACTGGTGTCCAGTGCCCTTAAGAAAAGAGGTTAAATTCTGGTGGTCTTTCCCGCTTCATCCTGGGTAGTAAGTTGCCTGTTGGTGTTGTGATAAACCCAGGGTGTCAATGAGCCCCAAACCCTAACACGAACATACTCGTCCATCCCAGATTCAAATAATCAAAGATTTTTTTATTTTAACTCCCTCCAAATGTGACATAAGCAAATATAGTTCTTTCTCACAATATCTCTCTTTTCTCTCCCTACTGCACTACCCTCCTCCACTCAAGCGTTGCTCCACTACCTCCCAGCTCCGTCTCGCTTGAATAAGGGAGTGCGGTCTCTTTTATCACAGACCAGGAGTACTTCCGGTGCCAGGGTGACTGCCTGATGACAGTACTTCCGGGTCACATGGAAGTCCATCATAGGGAGCTTGTCTCCCTACAGCATCCTCTCGTGGCACCCAATGACCCCAGCAGGGCTGCTCTGCCGGACTACTTATCCCGGCATGCCCTGCTGACTTCTTACTGTGCATCGACCTCCAGGGCTGCTGCTATCTAGTGTGTTGGGGGAAATAAAAAACCCCCCGCAACTTCTCTTTTTAATGGGCTTACTTTCAGGTCTGTTCCCTCTCCTGGTCGGGATTCCCATCCAGCCCGTGTGGCATCTACAGTGTCCATAGTGTACAGGGAATATATTATGTAGGATATACCCAGCACATTGAACAATATTTATGCTTTGGATTGCTTTGATTCATGCAACATGTGTTTTCATTATGCTTATTTGTAGAGATTTTAGAATAGAGGCCAGTCAGCCAGTCCTAAATACTTTGTAAAAAAGCACATACATATTGTAACAGATAGAGGGCGCTATCGCTCCCTTGAACCCTTGTTCCAGACACCAGATAAAAGTCCAATTATTATTTATTTTATAATAATAATGTGCACCAAGCACCCTCCACTCCACTATACTCATAAACACTACAATAATACAATCAATAATCAATAAACAATCCTCCACTCCCAGACGCGTTGCCACCCTTCCACCCAGCTCAGCACTCCGTCTGGGATTTCCCATGGTCCTTTTATAGTCCGTGACCCGGAAGTGTTTCGCCCTCTCTGTCCCCGTGACATGGAACACTTCTGGATCAGATAAAAATCCTTTTCTTCACCCCGGAAGTACGTCATTCCTTTTGTCCATGTGACCAGGACGCACTTCCGAGTTATAGGGCCCGTAGTATTCACTGAGCCTCCTAACAGCGTCTCCTGGTGGTCCCCATGGTATCCAGCAGGGCTGGTTGTAAAAACTACAAGGTCCATGAGGCCCTGCTGGAATTTGGGGAACTTCCATGCTGCCGGGAGGGCTCCATCTGGCGGCTTGGAGGTGTTGGCCGGAATATATGGCCAGCCATCCTTCACAATATATAGCACCAGTCAAAACAGCAAGGATCTCAAAGTACTTTATTAGTACTGATCCATAGTAAAGCTGTTTGTATGTACTTATTAAAGTTAGAACAAAGGTGGGTTAAGTGACTTGCTCAGGGTTAACACAAAAAGTTAGAGGCAAGAATTAAAGTCGGGTTATGGTTTAAAGTCCAGATCCCTAGTCACTATTGCACTCAGTCTATTTTATGTTTAACTATAAAACAAAGCATCAGGCTTAATGAATTTAAAAACAAAAAAAAAACAATTGTTCTGATGCAACTCATATCCTTCTATTTACGCAGAACCTCCCAAAGTGCACATTGTGCATTATGATTTAATACTCTCTCCACGTTCTTGTAAATATCAAGCTCACACAAAGAGCTGTTTAACATATTTGTAAAATAACACTGTAATCCTTTTCAGGCACTGTGTACTAAGTGAAAGGTCTTATGGACATGTTGGCACAACCCTTCTAAAAGGTTTTGCAAGTTAATAATTCATTTCATCTCTAGAATGACCTTCTTGTACCGGTATGATGTCTGCAACAACTGAAGTAGTTTTATTGGACCAGGTTATTAACACAAAGACGGCAGTATAGCTCAGAATATCAATAGTAAAAAGTCTCAGTTTTTTCTTATTTAAGCTTCATATTGCATTAATAAATTGGGAACATGTTGGAGGAAGCATTCAGACTAAAAGGCTAAAGACGTTCATACGATAAGTATAAAAATATTTTTACAAAATGAGGTGAATGTGCAGCCAGAGACTGTAATGCAGTACTACTTTAGACTAGGTTACTGAGAATGATAAATAATGTGCATGGCAATGTATAGTAGCATCATAATCTCCAGATCAACTTCTGTTTCACAACTTTAATATACAAAGGTATCAAATGTATATTCTGCAGAGAGCTTTCATTTGAATAAATTCACCAAAAAACATATTAGATTCTGACAGCCTTAAGCACCAGTATGCAAACTGGACACTGTCACCTAATGAAACTTTGCTCTAATGCATGAATCTGAGGACTTGCCATGATATTTCCCTCCATTTCTTTACCATTCCAAAAGCTTGGATTACGTATCGGTAAAACACTTAGCAACCCTGCACCATCCACCTGACATCTGGTTTTTAATCAAGTCACTTGCTATTGGAATATATGCCTCTTTCACTCCCAATTGCATTCCCTGAGCTTTCACGTTCCATACCCTGCCTTTTTCAATTCTGATTAAGTGTAATGAAGAAAGTCATATTCTTGGTAAACCTGCTGGGTTTTTTTTTCCCTTTCTGAACTTTTCAATGAAATTAAGAATTACCAGGCAGCTGTATACTCTGGACTGGAAACGACATGAGAAATGGATTTGTACAGCTCTTATGAAAGGTTGCTGGAGAATTATCATGAGGATTAAGCGCATCAAAATATCGGCAGATATTCCTGAAACCTTCACACACTTTGTTCTACTTTCTGAAAAGGGATTTATAGCCAGATCTCCTCTGTAATTGTTTATTTTGAATCTCATTATAGCTTGACAGCACTGGCACAGTTCCATTAGGTCGTCCATATCTTTGTTAAAACACCTTTACAGAACTTGATACTGTTTGGGCCAAGTGCACTGTTTTCACATTACAATATTTAACAATATACATTCAGTCAAGGGATTAAGAAGGAAATATATGCAGATGTTTGTATGCTACCCAGGTTTTTTAAATGAATCTGTTTTGTTTAATAATTGTATACTATCTACAGTTCAGCAGTCAGGCCACTCACCATACTGGAGTGAGAGTCAAATCTGGCACGTGGAGAGATGAAGAAAAGTTTCAGTTTCTTGGTAAGTAAATGTGCTAAAAGGCAGCAATGTCAGGGACACATCTTGGTGGCCATTTAAGTGTTTTCCTTTCTTGGTGTTTTGTTCATGCCTTTAAAATGCTGTTTGTATTTTTCAAGATGCTAGAGTTAAATATAAAAACAACTAAGATATTTTCTATGGATAGAGACTAATAGTTTGTTCCTCTACCTTAACTTTCAAAATAGCATTTGATTAAGTGAAAATCAATAATGTCTAAGATGTCAGTATGGACCTGTTTACACACAGATAGTTGTACTAGGCGAAGTATTATTATGTATGTGAAGTACAGTCTCCTGTGCCATGTATTGAACGCAATTTTCAAAGCAACATAGAAAGTATTATGTTTTATTCTTTAAATAAATAAATTAAAGGTTTTCAATCCCATTGTTTCGTAAATGTACACACTGAATTTAACACAAAAAATACACATTATTTTGTAAGGGCCTTCAATTGGGCCATCTGAGAAATACGGGGCACAGAGATTTGTGCTAAATCTTGGACACCACTTCTCATTTCCTCTCCTGTCAAATCCAAAGAATCTAATTTGGGGTCATAGGTACCAAAGTTAACCCAGCAGCTTTGGGTGCAAAAGAGAAAACAGCCCTGGACATTATGCCCAACTATCACAAGACCACCTCATGCACACATCCACACCAGCACGCAGCACAATTTGGTATAGCAAATTAACCAAGTCAGCCATTCTCTGGTGATGTGAGATTAAAAAACTTGAGGGAAACTCATGATGAGGTTTGGGAGTGTGCAAACTGCACGTGGATGTGGATAACAAACTGATCCTGGATTAATGTAGCAGCAGATGCAACCACAGCATTACCATGCTGCCCACTACAATTTTTAATATATTTAAATGATTTACCCCAGCAGGTAGATTAATTTTTAGAGGACATCAAATTGTGTGGATTTGCAACTATATGAGAATAAATTAAATTCCTGCTGATAGACCAAAATGTTACAGAAGTCAGCCATCCATTATTAAGTGAGTGTTGACTTTCAAAAACCGGCAGAATGACATTGTGTCCCGGCATATTGCCAGACTATGTTTGAATCATGGCTTGGACACTGTCCAAACTCTCCATATCAGTGTGGGCTTTATCCCATATCCCAAATATATGAGTAGAAGGTTAGTTAATGTGCACCTCTCAATTGTTCGAATATTAAGAAGTTTTAGGGAATAGATCAATTTACTTCTAAAATTTTAATAACATTCAAAGGTTCTAAAGGAAGGCATTAAGGCCATGGTGCTTAGATGGGTGCTGTATTGGCTTGAACATGGAAAAAAAATTATGTGGCAAGGATCACGTTCTGGATTTGGTGATGTTACAAGTGCCATCCTGTACTAAGTCATTGTCAGCACAGTGTTTATATATTCCACCATCTGTGTGGATTTTTCTCCCATATTCAAAAGATGCAAGAGTAAATCAAGAATTAATGGCAATTTGAAAATTATGTGGTCACCAAAACTGGTAGAAGTTGACATAATACAACACATTTGTGATGACGTATGGTTAATTTGAACAGCGCAGCACCCTGCTGTTAGCCTAGTTGAAGCCATGGTCAAATGAACATGGACGCTCTGCCCTGGGATTGCACCGTTGCTTAACAACGCGACATAGTGAGAGTTCTTTGTGTAGACAGTGTGGAACCTGCTGAAATTCAGTGAAGGATGTTGGCAGATCAGTAAGCTGTTTGGGTACCTATTTTGCACAAACTTTATGGTACCCCAAGTCATCACCTGTGGTAAGTGCAGAACCATCCGAATGTGTAGCAACAACAGACAGTGTAATCTATGTGCCTTCTCTGATGAAAGCATTCGCCATGTTGAAGTGGACTTGTGTGTGTGGCAGAGTGCTGCACTGTGCAAGTTTGAACTACCCATAAGTCATTGCGGTTACCACATAATTTTCAAATTGTCTTTACTTTTTTATTTACCTACTGAAACAGATGCTGTCTGGTGCCATTACCCAATCAGGACACCTTTGTAATGGACGGACAGGGTGAGATGACTTATGAAGGGCGCTATCTCCCCAGCACTGCTATTTGGCAGGTCCCCTGGGGTGTAACAACCCCTTGGAGTCCCACAGGGCTATATTGGACTTTGTAGTGGTCGGCCGCCAGGAGGAACTATGAGATCTGCACAGCCCTACCTTGGGCTTCCACCACACCTGGGAGTAATTCCAGACCTCCCTAATGAGCCACCTGTAGATCTCCCAGTGAGGCTTAAAGGGAGCCAGCTACATCACAAAAGTAAGCCAGAGTTGGAGGACAATGCTTGCGAGGAGGAGTGACCTGAAGGAGAGAAACAAGGAGAAGAAATGGACTGTATATTGGTGCTTTATTCTTGTGTAGTGTTTCTACTGGGTTGTAGTAGGGAGCAAGGGAAAGTGCATGCCGACGGAAATAAATGTCGGTGTTGCAGAGACTGGTGCCTGTGACTGTTGTGTCATACTGAAACTGAGTCATACTTGTTAAATTACTTAAAAAAAACATTGTTATGAATTTATGAAATTAAGCAGTAAGTAGAATCTGTAATATAAACTGCAGGAATCCAGATAAAGACAGGAATTGCTTGGAGAAAACCTGTAGTCACCAGGGTCCCCAGGACAAGGACTGAGAACCTCTGCTTTAGTTGTAGTCTGAAGGATAGCTAGATTTGTTTGGTTCAGTGAAACCACATTTATTTTTCTTTTATTTTTAGGAAAAAAAAATTAAAAGTCAAAACACAATTTATTTTAGTTATTTCAGTGGCAAGCTCCTTTGCTAACAACAGAGGAAAATAATAACTCCCATGTGACAACCTGTGTCAGCGCAGCACCCATGGCTTGTCAAATACAAGCCAGTATACAATGGCAAAGTAGGCAAAATAAAATTTATTGTTAAAAAAAAAAGGTACATACATACGAGGATAGGGTAAATTATTAAAAACGTGACAAGTTAATAAATCACATGCAGACACGAATATTCTATATTCTGCAATGCAGACTTTCATGACCTACTCCCACTGAATGAACTTAGATCCATAAATATCCTTTATAGTGAAAAGGGTTAAATCTATTCTGGAAAATTGTTTGTTGTTTTCTGCTCGTAAATTAACTGACACGGATCCAGATTAGTGCTAAAAAATAACACACATTTTAGTGTCATCAGTCACGGCCAGGAACAATTAGCGTCATGATGTAGCGCTAGGTTGGGTTTGCCACCTGCCACATGTGTCTGTAATTTATTAGGCTGTTTTAACTGTTTATATTAATATTTTAGTAAAAAAAAAAAGTAATATTTTATGAGGTTCACTGGCCATTTTAGTTCTAAATTTTACTTTAATATACAGTTTTCCGAAGGGTTATGCATTTTCTCTCAGCATATCAAAATGTGTTTGCTTTGACTACAAAAGACAATGTAGTTTATGATTTATGAAATAATTTTATGGATTCTATTTGCAATGATCGTCTTCTTTCTTGCATGTTTTTGGGAATAGTACAAAACCTATTAGGTGATGAAATTTAAAATCTCTTTTACAATACAATGAATAGGCAGATGCAACTGCACATGACGGCCCCTTCAGAACAGAGCTATGCTGCACTAAAATCCTCAAAGTCTGACAAAGCAGTTCTACAGGGTGCACCACTTCTTGTATTTGTAAAGCACAGCTGAATTTAAAAAGATGAGAATTAGGGTTGGCGGAGCTTTGGCAATGCTTATTCTTTTTAATTCATTGGTTTAATTCACTAAATGGTGTTTTCATGGATAAAGTGAGTAAACTGAATCAATAATTAGAAAACCACCATGGGTGTTAGCCAATTTAATGTGGTTGCTTATGTATATATCAGTCAAAGAGGTAACAGCAGGATGGCCCTATCCCACACTATTTCAGGATAATTAGCGTAATATGATTGATTTAGTGAAGAAGCCTCTGAAAATCCTTTTTCTCTTTTTAAAATAAACCATAGACAGTGCTGCCACTTCACAGACTGTCTAGGCATTGATTGTTTGTGATTTACAATTTCTCCCCATGTTGAAAGTTGTGTCAAATACTACTAGTATCCTCCCAAAAAATGTGTGTTAGTTTAATGGCAGATTCCAAACTGGTCCTGTATTAGTGGGTACATGAGTAGGCTCTGTGATGGACATCTGTCTAGAATAGATTCCTCTTGGAGACTGATTGGTTAGATTAGCCAAAGTTGTGCAGTGCTTAGCACAGCTATCACACAGCTGCCTGACCCTGGGTTTAACTCCCATGATGATTACTCTCTGCATGTTCTTCCTGTGACTGCAGGAACAAAGTAGAACATTTTCTTTGAATGCTTCCACATTACAAACAAAGAACGTTCTCAACATTCTTCCTGGCAGAGCCCAAAAAGGACTCTCTAACAGATTAATGGAGAATAACTGTGAAAACTGAAAGCAGGGTAACATAGTAATAAGTAGCAATTAATATATTTGTGGTTCTGTGGCTAAGGATCTGCACTTGTATCTGGAAAGTTGCTGGTTCAAATCCCATTACTGCTAAAAGGGATGCTATACTGTTGGACCCTTGAGCTAGGCCCTTAACCTGGAAATTGCTCATAGAGTGCTGTACAACGGCTGACCCTGTGCTCTGACCACCAAAGGTCACGCAAAAAGACGACTTCCTGATTAATATAGTATATCAAATTAAAAAGAAATACATATATCTATATATCTCTATTTCTCTCTATATATATACTGTATATTTTTGTCTATCTCTCTCTCTCTCTCTCTCTCTCTCTCTCTCTCTCTCTCTATATATATATATATATATATATATATATATATATATATATATATAAAACTCTCTCTCTCACTATATATATCTATATATAGATATATATAGTGCTGTTCTGATGAAGATTTGAATTAAGTAAAGATTAAGATTATCACAATTTAGTGGTGATGTTCAGCATTTTTTCTACTTAGGCAATAGTCTGTCTTTGGGTAATGATGTCATCAAGCTAAGCCTCAAAGACAAAACAGAGTCAAACGGAGTGCACGTTTGTCTCGCTTCTTTTGCTTTAAATGTTCAGCTCAGTTTTTGCTTTTGAAGGCATTGATGCACAGATGTTTATTTCTTTTAATTAATCCATATTTGAGAATCAGTTGAAGTATTTAAGTTATTTAGTGGATTATTTTTAAGGTAAAACATCTGTATACTTACCATTGTTATGAGAGCTTCTAATGCATTTAAAAGATTACTTGTGAGCATACCTTTTCCATACATTCTTACTAGCCTTGCGTATGTACAGTGGATGTCTGCCACTAATTTGAATGTTATTTACTTTTTTATATATTTGTAAAGAATAAATAATTCTACCATTCTGTGTTTATGATTTACTTGTAGTTTTTCCCTATTCCAACTGGCTTCAGCAAACAAAACAAACTGGAAACTCATGTCTGCGTGGTCACCGGAAAGGAGTTTATCTGTCTGTGGACTCGGGTAGGGTGCTTGAGGCAGAGGGCAGAACATACTGTATATATATTTATATTTGCTGTTTGCTGCCATTCATCCTGTCTATTGGACACAGAGAGACCCACTAGGAGACCAGGTAGGACTTAGTGCCGGTTTATACTTCATGCTCAGAACGTGTACGTGCATGCATCATGGATGCCACTCTTTCCCAGCATTCATTTGACACGTCCTCTTAGCATGTCCTCAGAAATTAACGTGACGCGTGTGCGAGTTGTAGTACCAGCAAAAAGTTGGGGGGTGCAGTTTAATAAAGTTAGAACATGATGTCAGAAACTCTGTTTACTATCCACGTGTGACAGAAAGCCACTTTCCAGATCGTATAGGATCAATGCGCATGTTTCGATGTGGTAAAGCAAAATGGCGACATACTATGCATTTGTGGTGGTTTTATATTCAAATTTTGCATATTCCCCATCGTAATGACACAATACATTTTAAAGGTCTCACATACCATCTTCTGTGCAGTTTTTTTTGTTTTTTTGTAACTTCACAGCATCAGCATCAAAATGTACGGCGGCATATTTGAGCCACAGAGAAAAAAAAGTTAGGCGCACAGTGAAAAGGTGTATTTTGTGATTAAAGTGGAAATTTTGTCTTAAATCTTGAAATTTCCACTTTAATTCCATAGTTTATTTTATCATTGAAGCAGACCGTTGTGAACATCATTTTAAAACTGACCCAGTTGCTTCTGGGGCTTCCTCCTGAACGGGCAGCAGCAATCGCCACACAGAACACATTATATTTATGATATTCCAGCTCTCTGCAAATTTAGAATCCTTAGATTTATACTTGAGATCACTTTTATGATGAAATGCATTACAGTATGTATGTTATATTTTACAGATAAGTCGTTAACTTAATTTAAATAATGAATACTGATAACAAATACACATGTTGTGGCACTGCTGTGTCACAGGGAGTCACGTCCCTTGTGTTCCCTGCCTGGAGTTTGCGTGTTTTCCTGGTGGGTTTCCACAGTGTGTTCCGGTTTCCTTCTAAAGACGTGAATGTTTGGGGATGTGTAGATGCTAAAATGACACTAGTGTATTTCTGTGCTTGTGTTCACCTTGCGATGAGCTGATGCCCCGTCCAGGAATTGTTTCTGCCTCACACCCGATGCTTGCTAGAATGGGTGCAACCCTGGATTGATGGATGTAATCATTAAACATCCTTTTCAGAGATATTGTCGCAAGGTGTCCTCAGAATGTAATGGATGTTCCATGCCATTCACAACACAGTGAAGCTGAGCCTGTTCTCCTCGTGATGATCTCACACTGCCACTTATTGGAATCTTCCAGATTTACATAAAGTACGCTGTCAAGTATAAACAGTACAATGCTTGCGTAGTAGTAGCGTCCGCTGGAGCACGAGTCGCGTCAAGTATAAACCCAGCCTTACACCACACAGTAATGAAGTCTGGAAAGAGGAGAAATGCTGCCGGCTGTTCTTCATCCGTGTATATACATGTCTCAAAGAGGCTTAGATGTGCTATTTTAGCCCAAGTTTAAGAAACGTGGGCTCCTTTACTTGTGCAGAAGGAATGTTAAGTTGCTGTCCTTAACAGGTGATTATTAGGAGTGCTGCAGTCACCGGTATTTCCTCAGAACAATTTGTGCCTTTTTATAGTTTTTTATATTAATATGTATTTTCTCAAACTGGGTTAAAATGGAGTAGCCTTTTAAAGGATGTGGGAGGAAAGCCAGGAAGAATAATCACATAAACAAGTGAGCAGACACCAAATATACTGTTCATTCAAATGCCGTTCATTGGAACTGTTGGGCAGCAGCACCACCCACTGCACTGCAATCATGTTGCTCTCTGGGACCCATGCAAGTGCAATTTAACTTGACAACTTACAGTATTTGAACTTGCTATTTTTTTAAAGATAAAGGATATGACAGTCTTCCAACTTATTTACTAACAGTGTTCCCTTTTGTAGGTATTGAGGCAACTTTGCTGGTTTCTATCCAGATATGAAATGCTTGGATATAAAACCTACAGGAATACTCCATGTAAAAAGGATGAGATAAGTAGATAGCATTAGTGCATCTAAAGCACTTCATATAACCACTTCTGTTGAAAGCCTTCATGTCACTACAGAGGACAACAGAAGCACATTAATAATGAATTCACACTATAGTTAAATTCTGAATACATGATGTAATGACAGAAACAAGCAAACAAGATATATAATAAGCAGCTAATTTTCTGTGTGCTGCAGGTATGTGGCCTATGGACTTGAACCTATGATCTCAAACCAATCAGTCCACTCATCCAGCAAAAAAAAAATAATTAAAGTGCTGTAGTTGCCTTTCTCTGGTGCAGACATTAGACCTTACTATATTGGTCAGTGCTACAGGTTCACTCTGCCAAACGACCGGTTTCCTCTTGAATGTGAACTTAAGATATTGTGCTAATCAGCTCACCCATGGTGCACAGTAACAAGCAATCTGATGAGCTAAAGTATGTAGCAGATTCAGTTATTTTACTTGTTAGTTTGCAGCATCTCTGCATGGCCCATTCAACACTACTCCTTAAATTCATCGTCTTAGCAAAACGATGTCTTCCACAGCAAAAGCAAAAACTGTATAGCTTGGAAAGCTCCAGAAAACCTTAGTCAGAGCAGTTTGGTAACATCACTGTGCCATGTTTACACCTTAATTCCAGTAACACTTCTTTCCTATTTAAATCTGTCCTTCCTTGTCATAAAGCTGTCAACGTCTGATTGAAAATTACCATGATGGGTTCACACAATACCCACTACAGGTTAGTTTCTTCATGGACTAAGATGAAAAGCTGAACAGAGGTAATGAACAACTTAACTCGTTTAGGTTAAAAGACCAAAGCTTCTCCCACTCTTTTTTCATGCTAGCAGGTCAGGTCAGGTTGAGGAGCGAATTGCCACACCCAGCACACAACAAAACAGCTCGGGCAACTGATCGCCAATATACTAACAACCCAATTCACTCACTCAGAATATGGAACCAATGTAGGAAGTATTTTAAGATAAAGAAGCTTTTATCTGTGGCACCTCTGCACGAGAACCACCTTTTTCCACCCTCTCAAACATATGCAGTTTTTAATGTCTGGAAAACATTTGGGATTAAATCACTTAGAGATCTTTATATAGACAACGTCTTTGCATCCTATGAACAATTACATTCCAAATTTAACTTTCCAGCAACACATTTCTTTCACTATCTTCAAATCAGAAACTTTGTTAAACAGAACCTGCCCAATTTTCCTCACCTCCCACCCACTTCTATGCCAGAAAAAATATTGATCAGTCTTGAGGACTCAGACAGAATTTCTGTAATATATAAAACCATTTTACAGTTCCTTCCTTTCAAAGATCCAAGAGGACAATGGGAAAAAGGATCTCTCACTCAATATCTCAGAAAAGGAGTGGATGGTAGCAATGCAGAGAATCCACTCAAGCTCCATATGCGCAAAGCATATAATTTTTCAACTCAAAATTATATATCGAGCACATCTGTCTCGCTTAAAATTGTACAAAATGTTTCCAAGGCAAGATCCAACCTACAAACGTTGCAATCAAGTTCCAGCCTCATTGGGCCACATGTTTTGGGCCTGCACCAAATTAACATCATTCTGGACAAAAATCTTTAAATACCTTTCAGACAGCCTTGGTGTCACAATCCCTCCTAATCCACTAACAGCTGTGTTTGGTGTTCTTCCAGATGGGCTTAAAGTGGAGAAGGACAAACAAACTGTGATTGCCTTTACTACACTATTGGCACGCAGACTTATCTTGCTCAACTGGAAGAATCCTAACTCGCCTCTTTTAAGTCAGTGGGTAACTGATGTTATATATTGTTTGAAACTAGAAAAAAATCTAATTCGCACTTAGAGGATCTGTGCAGAACTTTTTTTTTTCAAAACCTGGCAGGATCTAATCAATAAAATTTTAGAATAAGCATTTAAAACACTGAGGAAGCAGATTCTCTCCCCTTTTTTTCCTTCTCTCTTTATCTTTATTCACGTATTAATTCATGTATTTGCTTATTTTTACTTTCTTTAAGTTTTACTCTGGTGGCCTAGCTCTCTTTCTCAGGGGTGGGGGTTGATTTGTTTTCAATCTTATTTTTGTAAAAATTGATTTATTTGTATGGAATGTTGTGTGATTTCAATAATATCAATAAAAAAAAAAAAAAACAGCTTGGGATCCTGGTTGACAACCCCTCAGGCAGACACGCGGTCCAGTCCCACCCTCCAAAAATGATTATCTATCTGCCACAGCCAGATGTTACGTGGGCATCCCCTTGGCTTGGTCCAACTGCTCGGGTCCTCAAAAAGGATCTGTGAGCCAGATCACCCTTGGGGAATTGCGCCACGTGGCCGTAGTGCCGTAACTGACGCTCCCTCACAATGCAGGTTATGTGCCTCTTTTGGGACTCCGTGAGCAACTGCACACTCGACACAAAGTCAAACCAGTGGTACCCAAGGATTCTCCGAAGAGACACAGTACTGAAGGAGTCCATTCTTCATCTCAGGTGTTAGGTGGTAATTTTATGTAGTGTTCTTGTCAGAGGTTCATTCATTAATTGTTACATTGACTATAAAAAGTATTAAACCCTTGGAAGCTTTCACATTACTCTAGAACGTTAAATCACAGGAGTTTTAATTTGTCTTTTTGACACTGATGAACACATTAAGACTTTTTAATGTCAAAGTGAAAACAGGTCTCTGCAAAGTGATCTAAACAAATTACAAATATAAAACACAAAAAAATGATTGTTTTATAAATGCACCATATCTGGAAGAACCAACTTATAGTCAATCAGCATAGTTACCCTACCTACACAATGAAGGCAAAAGAACACACAAAGCAAGTCAGGGAAAAGATGACTGCATAAGGGGATAGATTCAAGAACATATCAAAGTCACTGAAAATCCCTTTGTGTACAGTCAATTCAGTCATTAAGAAATGGAATGAGTATGGCACAGCTGTAATAAATCTGACTAGAGTTGGCCATCTACAAGAAGATGACTAGTGAAGAAAGCTATCGAGAGACCTATGATAACTCTGAGCAGGGTTGGTTCTGAGCATAGGCTGTCTAGGCAAGCACCCTCTAGGGGTCAGACTACATTACTGCAGCCCTCTGTAGAGATTCCTGTATTTATTTTGTTTTGAAAAATTTGTCCGGATAGGACTGGAGCAAAAAAAAAAAAATGTTTATGTTGTGCGCCTCAGCAGTGCCTGCACTGTCTGCACTATGCACAGCACAATCTGTGTGCTGTTGCATACATTAGTGCAGACTGTGTGCCAGGCATATTGTGTGATGTGTGGCCTCCTCAACACAATGTGCACCAGGCGTGTGACAATGATGCAGTTAGCCGCTGCCAGGACCAGGACTCAAGACTCACCCCCGGTCTTCCCATGTGACGTGCAGCCCGACAGACAGTCAACACAGCTGGGTCCCAGTCCTCTCCTCCTTCTTCTCCTCTTCAAATGTGGCACTGCATGGTGAGTGACGACCGACGCAGGTGCAGTAAGTGACTGAGTGAGTAACAGAGAGCGACCGAGTCCAAACTACTTCCTTCTGTCATCGCTGCTGCCTGCTTGGCTTGTTCCTCAACTCGGGAGGTACTAAGGCGAGAGAGTGAGCCTGAGGAGAGGAGATCTTGGAGGCAGAGGTACTGTGGCCACTACACCACCAGGGATTTTTAACATATATTCCAGGATGACATTATGCAGGGACACATTTATCAATACACAACACAGTGCCACTTGTACTTCCCCCCAAAAAGTCCCTAGTGATGACGCTACAATGACCAGTCAGACCATGATGAGAAAGCACTGACACAAGAAATGGATGATTTCCCAGACTGTCCTAAAGATAACATGACCACACTGAAACTGTCATCTTTCTTACAAGAAACCAATTTAAATGAATTACATCCAAATATTTCAATAGCCTCAGAACTGCAGCTACTACTCCCATAACTGTAGCTTCTGCACAAAGAAGTTTCTATAAACTGAAGCTCATAAAAAATTACTTGAGGTCTACAATGTCACAACACGGTCTCAGTGGTCTTGTAATGATGAGCATTAACAGAGATGTGTCTAGGAATATAGCATATGATGGTGTTACAAATGTTTTTGCTGCAAGAAAGTCAAGGCATGTCCGATTTTAAAAAGACTTTTCATTTGCAATGTTAAGTCCCTCCATTTACAAATGATATGTTTCTAATTGTATTTATTTGTTGTGCATTTCCTTTTTCTATATAAAAGTTTGTAGAGTCTGTAAAATAAGTTATTTACATATAATGTTGTTCTATTTTGTTATTTTATTGTTCTATATAAGTTTTGTACATTTTAGTACATACACAATTTACACGCAAAAGAGTTCTATTATATTATTATTATTTTATTATGCTATTTTCATTTATTTATTATTAAGTAAATAAGTGGTTATAAGTAACCTGTGTTAGCAGCATATTGTGTATGTTTCTGTGTGTCTGTGTATGGTTGTTTGTAATTTTTGGGGCTGCTATTACCAATTTTCTTGCCTGGGGCACCAAATACTGTAAGTCAGAAAAAGCCCAGACTCTGAAGGCATCACAAGCTGTAGCAGTTAAGATTGGAGAGACCTTGGTGTACAACAACTGTTTCCCAAGTGCTTCACCAGTTGCAGCTTTATGGGAGAGTGGCAAAGAGAAGCCACTGTGTGTAAAAAAAAAAAACAGTCTGTCTGACACATGGGAGTCTAAGATTTTAGTCATCATACTAAATGCCATATTCGATGAAAGCTAAACACATCATCCCCACTGTGAAGTATTGTGGTTGCAACATCATGCTGTGGGGATGCCTCTCTGCAGCAGCAGCGCCTGGAAGGCTTGAGTGGGTAAAATGAATGTAGAGAAGTACAGGATAATGCTGGAGGAAAAACCTGATGCAGTCTGCAAGAATTTTGCAACTTGGGAGAAGATTTTCTTTCCAACAAGACACCAACCCTAAACATAAAGCCAAAGCGACACAGGAATGACTTAAAAACAACAATGTCCTGGAGTGGCCTAGTCAGAGTCCAGATCTAAATCTAATTGAAAATTTGTGGCTGGACTTGAAAAAGTGATTTCGAGATTCAATCACGATGCCCTTGCAACCTGACAGAGCTTGAGCAGTTTTACAAAGAAGAATGCAAAGAGACTTGTGTACACATGCTGGAGGCTGTCAACAGCGTATCAACTAAATACTGCCTTGAAAGTGGTGAATGCTTAGGTTTTGAATTATTTTGTGTTTTACATTTATAATTAATTTAGATTTATTTGCAGAGATCTGTTTCCACTGTGGCATTAGTCTTTTTCTGTTGATCAGTGCCAAAATGTTTTAATGTGTAATGATAAAAAGTGAAATAATCCAAGGGGGTGAATACTTTTTATAGACACTGTCTAATAAGAAAAAAAGTAAGCAAAGAGTTAGCCTACCAAGTAGGTGACTATCTGTGTCAATGCAGCCCAATAATGTCTAAATTATTGAAATTAAACCCTGAATATCACCATGCAGTTCAAACTGTCAGTGCTTCTGATGTACGAATACTTTACTGTGTATTACTGTAATTTATGTAAGGTGTATCGTTTTAATATACATATACTGTGGAGACCAGCCTCGACACAGACAGGCAGCCACCGATGGTTTCAACACCACAACACGTTTATTATCCATATTTACAATATTTGCAATACCGCACACAACCCGGTGCCCCTGCACCACACACCCTCAGTCCGGGCCTCTTCACTGTCCAGCCTTCCTTTACCGCCTCCACTACTCTCCTCCGAGCTTCGTCCTCTTCCACCCAACTCCAGCTCACGAATGGAGGGAGGCAGCCCCTTTTATGTTCTCCCGGATATGCTCCAGGTGCTTCCTGACGAGCTTCCTGTGGCACTTCCTGGTGTGGCGGAAGTGCCGAACGAGTACCCGGAAGCACTCTGGGTGTCCCTGGTATTACTTCCACCAGCACCTCCGGGTGTGGCGGAAGTGCTGACGTCCAGGGCTTTGCAGGCGTCCGGGCGACCCCTGGCGGTGACCATGGGCCCCTAAAGGGTTGAGCTTCCATGCTCCATTCCCGTGGCCTCCATACAAACCAGGGTGGTTGCCCTCTCGTGGTCTGGAGCAGGCGTAGTCCCTCTCCCGGTTCTTCCAGGCGTCCCAGCTGGGCACCGCCTCTAGCTGCCCGCCACAATACGTTATATAAAAAAAGGCCATTTCAAAACATTAGCCATTGTATGGCCATATATATATATATCTGTATTTTCCTGGGCAACTAACATTTTTCAGTAGCCAGGAATTGCCATATCTGTGAAGCCTCCTAAAGCTAACACAGCCAAATAAGTAATAAACATAAAAGTAAATATATTCATCTGGCATTAAAGACGGCCTTCGTTAAATGGTTGTACATCAAAGAACAGGACAACTGGGATAAGCCATTGACTCATCAGCGCAATTTAATATGGCACTCACAGTAACCCATGCTGATTCTCTGGTTTAAGTTTGCCCACAAGGGTCCTTTGCTAATCAAAAGTTCATTTGTGGTGCTAATGCTTGTATTTTGATAACAACATGCTTTTGGTTGTTTAATCATTGCATTATAGTAATTATCAGCCTTCAAAGCAAAGCTGCATGTTAAAATCGGAACTTGAGAATTCTCTGAATACTTTCCTTCTTAATTGAGGTTCATTGATTTAAAAATATGGCGGTGCAGCGTTCAGCACTCAGTGCAGTTATTTGTGTGGATTTTATACCTGTGTGTGCAGGTTTCCTCAATGTTGTCATATTTGCTGCCATAATCTAAGAAAATAAATGTGTTGTCTAGCTGCTCCAGTGTGAGTGAGTGTGGGTGTGTGAAAGTGCTGTGAAATGGACTGGCCCCCTTTCATGGATCTGATGGCAGTTTTGACATGAAACAATGTTGGGTCAGGTCAGGTTGGGGAGCATGCACTGGTACAGCGTGTTGCCACGCCCACCACACTAGGAAACAGCTCGGGATCCTGGGTGGATACTCCCCCAGGCAGACAAGCGGTCCAGTCCCAACCTCCAAAAATGACAATCTACCTGCCACAGCTAGGTGTTACGTGGACGTCCCCTTGTCCTGGTCCAGCCACTTGGTTCCTCAACAATGAGGATCCTGCGAGCCGGAATACCTTTGGGGAATTACGCCACATGTTCATAATGCTGTAACTGACACTCCTTCACAGTGCAGGAAACATGCCTCATTCGGGACTCTGTGAGCAACCTCGCATTCAACATAAAGTCAAACCAGTAGTACCCAAGAAAATAGGAATATTGCATACATCATATATATTAAAATCCCAAAAATGCTTTATCCTGCGGAGAAGCTACTGATGGTCATTCATTGATAACCTACTTGTCTTTTACAGAATTGCTGTAATCCTTATGCAGCTTAATTTAAAATCAGCCACTTTAAATCATAACTAAATTTAAATGTACTTATTAGTCTAATGTTATTTATTAAGGTCTTTTGCACACAATCACTGCACCACAACATACTGTACTATACTTAATATAAATTAATTGTTAACTAGAATTTTAGACATAAATGTAGGCATCCTTAAAAAATGTGCTTTCTCTTCTCTAAATAACTGTTCCTTAAAAAGCTTGAGCAGTTGCATGCTTAAGCTATACTTCTTGAACCTGTAAAACCTAAAGTATGAAGTCTTAGTGGCAGGCAGTAGTCAAATGTCTCATCTGACTATTTATCACAGCTTTACTGCATTTTTTTGTTTTTAACCTGAAGAAGTATTAGACACTTTGTATGTCTACTGATGGATCACATGTACTGTAGCTTCTAAAGGTAGATGCAAAAGGTCATGACATGAATTTAAAATGACTGGAAGACTTTCAGCTGAGAGTGTTTTTCACTATGCTGTGGTTATGCTTCAAGATAAAAGAGAGTGACCCAATTAACCTCACAAGTCAAAAGGAAAAGTTAGCCAAGATATACATTTGTGGCTAATTAGGTGTGAGAAATCTCACCATCCTTTTCAATTTTCAGGACTTGGTGGAATTGGCCTTTTGCTCACCAATAACCTATAGCTACAGTTATTTGGTCTTCATCTGACCTTTGCTCACACATGCCACCATCTTCACAACATATATATTTCAAATTTGTACTTTGGAATACTTTCAATGCATATTAGATTACAATTCTAAAGTTTAGAACATTGTTGAGAATGATCATTTGGCACTTACATAGTATACATCCAAGAATCTACCCCAGTTTCATCCTGTTGAATTAGTAAAGTTATACCTCTGAGAAAATCAAATAGCCTCAATGTCTGCCATTCAAAATTGTTTATTACAAAACAAAATCAATCCATTTCAATCTGTAACCATGTATTTTAATCCTAATTTACAATTCATTTGTATCATGATTTACTGCAACTTGACAATATTTTCCTTGTTTTTTAATAATTTTAAAAGGTATCTTTGGTTACATTTTCACACTTGTCAAAGTGCTTATTTATGACATTACTAGCACATAAAATGGATTGTCCTACTGCTTTGTGTGCCAGAAACTAATGTCATGGATATCATTTTCTTTACACAAGAAGCTCAAAGGGAAGACAGCTGCCTTTACAGATGTCAACTCTATGTGTCTTTGGTAAAATATACAGAATTCAGATAAGAAAATGTAAAGGTAAAACTGAAAAAATTATTTAGAACAAAGGAAAAAGCTGAGGATTTATAGGAAATGGAGAAGAAAAAATACAGCAATCAGACAGAAGAACAATCCATTGTTCAACATTGCTATTTTGTTTTCCTTTTTTCTGTTCTCATTCTTTTTCAGTTTACTACCTCATTCCAACTATATGAGCTCTTTATTGTGTTATTAGATCACCTGTGATGCTCACCTAACACAAATTTTGCCAATATATTCCCTTAGGTGCTATTCTAAATGGGGGAGGGGAAGAAATGTCAAAACCAGCTATGAAACAGCTATCTATAACCTCATACATTCTCCAATACCTGAATTATACTATGTATGTTCAACAGTAGGTAACCACAGCTAATGGTAGGTTGCTCACTGACTTGGCTGCCTTTTATTTTCACTAATTTATTTCAACCCCGTTTAACAGCAACAGAGGACTTCACAAAGTTCCCTTCATGCCCTTAAGGGACATGGAATAATGTCCCTGATGACATTTATCAGATTGCCCAGTTTCATAGTTATTAAGTCTATTCTTAATGAAAGAGTAAAAAGCGACAGAGCTCCTTAGAAAGTGTCCAGCAGCTAAGCAGACAGCAGGCTCTATTTAAATGTCTGTGGCTCCTCTCAAAGTGTCAGAAAAGCAGCAACCGAACACTGCATTTTATAACAAAGCACCAAACTGAACAAAAACTAAACTAAAAATGTAAATGAAAACTGAACTGAGACTCTTTTTAAAAAGAGTTCTAATAAAAAGCAGCTACTCCCTCCCCACTTCTCGCTCAAAGAGAGCACACGGTTTTCTTTTAGAAGAGCAAATGGATTTTCAAAACACAGAAAAAAGTTATCACACAAGTTCAAGAAAGATTCAAAAGTCAATCAAAAGCTGCACTAACCTGCAAACAAACTGGTTATACAAAACATTCTATGGTCCTGCTTTCAGCTTTCCCAGAATGCACTTCACTCCTGTTCAGTTTGACAAGTCTTTTATGCATCAGTTATTTACCTGAAATCTGTCTGGTGAAAAAGCTGAAGCAGCTCCCATGCAGCTCTGAAAGCATCTTAACAGCTGAGTGTTATTAATGTTTTTGGTTATTGTGAGTGTTAAAAATGGCAAAGTAAGAAAGGTTTTGTGTATTGTTTTAAATTCAAGATTTATTCCATGTCTTGTGTTTATTTTCCTTTTTATAGTTATTTTTAAAATATTCTTCATGCTTTTCTGTTGCTTTTCATGATTATTTTCTATTATTATGTTTACTTATAGTTTAGTATTCATGTATTTTATCTTTAAATGCCTCCCCTCTCTTTTAGATATGGGGACAACTTCCATTAGTGAAGGAGTTTACGTATCTTTGGATCTTCTTCACGAGTGATGGAAAAGGGAATGAAAGATTGATAAGCAGACAGAAGCGCCAACAGCTTTCCTGCGGTTACTGTATATATCTGCGGTGGTGACGTATTTAATAGTTGATCTACAGTACATCCCAGTCCTGACCTATTTTCATGAGCTGGTAATAACCAAAAAGAATGAGATGGTAAGTACAAGCAGCAGAAATGGTGGTGGCAGACTCAGAACATGCTGGTGGAATTATATAGTATCTCTCGGTTGACTTGGGTACACCGGGGAAGTTGCCAGGAAGTGCTGGAATCTGTATCTGGGGACAGGGAAATGTAGGCTGATCTACTTGACCTGTTGCCACTGCGACCCTCACCAGGAAAAAAAAGTTAGAAATAATGAATGAAAGAATGAGTGAATAAATGAAATATGTTTTGGAAGATGTTATTTTTGAAATACATCCTTTTGCTGTGCTATTTTGTTTTTATTATGGTCACCACCATTTTTTGTGTGTGACGCTTAACATTTTTACTGTGATGTTATAAATGTCAGATTTATGCAATTCCTAACTGTCCAAATTTGTGGATAAATCAAAACAAACAAACAAATAAAACATTGTGTTATTATTATTAAGTGATTTTGGTTTCTTTACTGTTCTTTGACTTTGATTTGCGTCTGCCATTTTAACTAAGACAACTTAAAATATTCTGGTTTCTGACTATTTCGCAATGTTTTTATTGTTCTACGATTCTGTCTAATGTTGTGGCCTTTATTTATTTAATTCCTCCCCTCCTATTGTAACATTTGCTTGTTAATACAATGGTGATTCATCTTCTGATTCCATCCTGCATCAAACTGTTGCTACCTTGGGCAGTCTTCACAATGTTCACGTCATTTGACCAGCAATTGGCGTACCAAACTTAAAAAATGTCCATGGCCTTGAAGAGATAGTCACAAAACTATGATGACCACATAAAAACCAAAACACAAAATGCATAGTCAGAAAAACAGTAATACATTACAAATAACAAGAGGAACAGTTCAAATGATGAAATAACAGAAATCCGAGGAAGCCAACAGCCTATATTCTGTCACACACGTGCGCTTAGGAGGCAATCAACAGGCCCAGAGGTGAGTTAATGGTTACAAGATGGGGGGGTTGTATGACGGTGTTAATGCCTCTCTTTCTGACCTTACAGAACTAAAGAAGAGAAATAATAAAGTACCTGACATAATTGATTCGGCAGATAACAGTTCATCCTACCATTCAACCTCCATAACAACACTTCCAGCTCCAGTTGATGACGTTTCTTCCAAACCTAACATGATGACGTCACTTTTCCGGTGTACACTGATGACGTCACTTCCGGTCCCGCCATGATGACGTCACGTCCGGCTCCCATTGATGATGTCACTTTTGGTCCCGCTATGATGACGTCACTTCTGGTCCCCACTGATGACGTCATATCCTGTTATTATCACTTCCTGTAGCCATTTTGATTCATTTGTGTATAAAAGCCGAGAGAAGTCACTTACCATTGTCAAATGTCTGATAAAATATTTCTTTTTCATCTTGACCAGGAGCGAAATATTACAAGGGGCCAATCCCCAAACCTTTATAGTTGTTTGTGACTTGTTTAATTGATCACAATTCATAACACATTTTACCACCAATGCCTGATGAAGAAGAAACTCCACTGTATGGATTGTACAGTATATTCCTGAAGTGAACTTTAAAGAACAAAGGAAAGTCAGTCAGAGAAAATGTTATCGAGCTTATTGTGATGTCAAAGGTACCTTGAAGGCTATACTCTTTAAAATTACTGACTTGCTGGATAAAATATGCATTTTTATCTAAAAGGCCAAGGCATTAAATCTTGGTAGTCATAGGTCTCCATCAGTGGTCACAGTGCCATATGTCCCTCAAATTCTTTTTGAAAAGTACAAATTGATTAAATTATGTTTTATTCATGTCACATAAAGCATTTACATCATAGTACAATATATCAGACTTAATATCTATGATAGATACAGAAAAATGTTACAAGAGCAGAATTGTATTATTTATTATAAAAAATTGCCACTGTGGGGGCAACTAATTGCCAAGTCCTTCAGTTTCAAATGTGATCAAAATACTTTTTTTTTTCTTGCTCTCTTCCTCTAAAACAAAGTCAGTTGCCAGCCTCATTGCAAGATACAGTTTCATTCATTCAGAGTGACGTTTTCCTTTACTGTATTAAGTAATCGCGTGGGCACTAAGTGGTGTTTGCCTTGATCAGCTCACTCTCAGTGATTGCTAAAACAACCAATGAAACTAAATGCAGCAGGCTGGAAGCTTAACAACTACATTTTTTTTATTCAATCGAAGTTTATTTTATGTATTCAAAGAAGCTACAGCATTAAAGCACATTTTCCTTAACCTAGCACAAGCCTTTGCGCATCTCATCATTATGAAAAGCACAGCATTTTTGGAGAGAGTGCACGTCTGGGGAGTAGCTCCGTACAATGGATTCTAAAATTGCTCTACAATTTAAACAAGACAACTTCTAGAGCGTGCGTATGGTTCAGGAAATGTATGCTTTGGCCCCTGTCCTTGTGCTGCATAAATGTTAAAGGAACAAATGAAAGTGAAAGCAGCGGCCTGCAGGCAGTATGGCCACACAATATTTTTATTTGTCGAGAGAGATGTTTTTTTTCTTATGAAACATCTGGGTGTTTTATTGAAAAAACACAAATTTTCCTTAATCCCATGCACAGAACAATTAATTTCACCTAAATACCAACCATAATACCACCGTGGCTGTTTGCATGCTTGTTACAATTAAGAAGGTAAGAAATTTGTGAAGTGAGATGAGACTATTCAGGTCCATCAAGCTCATTTGTTTTGCTAATAGCTAAGCTCTCACAATATCCCATTCAGATACTTCATAATGGTTGTCAAGGTTTCTGCTTCAAACTAAATGACTTGGTAGTTTGTCCTAGATTCCTGCAACCCTCTGTGTAAAGAAGTGCTCCCTGGCTTCAGTCCTATAAGCGCCTTCCCTCAATTTCCACTGGTGTTCTTGTGTACGTGATTTGCTGTTAATGGTTACTAAATTCTGCTATAACTACTTTGTCAATGACTTTGAGAATTTTGAAGAACTGGATTACGTCTCCTCTGCTCAAGTTTGATTTTCTACCAGTGTACATGTTCTGAAGCCCCAGGATACATCAGGTCACTCTCCTATGCACAGCTTCAAGCACTCCTATGTCTATACACAGTGGAACCTCGGTTCATGACCATAATTCGTTCCAAAACTCTGGTTGTAAACTGATTTGGTCGTGAAACGAAGCAATTTTCCCCATAGGATTGTATGTAAATACAATTAATCCGTTCCAGACCATACGAACTGTATGTAAATATATATTTTTTTAAAGTTTTTAAGCACAAATATAGTTAAATAAACCATAGAATGCACAGTGTAATAGTAAACTAAATGTAAAAACATTGAATAACACTGAGAAAACGTTGAACAACAGAGAAACTAACTCTGCAATAGTTCGCGCTATAGCGCTACCATCCGCTGGCTAAAAAACACTTTTTTTAATAAGTTTTAAGCACAGGGAAAAAAATGAACATTTGAAAAAATCTGTAATTTAATAAACCACCAAGAAAAGTAACATTGCAACAATGCACGCTACGAACCGATCACTATAAACAGAAGTGAAAACAAAATCAAGCCCAGTGCATTCTTTAACTGCCTTCCTACCTTATGCGGCCAGCCCCCTCTCTCTCGTGCTGCCTGTGTGTGTGTGTGTGTGTCGCGCTCTCTCGCTCTCTCTCTTGCTCGCTGCACAGGAAATGCACTGGGAGAGACTGAACATGTACAAACCGAAAGGGAAACTGGCTTGTTCGTATACCGAGTGTGTGGTCGTGAACTGAGGCAAAAGTTTGGCAAACTTTTTGGTTGTAAACCGATTTGTACGTGTACCGAGATGTTCGTGAACCGAGCTTCCACTGTATTATTTTGACCAGAAACTGCACAAAATACTCCAGACACAGTCCCACGAGTACGTTATATAGTTTGAGCATAATGCCACTCTATTTATTTTCAACAGTTTTTATAATATAACCCTAACATGTTATTTAACTTTTTAATAACTTGTGCAAATTGCGAAGATGATGAAAATGTTATGTCAAATAAACCCCTAAATCCTTTCCAGAGGTTGCTTCCTTTACAACAGTGTCTCCCCTCTTGTATTTATATTGTATTTTCCCTTTGGCCAGGTGCTGTACTTTTCCCACATTAAACTGAACTTTCCAAGTGCTTACCCAGTTTTAAAGTAGGTCCAAGTCATTTTGAATTGTTTTAGCTACCTGCTCTTTGTCTGCCATTCCACCAGTTTCAGTGTCATCTATGAATTTTACATGTTTACTGACTATACTGAAATCTATTTCAGTAATATAAATTAGAAAAATTAATAGTTCAAGGGAAGACCTCTGATGGACTCCACTGACAACCTCATTCCACGTGGAAACATGCTCCTCTTATCTGTACTATTTGTCCACTGACAACGCTACCTGTGATGCCTGTGTACGCTACCTGTGATGCCTACAGATTCTAGTTTCAGAAATAATCTTCGGTGTGGTACTGTATTAAAGGCTTTTTAAAAGTCTGAGGAAATTTTTTGAGTTTTCAGGGCAAAAGCAATTTTACAGTATTTTGCCTTGCTGCTGGTTGGCAGGGTACCATTTTGCTCTGCAGTTCCAGTTCATATGTTGGGACATATTTCAGGAAATAGTTTATTTAGGATTCAAATAATGCTTTATTCTTTAAATTGTTATAATTAAATGGATTTTACTAATCACCCATTTCTTTAAATATGGAATTTAAAGTTATCTTTAAATAAAGAAGAAGCGGGTATAAAGGGGGCAGTATCTGTAATTCATTAAATCACATCTGTAGATCATTTTAAGATACCTTTAAATAAAATGATGGTAATTTAAAGATGTCTTTATGTGATAAAAGTAACATTTTAACATCTTTAAACAATTTAAAGATAACTGTAAATCATTTATAGGTATGAATTAAATGCATCTTGAAACTGTTTACAGATAATATTTAAATTAATTATATATATCTTAAATTGTGATGTAATTAAAGAAATGCATAATAATTTCAAGATATTTGAGAATTTGTAAAGCATCCTTGAAATATTTAAAGATATGTGTAAATAATTTACAAATATCTATAAGATCTTTAGATACCTTTAAATCATTCAAAGGATATCTCTAATTATCATGTGGTTTGCCATAATACCGTGTTCCTGCATTATTACCAAAAAATATCTAAATTAAATCCGACAAAATTGTACAGTTCAAAGTTTTTTTTAATTTTATTGATTTTATTAAATTCACACATCATTCCATACAAATAAGTCAATTTTTACAAACATAAGATCGAAAACAAATCAATCCCCACCCTTGAAAATGAGAGTAAAACTTAAAGCTAGTAAAAATAAGTAAACAGATGAATTCATTAAGTGAATAATGATAAATAGAGAAATTGTCAGTGCTTTAAAAGCTTATTCTAAAATGTTATTGATAAGATCCTACCAGGTTCTGAAAAAGTTCTGCACAGATCCTCTAAGTGAGAATTAGATTTTTTCCAGTTTCAAATAATATATGTAAAACATCAGTTAGGATTCTTCCAGTTGAGAAAGATAAGTCTATGTGCCAATAGTGCAGTAAAGACAATTACAGTTTGTTTGTTCTTCTCCACTTTGAGCCCACCTGGGAGTCCACCTGTCTGAAAGGCACTTAAAAATTTTGGTCCAGAATGATGTTAATTTGGTGCAGGTCCAAAACATGTGGTCTAGTGAGGCTGGAGCTTGATTGCAACATTTGCAGGTTGAATCTTGCCCTGGAAACATTTTGGATAATTTTAAGTGAGAGAGATGTGCTCGATACTGTATATAATTTTGAGTTGAATAACTGTATGCTTTGCGCATATGGAGCTCAATTGGATTTTCTGCATTGCAACCTTCCACTCCTTTTCTGAAACATTGAGTGAGAGATCCTTTTCCCTCTGTTCTCTTGGATCTTTGAAAGGGAAGGACTGTAAAATGGGTTCATATATTGCAGTCCTCAAGACTGATCAATATCAAAATATTGACATAGCAATTTAAGACATAGAATCACAGAATCAATGAGGCACTGGGATCATGTAGAGAAATATGCCAGAAATTCACCTTCTTGGTTATACTGATGATCATTATACAGATCTTTACTCTCCTTTTAAATATTTAAATGAGCGTTGTATTTCATGCAAACTCATTTATATCACTATAAGAAAGTTTATGAAAAAGACTCAGTTAGAAGGTAACAGAAATTACAAACATGCATACAACTATAATAGTAAAATTAATCTAATGATGGTAAAATTCTTGATAAGCTGTCAATATTTTTTAATATTAATTTTTGGTGGGTGTGTAAATCATGTTTTAATATTAAGCAATATCCATGCCATAGAGATTCTACAGAGTGCTTTTTTAAATGAAACATTTCACTGTTTGACTGTTCACATTTTGAGACTCTTAAGGTTTTCTAATACACTCTAAGCCTTCACCTAATCTGTTATATTATTATTATTTTATTGGTCTGTTCTGGTTATTCTAATCATCCTTCTTTTGATGCCAACTACCAGTAGGTGAGTGCAAGCAATTTTACTGTGGCTACAAATTCAGTTCTTGCTTGATTACCTGTTTATGTCATATTTACATTTTGCAGGATTGGCTTCAATTCGTTGCCCTTACAAGGAGTTTAATGTACCATTAATTTTGCGCAAGGTTATTCAGAGCTTGTCATTTTATTATCATCTTCTTCAAAGGTTAACCATTATAGTGGTTGCAGATTTTGCTTACAGAAACACCTTTCCTGTTTTAAACTTTGGAAACAATTTATATTAAGCGTATCTTATTACAGTGTACTTTCAGTGGACTTCAGTTATTCCCTGCCTAAGTACAGTGCCTAGTCATTATTACTGTGAACTTACTAAAGTAGTACAATTAACAGCATACAGTAGGTAAGTAAGCATTTCTTCTTTCCTGCCTGATTGTGGACTTACCAAAATCATTATTTGGATTACACAGTACGTACACCTCAGTAGTAGTAGCATGTGTAGTAGCGTCATATGTACGAAGTGCAGTAAAATTCATTCTTGCATGTTAAACCATACGACATGTTGCCACTCTAATGATAATAGAGAATTTATTAAATGAAAAACAACATATAATCTATTATTTCTTTTAAAGATATATAGACTCATATATATATATATATATATTATATATTATATATATATATTATATATATATATATATATATATATCATTACTGAATAACAGAAGTATAAGCAAACTGAAATAAATTGTAATTGCATATTAATAGTGTCTGATCTGGCAATGGACACAGAGTAGTAGTAGTCATAGTACTAGGAGTATTGTCACATGTAAATAGTACAGTTAAATTCTTACTTGTAAAGTGCCATAGAAAAGTATCTGTCCTCTTCCTGACTTTCTCTGTTTTTGCTTATTCATAACACTCGATTGTTTCTGATATTCAAACAAAGTTAGTATAATACAAAAGACAACCTGAGTTACACAGATTTTAAATGATAATTTAATTTAACTGTGTTCTGTTTTACAAGGGATAGCAAAAGAAAAATGAAAAATGATCAAGAGAATTGTAGACAGAGAACAGGCAAAAGGTCTAATAAAGGAGTTAAACTGACCAGGCATCAAAAACAAAACTAGAACTGGAAGACGAAGTGAAAAAAAAAATCCCACAAGTGCAGAGAAACCAAAAAGAGCAACAAACAATATTTTGTTTTCTTCTAAGTGAAATAAGGGTTAATACATCAAAATGAAATAACCCTGGCATTTCCAAGGATGATCTTTAAGCTGTTGCTCTAATGACATGTCCAACAAATGTGTAGCAGCAAATTTTGGAAATCATTAACAAGAAAACATAAAAAGGCTCTAAAATAGCAAAGCTAATAAAAAAGCAAAATGGCGTCATGGCAAAATGTAAATAAATTACTGGATATGCTTCCTAACTATGCCATATATTACCACATAACCAAAATCCTTTCAGATGAATATGCCAGATTCCATATAAACATTGATAGGATTCAGAAAAGACTAAATAAATAAAAAAAAATCAAGATCAAAACAAGATGCAGACCTCCAGATGCAGACCCCTGCATGGCAGGGGCCTGTCAATGGAGATGCGAAGTGAAGAGTCTTAGAACAGCATTGAGCGTGTATATAAAGATGGATCTGAATGAACAGCACAAATAAATAAATAAACATTTCACAAAAAGTCAAAAATAAATTAAAGAGCATATAACGTCAATAACAAAAGATAATTTATTATTCTTACAGTGTACCATAGCAGAGTCCTCCTCAAAACTACTACATTGCATGTGCATTGAACCAGCTAATATATAAACATACTGTACAATATCCCAATTTTATACACATGCTATAGTATCTCCATAACACAATGAAAGAGTTTAAAACTTGCATGTTAAGTATGTCGACTTAAAATTTTCATGTCATGTATTTATAAAATAATTGGCAAATGCTTCTACAAAACTTAATTAAAACAAAAAAAAGGGGCAAGTCTGGCTGAAAATTACTACAACAGGCCCTTCTGTGACTATTCCAGCCCACTGGATCCTAGCATTTCCTCATGGAAATAATCACAATGCCCTTAACATAAGAGTATTTTTAGATATTCAATAGAGACCTTATCTCACAAAAGCATTATGGTATTGTAGTAGCTAGCTGATTGCCCTAAAGATGGGCAAGACTGGATGTAATAATGACAGGAACCTGTCACCACAGGTTAATTGAACATACCTATAAGACTAGTTTTGGGAAGATTTGTGCTACATTCTTTAAGACTGCAAAGACTCAAAAATGATAGGAAAGACTTTCAGAGTAGAGAATAAATGAAAAGAATCTGGCTGCAAACCTCTCTGCTGCTGCTCCAGCCCCACAACACTGTAACATCATATAGGACCCTGAACAAAATGACAGGGTCCTGTGGCTAGAGCAGCCAAAACATGGTCTGCTGATGGAGGTCTGCAGCCAGAATTTATTGTGGAGCTTGACATTTTAAGAGCTTGCTTCTCCCACCTGACCCTGAAAGGCAGTGTGGGCAACAGCCTTTACAAGCTCTTAACGACCATACTGATCACAGTCCGGACAAAAGCAAATAAGTAATGAGAGAAATAATCACACATATATGAATTTCTGAGCTATACAGTGTATTTATATATTGACACAATATGATAAAAAAACAATATGATTAAAACAAAAGAAATGTTTTTTAACACAAGTCATTTGAGAAGATTTAGCATGTTTATTGTGCAAATAAGAATAGAAACAGATTTTTTTTTCATAAAGTATGCATGCTACATCTCTGCTTGTTGTAATTTGGCTTTAAAGGATGATTGTTTAAAAACTACTAAGGTGGCATCCTCCTCCTGGGGAGGGCACTTTTTTTTTTTTTTTTGTCAGTACTCATTTTTTTACTGGTTGATCTGTTGCAAAATTACTGAGTTACAGCCCGAGCTTATGGTTTAGAATGGTCTTAAAAATTATAGCCAATGGGCTATAAATATTAACCAAGCAGAGCCACTTTTGATAGTCTCTGTTCTTTACTGTCTATTGGTTTAGTGATGCAGCAGTAAATGTAGTTTGATATTTCTCTTTCTGGTCAAAGAATCAATGACACAAATGTAAATGTTTTTCTTTTACACCAAATGCATGGAAGAGGTAGGGTCCGATTAAGTGAAAAGTCACACCAAAATAGTCACAGGTGTCAGGGTTCTGGTATTTTAAAGCGACTGCAGTAAAATCTTTGAGTTTCCCTTCCCTTACCAAGACCAAGGAAGGTAAACGATGCAGATTTAAATCTTTGGTGTGCATTCCATCATACTACTAATGGATATGGTCCTAACACTTCAGGTTTAGTTTAATGTCAGTATTTCTCTGTTCGTCACCCTCGTCAAGGCAGAATTTAGTCATTGTCCTCTTGCGTGTTGGTCACAGAAGAAGGCTAGTTATAGGAAGGGCATCTAACCATAAAAATGTCTGCTCAAATACCCCCATGATTTTGGGGGAAATCAATCCTCCTGGGTAAACCCTGAAAATGGCTGTTAACATGTCAGAAACATGAAAGAGAGAATCTTATTTTATTTGTAAGCCAAAAAAGCCTTATACTGCACTACACAGATCATACTCATGGTAAAATGTGAATTATTTAGTAGTGATGGAAAGTTGTTAGAAAAATAAATTTAGTATGATGTGAAATAATGGGAAAACTTCAGCAGGCTTTACAATCATTTTGTTTTTACTGATGAGAAATTACATTTCTACACCTAAAAAAAGAAGAGATATACAATATTCCGTGCATATGTATCTTTTTCATGCTTAATTAACTTTTAAGTCTATTATGTCATACAGTAATAAGATACATTTCCTACCTCTTACTGAATGTCTTGTTTAATTAAACACTTTTTTCCCGTGGTGAGGAATTATGAATGATACAGCAGTATCCAACATTCCAAGGTAGTTTTTTTTTTCGATCAATATTTTAAATTCTTTTTTGTGAAATGTTTTACAAACTTTCTTAAATTGTTTTCCATATTTGGCTTTTAATCATATTATTTTAAGGAATATTTGATTGAATTTATTGTGGTTTATAAAGTGTCTAATGCAAAAGACTTTATTATAATATACCAAAAGTCATTTCCACATGGCTCCTGCAGGTCCTTGCCTCACATGGAGTGTGGAAGACACCCATCTCAACAAATCAAGCCAAAGAGAAACTCGACAGGCCTCTAATTGTGATGGCATGTTCCATTTGAACCCTGCTGTATATGGTACACACAATGTCCAAACAGTGTGTTCTTGTGCTTAAACAGCAAAATACAGTAGATAAGCAGAATAAAAAAAAACATGGTGATTCAGGCAAATCTATTCACCCATCTCTTACTGGATCTATTCGTTGCTTGCAGATAAAGACCCTCTAATGTATCATACTTTTCAGTGGATTTGCTGTTTTATGGGCATCTGCATATCAATGCCCGAGTGGACATCATCAACTGATGAGTCAAAAATAAGATTTAAAATCAGATACTTATGATTGTAATCGAAACATAGATTATAATTATCTGAATTTCTTGACTTAATTTATTCATTTTTTAATATATGAGTACTCCTTTAGAGTACTGTTTATTTTGGCAATTCTATACATGGAAGATACTGAATTATTTCTATATGTTCATCATCTCTAATATTTCAAAGGTGTTTTATTTTTTTTTTTTCATTTCAATGCATATTGACTAATGCTATTCTCCATTTGTCTTGCCTTCAATAATTGAATTTAACCTTGGAAAGTACAAATGTGTATAGGTGTTTTCAGTAGTTGGACACTATATATTTTGATTGGTATACATGTGTAATTTTGTGTAAATGTTTTCCAGCCTGTTTTCTAAGAAGACTGTAGTACAAGAACACATCATATTAAAAAGAATTATGCTTAGGAGCAGCACTCTGCATTTCTTACTAGGATGGACTCTTTCAACAGTATAAGTAAGATGACAAATGTGTCATTATTTAATATTCATACCCGTATGATTTACATGAATGAATGTGTTGCACTGATAACAAAAAGTCATAAATCAACTTCTAAATATGTGTGAATATATGCAACAAATTTATTGTTTATTTTATAAAAGTTAAATGTCACATTTGTTGTCGAGCTATACACATTTGTGGTATTCTTATTAGTATTACAAATTTTTATTTTATTTCCTAAAAGGAGAACATTACAATGGCATGCTACTCAATCAAACAAATAATAACATCACAGATACAACTATTTATTTATCAATACACAGGAAACAGAAAGAAAAACAGAAAAGAGGAAACAGAAAAAAAAACAGAAAAGAAAAACAAGATTGCCTCACCTATGAAGAGATACGCAAAAAAAAAAAAAAAAAAATATATATATATATATATATATATATATATATATATATATATATATATATATATATATTATTTTAAATACAATCAAACAATTTTTAGCATAAGAGACTCAGTCACAGGCCCAGCATGTTTATTCTACAATAATATTAATGAATTCTTGTCATGTTTTAGAAAGGTTTTGGAAATGTCTTCTAAGAGAGAATTTTTTTTTTTAATACAGAATAATAGAGATAATACAGAACGCGACATATCACATACATTATAGAAGGTTGGGACTTTTCCATTTAAGCTGAATAAGTCAGTGTGCTGGTAGTGTAGCATAAAATATTACAATTGATTTATTCCTGTCCACTTAAATCTTATCTGGGAGTACACTAAATATCTCTGTTAATTGATTACCAGTGACTGTAACGCCAAGTATGTCAAGATGTTTGTCCAAAATTATGATAATTTTGTGCTTTCCCAAGACATATGACCTAGTGACGTTGTCATTCTTATAGTCTAGTGGCTTACTAGTGAACTTACTTGTGAATTTCCCCTTGGGATTAATAAAGTATCTATCTATCTATCTATCTATCTATCTATCTATCTATCTATCTATCTATCTATCTATCTATCTATCTATCTATCTATCTATCTATCTATCTATCTATCTATCAGACTTTTTGCCCAAGGTCCGAGGCTCACATGCTCTCCAGGTACACTTACTTACCCAGAGCTAATTACTTTACATGGTGAACAGTAAACTGTAATGAGGTGCCCAATACATTTGCAGTGATCACCAAAAATGATCAATAATCAAAATATCACCAAAATTTGATTTTAAATGGCAATGTATATACTGAATTTCAGACATTATATGAAAGTTACTTTATTCATCTTCAGGGGTTCTCATATGCAGAGAAACTTAAAGCTAAAGGTCATATAGTATAATCTATTTTTTGTTAGAATGCTTAAGAACAAAGGCACACACAGGCGTGTAGAGTAACTGCATGGTTAACTGAAATCATTTCTGTAAATATTACATAAATAAAGCTATGTCCTCTGCTGTTTCCTGCCCATCTTTACAATGCATTAACATCTCATTGCCATTCATCGCTGCCATCCAGTTTTTTGAAACTTTTCTTGAATCAGTTCACCTGGATACAGATGAAGAGCCAAGAATTTATAAATGTGGCAAACACTTTGCACATTCTCCTGTTTTCACAGTTGGACCAGAGATTCTTCTGTTATTGTTGATGTGTCAATTTCCTATGCCATATCAGCTTGTTGTTTCACAAAGTTAATCCATCATTAAAGGTCAAGATAACTATTACTTTCACTGTAATGTTTGAGTGTTTTTCTTTTCACTTCCCTATCCAGTCTTGAAATGTGTGTGTGTGTGTGCGTGTGCGTGTGCGTGCATGTGCGTGTGTGCGTGAGTGTGTGTGTGTGTGTGTGTGTGTGTGCACAGTCAAAAGCCAGGGTTGTGAGGATAATCCAAACAACGCCTACAAAATGCTAATTCAAAATTGAAGGAAGATTCTTTGCCGTAAGTTGTTAACCTTTAATCAGAAGCACTACCACTAACACTGTCATTTTATTGGAGTCAATCTTAGGTGGCAATTAAGACAGCCAGCTTAAATAAAATTACATTGAACTGATGATGTTACACATCAGGTAACTGCAAATGTAGCAATGCTGATACTGCAGTAACAAAGGTAATCTAAAATAGCAGCACTAAAGGGTTAACAAAGAGCACAAGAACCAAAAAGTAATGATAAAACATGACAACAGTTTCAAAACTAAAAAGAAACGGCAAAATGAAAGTCAAGCTGGGATCAGGAATGTTTAAAACTTTAGGAAAAAAATACAAAGTCTCAGAAAAAAATATTTCTAATACCTTACAAAAATTACAGATTTTGAAAGATTCAAAGCAATATGTGTGTGTGGAATGATTTGGCAGGGAGACAAAGTTGTGAAATAAAAGGAACTGTTTCAGAATTTTGTGCCTACTGCAAAATATATTTTCTAATTATATTAACATATACATAAAGAGTAAAAACCTTTCTATATAAAATAATGAAGATTAATAGGGAGGCATAAAAATAAGCACAGCTTGAATAAAAATTCTTCCCTAAATATGTACCAAAAATTCCATGAATTCCTTGTTTGACACATATTAATTAAAGCGCCATTTAATTTAAATATCAAGATCAAATATGCCTAAATTGATCAGAAATTGATGATAACAAGAACTAAAATATGCTTTTGCAAAATAAATAAATAAAACTATAACTCCATAATTCAAGGTTTGCTATCATCATTTTATGCCAAGCTGAATTTTTAATCTTCTTATATTATGAATTTGCATGGAAAATACATTAGTAAGTTCTCATTGTAGCACAAGGGAAATAAAGTATTAAGCTTTGGAGATGAACTTTGTTCCTTAGTATCTGCTGTTGTGCCAAGCGCTACTCATTCTTGTCTGTGAAATCGTGATCAGCAAAATGTATTTTTCATGCTGGAGGAACAGCTTTTGCAGGAGACAGAGGTGTCAACCAACTGATAACAAATGTTAAAATGTAATTACACTTCAATGTTTCTGTTCTCTAGTATCAGAATAAGGTCAACCTATATGTGGCAAACTAATACAAATATTGTGCATTTATTTTGGAATTCTAATCAAACCATTAAAAATATTCAGCTTATTTTTAAATGAACTAAACAAACACTTTTAATACAGAGCATTTGCAAACTTATAAAATATAATAATATACTGTAAATATAAACTCAGTATGCATGCAACCAAAATAAATACCTAAAACAATTAAATTCCTTGATACTCTTTGAAATTTCAGATAACAGTTTAAATAGGAGGAACCTGTAGTAGTAGTAGTAGTGGTATAATGAGTGCAGAGTACAGTGAAATTCTTTCTTGTATGTCTGACCACAGAACGTATCTATCTCCACCATGATAAACAAGAATGTATTTAATACAATTGTTAAAACAACATAAATATTTTCTAAAAAGATATATATCTTGACTGTATAGATCTGTGATCGTGAGTCCTTCCTTCTAATGGTGTTGCGATGTTCCTGTATACGTGTTGCAATTCTTTTTGATGTTTGTCCAATGTATACCGTTGGGCAAGAACTGCATGGAATGCTATAAACTGAGTTTCGTGTTTCTGCTGTCGATTTCTTGTTTTTAGCGTTGAAAAGGATAATGCACAGATTGTTTGCAGGCTTGTGTGCTATTCTGATGCCTGATTTGGCCAGGGTGCATGAATTGCAACATGTATACAGGAACATTACAGCGCCGTTAGAAGGAAGGACTCACGATCACAGATCTATACGCATACAAAATCAACAGGACATATGTCAGAGGGGGACACTTTTACATTTTTTTTGTGCACTGGGTGGTTCCATTAGGCACCCACTGTTCGGACTGGGGGGTGAGAAGTTAAAAGGCTGTCTGTACTTATTAATGGTATTTGCTGTCTTGCAAGGGAGTCACTGCTTTGAAGTCTGTCCTTAGAGAATGTTTGTATTTATCTGGCTTGGAAATATTGGTTCCTAATCAGCATATCTGTACTTATTAATGTTTGGTAACCATACATTTTGTTAACTTGTGTTTTTATTAATTGTTAAACCCAGGCAATTTAGATGTGCCATTGATTAAACTGTTTGTCCAGGACTGACAACAGCAGGGGCTGAAGTAAATATAAACTCCTGGCCAGCAGAAGGCAGGGGGGAGAGTCCACAGGAAACGCTGCCAAGACACTCGGACAGAGCACAGGGGCTCGTAGGCAGACGAGGGTACCTGGCTGGCACGACGTGAGGCACAAGGACGGCAACATTTACTTCCAGGGAGGAAGAGACAGTTCCACAAGGAGACGCCAGTTGTGGGTCCAGCGAAAGAGGGAAGCCGCATGAGAGGACCAAGCGAAGCTGACAGATGAGGAATGAGGCGTGCCTAGGTCCCAGCCACACAAGGAGCCCAGAGTGGAAGAAAAAGGAACAACGAAGAGACGCTGACAGGGAGTCAACAATTTGACACAACTTCTGCCGGGAAACAGAGTGCATCCATGGACAGTTCAACAATTAAGTGTTGGGGTAACACAGTGCACAAACTGGACTCTGCACCACTAAAGGTTGTATCCTCCAATTCTTGTGTTTAACGGACTTTTAGAGGGTGGACTGTGTATTTTCCTTTTTTAAAAAAGGGAAATTGATTCCTGATATGTTTAGTTTTTGTTATGTTCGTTTATCCTTTTAATGTACCTTATATTGTTTTGTGTAATAGAACTTACTGTTGCTTTTTTCTAAAATTACTGTTGTGTCTTTCATTGTGTGTTTACTCACCGCCCAATTTAAAGAAACCTGTGTGCTATTATTGGTAAATTTCAGGAGTTCCCAGTCTCTTGATAAAACTGGGTGGCGTAGTCGGATATTTTAATAATGTCTAAGTTATATTACCTATAAGTGTGACCAGACACCTGTGACACATACATTTAACTGGAACAATGTACAAGTAAGATTTAAGGCCAGTACTAAAAGTGCCAGAGAACTGGCTGAATCTTGGCTATCAGACAAAAACACCATTAACAGACATTTGGACATAAGCCCAGCATATGCAAACTTAAGTAGAACATATTCATAATAAATAAAACGTTACGACCAGTACTAACCCATCCCCCCCGACACAGCTCCCACCACCCCCACCTAATTTTTGCTATATATTGCCTTTGATTCTTTTTTTTTTTTTTTAATTTTATTAATTTTATTGTAATCATTCATACAAATTGATCAATTTTTACAAAAAATAGGATTGAAAAACAAGTCAATCCCCACCCCAGAGAGAGAGCATGGCCAACGGGGTAAAACTTAAATTGATGAGTTTAATAGGCCAGTAGAGATGAATGGAGAGGAAAAAGAAATGCGGAGATAATTACTTCCTCGGTGCTTTAAGAGCTTATTCTAAAATTTTATTAATTACAGTATATCATGCCAGGTTTTTAAAAAATTCTGTACAGATCCTCTAACTGAATATTTGATTTTTTCCAATTTCAAATAGTATAAAACATTGGTTATCCACTGACTTAAAAGAGGAGAGTTAGGATTCTTCCAGTTTAGCAAAATAAGTCTGTGTGCCAAAAGTGTAGTGAATGTAATCACCGTTTGTTTGTCCTTCTCCAATTTAAGGCCATCTGGAAGAACACCAAACACAGCTGTTAAAGGGATTGTGACACCAAGGCTGTCTGAGAGGCACTTAAAAATTTTGATCCAAAATGACTTGATTGCAGTGTTCGCAGGTTGGATCTTGCCCTGGAAACATTTTTAGGCGAGACAGATGTGCTCGATATATAATTTTGAGTTGAATAATTGCATGCTTTGCGCATATGGAGCTCGAGTGAATTCTCTGCATTGCTACTTTCCACTTCCTTTCTGATATATTGATTAAGAGATCTTTTTCCCATTGTCCTCTCGGATCTTTGAAAGGGAGGGACTGTAAAATAAATTTATATATTACAGAGATGGTATCTAAGTTCTTGAAGTTGAGCAATATTTTTTCCAGCATGGACGAGGGTGCAAGATGAGGAAAATTTGGCAGGTTCTGTTTAACTGTTTAGCTGGAAAGTTAAATTTGGAATGTAATTGTTTGTAGGATGCAAAGATGTTGTCTGTACAAAGATCTCTGAGCAATTTAATCCCAAATTGTTTACAGATATTAAAAACTACATATGTTTGCGAGGGTTGAAAGAGGTGGTTCTCTTGCAGAGGTGCCACAGATAAAAGCTTCTCCATCTTAAAATGCTTTCTACATTGGTTCCATATTCTGAGTGAGTGAAGCACAATTGGGTTATTAGTATATTGGCGATACCTTGCATTTATTGGGGGAATATAAAGAAGTACTGCAGGATTTTACTTCTATTGCAGACCAGGGGGGTATTTTTTGTATGTGGATTACTCGTTTAGCCGGATGTAATTGTTGATGATTTGGCATGATCCTGTATCTGTCGGTTTTGTCATAGCAACACATCCTAATCCTCAAACCTCCTCGGAGCAGGTTTGTTCTATGTAAACAAGGATTAGCTCACACACTTAATCAGTGTCCATGCGTGGAATTCATTCAGTCATGACTTCGCCGTTTATGAATGATCAACCAATTGATATCGGTACGCAAATTATAAGAAGAGAATTTCATATAGAGAGGGGTTTGCGCGATCGGCAAGATCCTTTATTGCTCCCGGAGGAAATTCTTTTCGAAAGATACCGCTTTAACCGAGGGGGAATATTGGGGGAAGATTTAATCGTAGGCAAGAAATTATTATCTATAAAGAAATAATCTATTCTTCAGTAGCAATGATGTACTGTTGAGTAGAAAGAATATGTTCTTGAGTTTTGGTTTAGAAACCTCCAGGGGTCTGATAAGTTGTGGTCAGTTAGAAACTGTGTAATTATCTTTGCAGTGTTAGATGTCATCACCCCTGTGACAGGAGTCCTATCTAAGAGTGGATTTAAAACACAATTAAAGTCCCCGGCCATTATAATTTTATGAGTGTTCACATTGGGAATGGATGCAAATACGTTTTGTATGAATTCCTTATCATCGACATTCAGTGCATAAACATTTATCAAAATCATTTTACAGTTAAATAAGTTGCCCATGACCATCACATATCTCCCTTCCAGATCAGATACTACATCTGATGCTACAAATGGGACTATTCTATGTATGAGAATTCTCACACCTCTAGTTTTCTTTGTATAGCTAGAATGGAACATTTGGCCAGCCCAGTCATTTTGCAGATGGAACTGATCCTTTCTTAGTAAGTGGGTCTCCTGGAAAAATACTATTTTAGTGTTTAAACCTGTTAAGTAAGAGAGTACTTTCTTTCTCTTTAATTCGTGATTCAGGCCTTTAACATTCCAGCTCACAAAGTTAACTGTCCCATCATGGAGATATTGATTCTGAGTTTCTGATGTCAGTTTATAGTCTTAACTGGAAGTAAGACAGCTTTAACCTTAATTTCCTATTTCCCCATGAGTTATTGCCATGCAACCTATTGTTACGTTGGTAGTTATAATTATAAGAATTAAAAGGATAGATTAGATATAGCTTGCTCTCTTTCTCTCCCCCCTTATCCTCTGATGAAGGCTCCTGGTAGGGGCTGAAAGCTCAAGAATAATATATATATATATATATATATATATATATATATATATATATATATATATATATATATATATATATATATATAAACAAATGCTGTATATGTCAATGTTATCCACTAGTCTGCTACTCAGGTATAAAAATTTAATCTAAAACTAAAATGTTTAATGTTCAGTTACTAACTATTAATCATTTTTAGGTGCATTTGTATATAATGCTAGGAGCATCTATTTCAATAGTCATGTCTTTCTGTCTGTCTGTCTACCTGCATGAAACAACTCGTCTCCCAGTGTGGGGCAATTTTGTTGAAATGTAGCACACTTATCCTTACAGGTAATTTGTCAACACAGCTTAACTTTTGCTGAGTTATCTCCAATAGTTTGGCCTATACTAAGTTTTGTAATTTCAAAATCTCTCATTGATAAGCATTGGCAAATTTGAAAACACATCTGTATTAAAATGTAGCAGAAATGTTCTGTGTAATGTCACCAATTACGAATTAGTTTACTCTTTCAATTTTACTTTGAGAGTGGTTACATCAACATGTATATTTTGTATGTTTTCCTCTATTAGTTATCCGACAGCTGCTGGAATCCCCAGGACTAGTTAGTCAAAACTACGCAAGCTGCTCGTTCAGAAACAAACACATGAAAAAGTCACCTAGCTGGAAATGAATGGAAGAGCAGAGACATTTTGTAAGCGCTGGTCAAAAGACATACAGTAGGCTGAACTAACCGTATTTACATCATGGCTACATTATCTGCAAATTATTATATGTAAAGAATAGACTCTATCAAGCTGCAGGTAAAAGGTGTTTGAATAAATTAATCACAAGGAAACACCGGTTTAAGTATGGGCAGAAGATCAGAGCATATAACAAGGACTGCACTGCATTTAACAGTTTCTATGGTGCACAAAGGGCTAAGGTGTCGCAAATAGCACAGCTGGAGCAGACATACAACTTGTATTGTGCTAAAACTGCTGCTTAGCGGTATAATGTTTGGTTAAGTTTTGAGGTTACAGCATGAACAGCCGCTTTTCCACTGCTGTATTTTGAGACTATCATTAAAATATTTAAAATACGTAACACTTTTGGTTTTCCCGTTATACAATAAATCTGTTCCTTTCCAAGTTCTTAGTTATTTTGATAGTTTTAATAACTTACTGTTTTAACTCATTTTACTTTCTACTGTAGATTGGGAACTTTTTTCAGGTGCTTTTCTTCTTTCCTGGAGTAATACTGATTATGATTTTATGCTAGTATTGTTTATTTTCTCTTTAAATTTATTTTTCTGTTGGTAATTTTACTTGTTCATATACAACGTAGTACGAGTTGGAGTTTAACTTGTTTAACTAAGTAGTGTGGTAGTATTACTCAGGTAGATAAAGAGGGATTGCATTTACTGTGCTAAATACTTTTTAGGTGGTTATTGTTTTTTTTATATACAGTATATTTTTGGAATCTCTTTTTTTCATTATTTAAAAAAAAAAAATACATTTATTCCACAGTCCATGTTGGCCTAGAAATGCACCCTGCTGTGGACCTCTACTGAAAAAGTATAGGTGAAAAATAAATAAATACATAAATAAATAAATAAATAAATAAATAAATAAATAAAAGCGACCCCATAAAAAATGGAATAGCTACAGAAGAACATGAACTTAAGGACCTTCCACAACTTTCAACAGCATATCAATCAATGTCATTTTCACATCACTTGAACTGGAATCTTCTGTGTATGAAAGCTACTGCATACCCTCAAGCTCGTTTTTTAAATACATGACAGTATAAAATGTTACAAACAAGATAGTCAGTGCAGTCAGCTAACACGCATAATTAAATTCTCTCCTCACTATTATTTTTGAATGACTTATTGTTACAAAAATATTTAATAAACAAAAATGTGGTAAATGATTCTTTGATGATGTTAAAAATGTAAAACGCACCAGCTTTCACATCAGTTAACTAAGTCCCTGAATGCACCTGAATGTTATGCCAAGCACACATTTTCTAAATTGTTGTACATTGAATCAGAAACAACCTGCCTAAACTGCACTTGACAGAAATTTCTATATCTAAAACATTGCACTGTACTCAGTGTAAAAGGTTCTCCTGATAAAAGTTGCTATACATAATAAGTACTCGTAGCATCAATAAATGGATACTACAGGCATAAACTCCATTGGCTGCATTTGTATGATATAATAATATAAAAGATTGAATGATCACATCATATGTTTGATCTGTAGAATTTATTAGCAGAATTTGACATTCTTTTTAAAACACTGCCACTGAAAAAATGAAACATATTATACTGAAACACTGTTTAAGATAGAGGTGGTTAAGATAAGGTGAGAAAAATCTGCTTTTTGTTGAGCTAAACTGCACAGCTGGTTTACTGTAGTGATGTCTAAGCCATAAGCAACGAATGCATTCAGGTTAGTACAGCTTCAATTCTCTGCAGCTTGCTGTGATATGTCCTAGGAATCTTTTTTGTTGACATGATAGCCAAGTTGTGTTCAGCAGGAAGTTAGTTGCATTGCATACTGGTATGACAAGTGGAGGCTCCAGGAAGTTTCGACATGTCATATGAGATTTAGGACTTGCTCTGTTTAAATAATGAAACATGACATTGCATAACTATGTGAATATCTGCACACCTGTTGTGCGCGGTAATGACATATGGACTAAGCCCTGGGATATGAACAAATAAGAAAGGCTTACAGAGTGTAAGCAGAAGCAAGATAACCACTAATTACAATGCCAAAAGAACCTAAGGCAATCTCCTGCTAGAGTGACTCCTAGCATTAACAGTAGTTAATATGCATCTTCTCACACACGGCTGCTTCTTGTGAGAAGACAATTAAAGACAAAAGCTGTTTCTGACTGTGCAGTGGTCAAGACCTAAGTGTACATGACAGTGAGTAAATTGAATGTTGTTTCCTGTTATATTGAATACAGTTTGACAAGTGAGACTCCATTGTGTCCAAGGACAACATATAAAGAATGCTTTTGGAATCAAAAATATTGTAAATTATATAAGGTAAATAACATGCGAGTATGTTTTTAAAATGAAAAAAAACATGCTAAAATAAGCCAGGGTTTTGCTCTGCATTTCTTCACGCTCAGAGGTATGATACTTAAATCATTTCTTGAAACACAATTGCAGAGTGTACAGACTAAGACCACTGCACGCTCTAAAGGGAAATCCACTCAGAAAGCTTTACATCGACACTTAAGAAACAGATGAGGTTTTAAATAGTCTGGATGAAGATAAAACCAAGTGAAACCTTTTCTTTGAAAGGTTGATGACCCCTGCCCTCAACCTCCTAACAGAATCCAAATCAGCCAGCCAACTCAGCTTCAAAAATAGCCACTGTCTTTGATTTCTTCACGGATTCCTATGTGATTCACATTTAAATAATAGGTTTGATTCTTGTACCTTTTTTTTGCTCTGTCTAAACTCCTCTTTTTTTGTCTGAAATCAAGGATCTCCTGGTAAGATTAACTTCAGATTCTCATAATACTATTTTCTATTCACAGAGACAATGTTAAAAGTTATGTAGAACCATTAAGGACAGTTTGGGATTTTGTTTTAAACTAATTTAAACATTTTATGAAATGAGTGTAAATGAATACGTTAAATTTTCATTTCACATAGTTATGATGCCCAGGTTGCTGGCAGTTTGCATTTCCTCCTTGAACCCGGGTGATCAATAGTCATTACCTAGATGGACTAGGGTGATAAGGACACATAACAAAAAGGGTAGATGGCAACTCTCTCGGCACGTGCCTTTACTCCTCCTTGTGTGACCGCAGTTTATTATACAATGTGTATGTGTGTGTATATATATATCTATACTAATAAAAGGCAAAGCCGTCACTCACTGACTCACTCATCACTAATTCTCCAACTTCTCGTGTAGGTAGAAGGCTGAAATTTGGCAGGCTCATTCCTTACAGCTTACTTACAAAAGTTAAGCAGGTTTCATTTAGAAATTCTACATGTAACGGTCATAACGGCCGACAACGTCCGGCATGTTAAACTTTCTTATTTATGGCCCCATCTTCACGAAATTTGGTAGGCAGCTTCCCTGCACTAACCGAAACCGATGTACGTACTTATTTCGGTGGTATGACACCACTGTCGGCCGCCATATTGAACTTTCCAACGGTCTTTGTTACTTATGGGCCCATCTTCAAGAAATTTGGTACGCGGGTTCCCAATGCTAACTGAATCCTACTTACGTACATATATACGTCCATAGCCTGCAGCTCGGTCGCCGTGTGAGGCGGAGTTGGGTCCCCCATCCCCACGCCTCCCACGTAGTTGGCTGCCTGCCTATATAAGGCCGTCCGTCGCTCCGGTCTCTTCATTCCCTTTCTTGCTTCGCCATGGTATTCACATCTCCCTGCTGATAACTGCAGCCTTTTTATTTAATCCACGGCTTCTCTGCTGTTTTATTGTTCGTTTATTATGACTATAGTTATTGTGTAGGTATTTTAGGCTTAGTTTACATTGTTCAGGTACCCATTTCCTTTATCGTTCCAACCGTACCCTTATTAACATGTCTATCAAGGTGATCACCACTGTCACTTACCAAGTGGTTTCCATGCCCGGAGATGGCGACTGCCTTTTCCATTCACTATTTATATATGCAGCTGGAGATCCACAAAGGGAGAAAATGAATGCCATGGGCCTTCATTAGAGGATAATGCTTAGACTTACAAGAATCAAAAGCAATATATAGCAAAAATTAGGCGTGGGGTGTGGCAGGGGGGTTAAGTCAGTGTGTAAAGGAGGGGGGGTTTATTGGTCGTAAAGTTTTATTTATTATGAACATGTTCTTCTTAAGTTTGCATATGCTGGGTTTATGTCCAAATGTCTGTTAATGGCGTTCTCGTTTGATAGCCAAGATTCGGCCAGCTCTCTGGCACTTTTAGTACTGGCCTTAAATCTTACTTGTACATTGTCCCAGTTAAATGTATGTCCTGTTGATTTCTGTGATCATGAGTCCTTCCTTCTGACGGCATTGCAATGTTCCTGTATACGTGTTGCAATTCTTTTTGATGTTTGTCCTATGTATACCGCTGGGCAAGAACTGCATGGAATGCTATAAACTGTGTTTCGTGTTTCTGCTGTCGATTTCTTGTTTTTAGCATTAAAGAGGACCATGCGCAGATTGTTCGTGGGTTTGTGTGCTATTCTGATGCCTGACTTGGCCAGGATGCGTACTGCACCTTCAGACACCTTGTGGTGATAAGGGAGTGAGTGCCAGGTGGGATGGGGGTTCTGATTCAAGTCAATTGTTTGCCGAGTTTTTTGGCGTCTCCTGTGTAGGCATTGTTTAATGAATGTCTTTGAGTATCCTTTTGAAGTGAAAAGAGGGAAGAGATAGCGTCTTTTGTTCGTTTTTGTCTCCTTCGTATTACAATGGGTGTGGACACTTCTGAATAAAGTTTTAACACAGCTCCGTTTATGAGATACCGGGTGGTTGCTGGCGAAGTGTAATATCTTGTCTGCATAGCATTCTTTATGGTAAACACTTGTGGTCAGAGTGGCGTCATTATTTCTTTCAATGTAGATGTCCAGGAAGCTGATGTGTCGGTTCATTTCTTTTTCCATGGTGAATTGGATTGCAGGGAATATTGTGTTGATGTGGTTGCAGAACTCGTTCAGCTGGCCAATTTTAGTATGACGAATGTTGTCGTCTACGTAGCGTATCCAAAGTTTGGGTGTGAACTGGGATAGAGCCACATTTTCAAATCGCTGCATTACCAGTTTCGCTAGAAGTCCTGATAATAGCAATCCCATTGGCATGCCTTCTTTTTGAATGCAGTATTTGCCATTGAAATGAAAGTGAATTTTTTGGAAAAGTGATATTAGGTGCATTATGTTTTTAGTGGACAGTTTGGTTCTTGTCTCTATGGTGGGGTCACTTTCCAGTCTCATTAATAGTGTTTCTGTGGCCAGATGAATCGGAATCATGGTATATAGCGTCATGACGTCAAATGAGACTATGACCTCGTCCTCGGTGATGGATACGTCTTTCAAGCATTGTAATGCCAACTCGACACTGTTCAAAGAATATTCCGAGTCATAAGTTAAATGTTTGAGTATTTGGAAAAGTCTGTTTGACAAGTTGTAAGATGGTCCACCTATTAGGCTGACCACTGGTCTGAATTTCAGTGGTGTTTTATGTATTTTTGGGAGTCCATAAAATTCGGGGCAGTTAGCATCATTGATGCCATTGTCATTCCGTAGCGATCGTAGAGCTTTCTGTTCTGTTGTCGAAATATGTGTGGTCGGTTGTCCTGTGTGTAACTGGCTGGCAATGTTGCACCTTATTTCTTATGCGTTTTCTGTCAGTATTTTTTCGGTTAATAAGATGTGTTCCAAGGAACCTAGGAAGTTCATGTCGGATGCGTCTTTGTGGTTGAATTTCATTTCTCTGGCGAGAATATAATAATAATAATAATAATAATAATTCATTACATTTATATAGCGCTTTTCTGTTCAGTGGTGGAGAGCTGCCTTTTGGATAAGTTGTATACTCCGGATTTAAAAACTACTTTATGATACGTGATTCATTTTCTCCCTTTGTGGATCTCCAGCTGCAAATATGCAAACCGTATCACAGACCTTCTCTTCCGTATGTATATATATATATATATATATATATATATATATATATATATATATATATATATATATATATATATATATATATATATATATATATATATATAGTGACAGATAGGGGGCGCTGTCGCTCCCTTAAACTCTCGGACCAGACACCAGACACCAGATAAAAGTCCATTTATTATTTATTTTATAATAATAATGTGCACCAAGCACCCTCCACTCCACAATACACATAAATAAACACAATAACAATAATCAATAAACAATCCTCCACTCCCAGATGCGTTGCCACCCTTCCTCCCGACTCAGCTCAACCCTGGGATCTCCCACAGTCCTTTTTATAGTTCATGACCCAGAAGTGCTTCTGATCCCTCAGTCCATGTGATTTATTCAACACTTCCGGGTCAAGTAAAAACTCCTCATCTTCAACCTGGAAGCATGTCATTTCCTCTGTCTATGTGACTGGGACGTACTTCCGGGTTGTAATGAAAATACAAGTCTCTGGGCCTCCCTGCAGCGTTCCCTGGTGGCCCCGACGTTATCCAGCAGGGCTGTACAGGAAAACTCCAATGTCCATGATGCCCTGCTGGAATTCGGGGCACCTCCATGCTGTAGGAAGGGGTCCATCTGGCGGCCTGGGGGTATTGGCCGGAATGAATGGCCATATATCACTATATATATATATATATATATATACACACACACACACAAACACGTGCCATATGTAAAATGACTGAATGAGGTACACAGTTGATACCAGCCCAAAATCTATTCACTGGGCACACTCACTTGCACATGTGCATTTGTATGGACAGAAACGCATTAAGACACAGGATGAACATGTAAACTCCAAACAGACCATGACTGACTTACTGTAGGTCCTTGAAGCTGTTATTATTATTAGACAACAGAATCTAACCATGATATTATCTTGCATCTTTACATCTGTATTTATGTTTCACAAGTCTTTTTGAAGTAAACCACTCACTTTCTTTATATTAGCAAATTTCCAGCCTACATTTTTTAAATAACTTTTAAAAAGAACTAACCAAGATACCATAAAAACGTTTCGATTTTTGAAACATTAGTTCCCTGGGGATGGCATTTAACATTCCCTGTCAGACATCTTCAGACCAGCTGATCACATATTTATGTTTTCAGTTGACGTTTCTGACAACGTTCAGCAAGCATTATGCTTAATTTGATGAGGCAGCCATGTCAAATATCAATATGTTCTGTTTATTTGAAAACTAGGTTTACTCCATTATTTTCTATCTATTATATAATCCAAAAATATTGGCTGAAAGAATGAAATTAAAATATTCGGTTAGTCACATTTGTGCAGTGCTGGGTTCAAATCTCTCCCAAGGTAAAGTTTGAACAAATTGTACATCTGTGTTGCAGATTGTACCTGTGGGTTTTGCACCAGAGATATGCAGGTAAGTTTGACATGGATTCAATCTGAACTGGTCCAACAGAAGTGGGTGTATGAGTGAAAAACTTAATTACAGCACTTGCAGCTTAGATTCTTATTATTATTAATACATCTTTATCATCAGACGATACTCCAGATGCCTTAACTGAATAAAGCAGATTCAGTAGTGAATATAATTATAGATCAATTTCAAACCCGCATTTCAACTCTAAAGCCCTTAAATAAATAATAGCCTTGCAGCTTTGACCTCACCTTAAACAAAACACTAAATCCAATTTGAGAAGTTTATGTTCACCATTTGCTCTAATCACAGCACAGTGAAAGACTTAACTTATTGTGTCAGTGCCATTCTAGTATCTTTAGATATACTTTTTGAAACGCTACAGTTATTATGCTGTTAGATATTTAATTATCTGCACAATGTAGAAGCCATGACTTTATTCCCCAGCAAACAAACAGTGAAGAAGCAATATCTGGTATTAAATCCTGTCTAAGATGATAATACTTTTATTTAAAGTAGTGGATCTTGCATTGATCCTGGAGACACAATATGGCAGCAGGTTTTAATCCTAACTACATTTTTATGTTGACCCATAGCCTAATTAAATAAGCTGCTGTTACCCATTTTGTGTGTTTTGGTGTTAATGTTGGAATGACAAAACTAAGTTTGGTAGAATATACCTAACAGTCAGTCATTGCCCAATCCACTATATCCTAACACAGGGTCACTGGGGTCTGCTGGAGTCAATCCCAGCCCACACTTGGCGCAAGGCAGGAAACAAATCCCAGGCAGGGCACACAACCTGCATGTCTTTGGACTGTGGGAGGAAACCGGAGTACCCGGAGGAAACCTACACAGACACGGGGAGAACATGCAAAATCCACACAGGGAGGACCTGGGAAGCGAACCCGGGTCTCCTAACTGTGAGGCAGCAGCGCTGCCCACTGCACCACCGTGCTGCCCATATGCCTAACATTTATGTATAATTTTGTGTTAATTAAATTTTTGCTTATTTTTCTAATTTTTATCATCATCATGATTTTCATTTTGCTTTTCCAAGTGTTCTGGTTAATTATTAAATCTATTATTTACTAATAAGCAAGTTAGTGCATCTGAAACTGAAGCCATTGTGGTCTCATTTGACAGGCTGTCCGTTTATGCTCGTTGTTAATTGTCATTTGTGGAATACAATTATGGTACCAAAGTACAAGGCAAATTAATAGAAAAACAACAAGGAAAGGTAAACATGTAAAGCTAAGGCAAAAATTCAAGTATTTCTAAATGTCGAAAAATGTAAAAAACACATTGTTGTGCTTTTAAGAACCCAAAATAAGAGAATAGAAAAAAACAAGCAGCTATTTTAATGAGATCAGTTAGAGAGAGACTGATTGAAACAATAACCTGCAGCTACACAGGATTCTCAGGACTGAGTTTGTAAAGTAAAAGTAAAATTAAAAGGAGGCTGCGGTTTACTGTGAATCTGAGGTGGAAGCAGCAGGCTCAGAAAATGAAGGAGTCAATGGATGGCAACACTGTTGCTTCACTGCTCCTTGGTTCAAATCTTCAGCCTTGTTGCTGCCTACATGGAGTTCATTATGTGGTAATTGTGTCTGCGAGGGAACTCTGATATGACAAACTGGAGACTCTAATTTGGCTCAGTGGATGTGTGCATCAGTGCTGCATGACTTTGGAAGCAGGTTAGAAAATGGACGAACAGATAATTATAATTTATTAGTGCAGCTACATTTCTTCAATAATAAACTAAAATGTTTTATCTTGCCAACATCCTTAATCAGCTTAAAACTGTAAAGGAGTGTAAGTTTGTGTTTGTGAGTGTGCCCTCATCAGAACGCCATCCAGTCCAGGGATCTCTTCTGCCTCATGTCCCATGATCTGACCTCTTAGAACCTGATTCTGATGAAGAAGCTTCAGTTCTGAATGGGCGTATTTTTATTGGTGAGGAAATATTCATATAATGATATGTAGTCATATTAGATTGCAAAATAGAAATGAGTGTGAAAATGTGCATGAATGTGGTCGTGTCTGTCCAGAGTTCACTCTAGCACGGGTGCTGCTTGTACAGGCTGTGACTCCATGAAACTCCGAATTGGAATCAGTGGGGCAAAAAAATGAATGCACTGATAGAGGTGGTTGATTTTTCTCACATAGCCAATAAAATATTAACACAGGCGTATGTGTAAATCAAATAAACAAGAAAGACTATTTCATTAAATCTGACTACTTAGCTATACATTTTATTATAATTTTTTTCCACATTTGGCTTAAAGAAATCACAATTTCTATCACTTTTGTTAATCCTATCTCATTTCTCTTGGATAAACAAATGAATATCATATAACAATTGGTAAGAATTGGGAAAATGTCTTCTGCATGAGGAACAAATTCTGTTACACAACATACACTGGAGACCATAATAAAACTCAGTAAACAGTAAAGCTAGACTGTACTCTCATTTGAACAATTATGCAAAATAGTACTAATGTGACAAAAAACTCCATTTCTGCTGAAATGAAAGAATATATTATTTAAAAAAAGGGGAAAAAATGCTTTTTTCTCAAAAAGTTCTCATTTGCACATTTCCCATAATGTTTCAATATTGTTTATCCCTGAGGATAAGGTAGGACAGGACGAGGAGTGCCAGTTAAGTATAGTCATTGACAAACTATTCTGCAAAACCTGATGAATATTTCATGCCGCATTAGATCTTTTCCGTTTTGTTTCACTTCAACTGCTACTTTTCGTCCTCATTGATTCTGCTGATCAATTCAACCACATCAATAATCTCAGAAAAGCAGATAGAGTGTGAGTTGAGCAGCAGTATCATGCAGCAGGCAGACACAAGACAACACTTGTAAGAATGCTTTTACTGGATTACAGAAAAAAAACTAATTATGTCAAGGTCCTTTAGAAGAAAATCTAACACAACTAAATACATGTTCGCCATGTTTAATTAATTGAGAATGCACACTTTTTAAGACCCAGTACAAAATGTTGTATAGCACATAAAGGGTGATGAGGTGAGTTTATAAAATCAATACCACTGAATGGTTTGAGGCAGGTTTTCACTAACAAGTCCAGATTCCATTTTTTGAGTGATACTGGTTTGATGTGCTACCTTACAAAAACCGAGATTGTGTTTGTTTTGTTAATCATGTAACAATTGTTATGATCACAACTCAGAGTAAGTGATCATGCAAGAATCTGAAGTGTCTTCAGTAGTGAAAAACACTGGGGTCAGAAAAAGAAAAAAACAAAATCAAACAAAAAATGATCTTCAAAACAAAATCACAAAGACAGAATCAAAGTCAAAAGAACCACAGCAAAATTAAAGGTCCTAATAGTAACTGTCACTTTACCTGACTTCTAGTCATTGCGTTATGTCACACTTGATGACTGCAGTTGCTGATCTTGTTGCCGGAACTTGTCAGTTTAAGTAGCTAAAAATTACTGGCCATGTCACATTTAGTGACTACATGCTGAAATTCCAGCACAGTTGTGTTTGCCTCTTTTTCTGACAACTAATAACGTGCTGCTTGACATAGCCCACACTGTACGAAAGGTTAACATGTACGAGTTCAGACACAATAACCCAATTTTTTGTTTTTTTTAGCTCTAACCAATGCATGGTTCCACTTGTTAATTAAATATAAGCTTTGATTTTCTAGTAACATGTCAAAATGCAATACACCTTAATAAGAACTCCAGCCTTTCAGTATTTTTTTTCCTTAAATACTGCCAGAATTCTTAGCGAGCAAATATAAACAATCCTTCTAAAAGTGCTCATAATGGCAGAGTAATTGCAAAATAAAAAAAAATCAGAAAAGTATATGTTTGTATCCATATCTGCATCAACCCAATGTCAAAATTAGGATGAAAAACAGGGTAAAGAACAAACTGGCTGAAAAAGAAACAGTACTAAAATAAAGTATAACTATGAAATTGTACCTCAAGAAACCTGGAAGTACAGTATAAAGAGAGAATGATGAATCCTAGCACTCGGAATACCACCTGCAAAGGACCAAAACAGCGCTAGTATGCAAAAAATAATATAAAACAATACAATAGAGGTAATTGGAGTCAAACAGATAAATTAAATCCAAGGGTTTGGAAGTCAGGGTCTGCAATATTTAAAAAAATGCTGCCACCTACTTAGATTTTGTTGCCTAAGGCAACCACCTAGTTTACCTAATTGGAAGAGCCAACACTGGAAACATTGCAAAATCACTAATGAAAACGTAAATGTGTATATACTGCATGAGTCTACTATTTCCATATGTAAATGTTTAAGTGTTATTTTGCCAGCTGTCACAGGCATTTGCTTGGGAGATGACTTAAAAGTGATGACCCACCAAACCAAGGGTTGGTGTTGTGTACTAATGTCTTCTTTCTTCCTCCTTCTGCAGAATGGAAGATTCACCGCCATTCCATCACTTCCGTTGTCCTGCCTCCTGGACCCAGCTTTTCCAGCACCAGTTCTACATTGGACTCCTCTTAAAAGACGTTATTGCTGTCTTTGTAAAACAATAAAATCTATTCTTATTTGATTTCATTTATTATACGGTGTCACAAACATGCCCCAAACCCTTGTTGCATCTGCTTCTTGTCTCACACAGTGCAAGTGTTAATTTAAAAGTGGTGATTTTGCTGTGAAGGTTATTTCAGTAAAATAAAATAGGAATCTGAAAGATTAACTACAAATTTAGCAGTATAAAGCTTGGTTAATATAAGAAACAAGATATAACCCACTAATAATGGTCTTTGTGAGGATTGGTCAGATGTCCAAATGTTGCATATTTATTAGTTGTCCTTACGTCTATGAATGTGCGGCTTAAACAATGATAGGTATTAGCTATAGAAAAAAGTATTATTTTAGATAGTCCATCCATCCATTATCCAACTCGCTATATCCTAACTACAGGGTCTGCTGGAGCCAATCCCAGCCAACACAGGGCACAAGGCAGGAAACAAACCCCGGGCAGGGTGCCAGCCCACCGCAGTATTTTAGATAGTAATTTTTAATTTTAAATTTAGATGTCAAATAACATAAATACAAGTATTTATTATGAAATGGTAATAAAAGCTTTTGAGGAATGTAGCAAGTGCCTTAGAGTTGAAATGAGCCACCTACAGTAAGTCAGAGCTTGTCCCGGTTTCCTGGTAGATCATAGAACACAGGTAATTTGGCAGTTACCCTGCCTTATACCCTTAGCATGTAGGACTGCTGGTGTTTTTGAAGAGAGACAGCTTGTTTCAGGTTCTACTGGAGTGTCTATAATCAGCACTCTCATTTCTAGACAATAATAATGCAATAATAATCATAATGCAATGATTACTGACATTGTAGTGACTGCATGCTAACAAGTTGTTGCATTCACCAAAGCAGGTGGTACATTGGAGTGGAGGGGTTAAGTGAAACAGTTTTTTTTACAATATCCAAATAACATACACTGAGTCACTTCACTTTTGGTATGTAAATGATGATTCCAAAGTTTCCACAATTTAGAAATTATTTACAATCTGTACTTGAATAAAGACATTTACTGTCATTTTCAGTCTCCATCATCAGTGAAACTGCAGCAAAGGCCACAGGCTCTCATGAAATAATAAGTCTTACCACAGTCCAGCTCTTACACATAAATGCAAGCAGGGGCAATTTATTAGCTCAAGTCAGGTTAGCAACAGACCCCGAGAGGAAACGCCTCAAGCAACTAAAGAACAAAACATTTAAACATATGCTTACCAGTCTTCTAAAAAGGTTTAAGGCCCAAAACCTATAAGACACCCAGTTCTACTGCCTTTTTCTTTTTACTGAAAAATAATTATGTGAAAAATGTTAATTTTAGAATAATTAATGATTCCAAGTTTGCCGTGTGTGTGTGTGTGTGTGTGTGTGTGTGGATAGACCTTGACCCCCCCAATACATGATTAGTTCCTGCCATGTGACTGATGCTGAAAGATAAACTACTGACTTCAATGGCACTGCACTGGTGCACTGGATTATGCAAGGCTGAGGATGTGTGTGTATATATAGTATACACACACACACACATATATATATATATATATATATATATATATATATATATATATACTGTATATATATATATATATATATATATATATATATATACTGTATATATATATATATATATATATATATATATATATATATAGCATATATATATACTATAATCTTCTTATATAATACACTACTGTGGCTGTCCTTTTGGCTGTACATGATTTTAAATCACCTGTAGCTCACAAACTGTTTGAACTATTGACCTGATATTTGGTACACAAACACTACATGATGTCTACTATCCGCTTTCGGGGGGGTTATTGACCTCCAAGGTTATTCCTCTTTTTATTTTTATTTTATTGTAGAATCAACTCTCGGCAGCAACCAACAGGGCGGCCATGCGCCGCATACATACTAAGTAATTGCAACACAAAAACTGACTTAATCAGTTTAACGCAAAAAGATGCTGACGAAAGAAGAGAAGAAGCGGGCCGCTAGGGTTGAGAAAACAAGAGCTGCTCAGGGAGCAGCAAGCACATCGGCCTCTGAGCAAACGAGTGGTAAACGTACAGAGAAAGAGGATGAAAACTAGGAATGCTCAAGTCAAGTGTATTCAGTACACGTTATCGTGCATTGCGCCGTTACTGGTATTATATAATTAAAGACACCCATAAATGGCTGTATTCAGTCAGAAGAATTGCATTATTCTCTCTTGTTCAGTCATTGTTAAAGAATATAAATGTTTTTTGGAATCAAGGTGTTGATGAATAGTGTTTTATAAGCATTCCGATTAGATTTCAAGACATTTAATGAAGCAAAAAGCACAAGCATGTGGCAGCATAAATTAACTTTTAAGGTTTTTAGTTAAGTTGCAGAATGTTCTACAGTATATAAAAATGGTTACACCATTTACCATGTCACACTAACCCTGATGCTTGACCTTTAAAAGAAAAAAAAAACAGACAAATATACTGCAGTCTGTGTGATAAAGCACAGTATTGTAGGAAAAGGACAAAGCACACTCTGATCCTTAAATTTATGATAGAAAGCAAGTATTGAGATATCAAATGACATGAATAATTGGCCGCAGTCTGATGTCTGCGATCGATATTTTGATCATGCCATCTTAGTATTGTACAACACCTTTAATTGCTACATATTACTGCCATTCCAATGTTAAAGTAGCCCCTGGAGGAACGATTATGTATCAATATTTGTCACCAAGTAATAGAGGAAATATCCTTTCACATTATACACAACATTATACATGTAATACCTGAGAGTAAAAGAACACAGAGATGCTAAATTATATTATATTTTCATATAAGTACATTGTGCATTAAAATATCTAATAAATCAAGCATTGAATAAAATTAAATTCATATATCATGTAATGTAATGCAATCTATGTTTAATGAAATGAAGGTGTCATTATTGAGACTGTGCATACATTATAATGAAGGACACTCACTAAATCATGAAATGTTAATACATCACATTGCAAGGCACTCACTGTATAATAAAATGCCCATACATCACCTAATGAAACACTTTTTAGTTAAATGGTCTGACTAACTCCTCCTATACCTTCGTCATTAAAACATTCTAGCATGAGGCAGGGAAATAAATCTCTCCCTCTGACAGTTTACAGGCTCTTTGTGTTATACGTATTAAGAGTAAAAGGCTTAGAGGTCATTTAGTCAGACGAGCTGTAAGATATTCAACCCTTTGAGCTTTCATCCTATTAATGTAACCATCCAAATGTACAGTAAATATATTTTATCATAAAATACATTACAAGGCAATAGCTACCTTGATGTGAAGTATACTGTCCTTTCTCCTATCATTAATTGGCCTCTAAAGTCATTATTTCATCCTTTTACTGCAAGTACAGTTAGGTCTTACAGAAGAAAGCGTATGTTTCTCTTATTTATTTATTAATGTTATGTCCTTTTCTCTTAGACCTTATAAAAATTCAACTAGAGTGCAATGGTGACACAGTGGTTAGCCCTGTGCCTCACACCTCCAGTAGAATGAGTCTGAAGACCAGTCACTGTCCAGTTTGCATGTTCTACTTCTGTTGGCAAGGTTTTTCTTCAAATACTCCAATTTCTTCCTGCCTCCTTAGCACATCGGTATGAGGTTAAGTAATAACTCTCAAGTGGCCCAGTATGAGTGAGGGCTGGTTGCACGTGACTAGGCACAAGATCGGTCTGGCTTTGTGCTCAGTGTTACCAGGATAAGCACCAGGGGTCCACAATGATCAGAACTGGAGTAAGTGAGCAAACAATTTTAAAATTTCCACATAAAAATGCTCATGCTCCTTGTGTCACATCATGGGATTAATAAAGTATCTATCTATCTATCTATCTATCTATCTATCTATCTATCTATCTATCTATCTATCTATCTATCTATCTATCTATCTATCTATCTATCTATCTATCTATCTATCTATCTATGTCAGATCATCTGGTTGTATGCTAACAACAGCCAATACACATGTACTTTTTGGTAAAATATTGTTAAAGAAATACTTCTTGGAAAATTGGAGCAGTGCATGCTGAGAAAATGCATTCACATGGGAACAAACTTTTGTGTCGAGCTGCCTCTTCCCCTCATTCATTGGTCCTATCTTCATTTCAAAAGCTCATTCCCGTGTGTATGTGTGTTTCCCTGGCGTACACTGCTGTGATCGTCAGGAAGTATTTAGATAGATAGATAGATAGATAGATAGATAGATAGATAGATAGATAGATAGATAGATAGATAGATAGATAGATAGATAGATAGATAGATAGATATTTATAAACGTTGCTTATAATAGTGGAGCTAACGTAGTTTACATTTTTTTAGAAAATTCCACTGAGTAGCCAGTGTGAGGATGCGTGTGTGTGTGCGTGCGTGCCCTGCGTTTGTTTCCTGCCTTGTGCCCTGTGTTGGCTGGGATTGGCTCCAGCAGACCCCCGTGATCCTGTAGTTAGGATATAGCAGGTTGGATAATGGAATACAGAGCTGCATTATACTGTGGATATTGTTTTTTTAGTTTTTTTTTTCTAATATTGCACTCATAAACAGGCACTTTACAAAGGATCACCAAATGGGTGAAGATTGTATTGTTTCTGGGCATGCATTTTGGTGTAATGGTTAAATTTACTGGACCTTAAATCACAAGACTGCAAACTATATTTTGGTCAAAAATTGTTTGCAAGTTTCTTGACCTGCCTATGCTCCAAATGGTAAAATTATGTGAAAACAATAACAAATCTTGATAATTAAACCTGCCTTAGGCAAAGGCTTTAGGCTACTGTCACAATTCAAAGCTTTAAGTTGAAATGCATATCACACTCAACAACTGCAAGTGCTGGCTCTCATTGCTTTGAGAATGTCAAATCACACAAATAGGAACTGCAAGGCTTTACGGATATCGTGACTCCCTTATGCTTTTCAGGACACTTTCAAATTTCCTTTTGCATTATTAAGTACTGCAAAGTTTGTATATGTTGGCTGTAAATCTTAGAATTTGAGTTTGATTTTGTGGTGGCTGGCAGTGCAGTGTGGCTCGGTGGGGATGCCACTAAATGAAGGTTATGAGCAGGGGCAGATCGACTATGAAACTAATGATGCTTAAGCCAGCTTCAGGGCCCCCAAATCCTTAAGAGACCCCACAAGCAACTTTACTTTTTATCGTCCCATAACTCGAAAACTGTAAGTTATTTTTTTTATTCACACTAGCAACTTTGATTTTAATGAAAATCAGAGATGTAGTGGTTACATTTTTAAAAGATTTGTGCTGATCTGTCAGGGAATAATCCCATTGAAGAAGATAACAGTGGTTACCCAGACCTTGTTGCTGGTTGAAAAGGGGCCCCCATAACAGTTCAAGCTCCAGGGCCCCAAAAATGAAGGTCCATCACTGATTATGAGATTAGATGACTATAAATAAGCATGTAGTTTAATGACAGCTTTAGTCATATGATAACATGATAACTCTATAGGGCCAGCCACAGTTTGGCTATTTGTTTAATATTTTGAACTAACTACATACACACTTGTGCATTTGATGTTTACTATAATGTCATGGGTTCATTTTCTGCCAGATTGCAATTGAAAGGAGATTAAATATCCTGCGTGTATCCACATGATTGTTCTCCACGTCCTATCATTCAAAGACCTATGTGTCCTTTTTTTTGTTATCTGGATACAGTTCAACGATTAATTGATGGACAGATATTGCTGGGCTCCATTGATGTCAATTGGTTTCAAACGACTCTGTTTTCCTGTCTTTCTAAGCAAATCTGTGTGTCTTCATGTGTACTCATTAGGTAATTAGTAATTTGTAAATGTTAAATTGGCATCTACCTCTCACAACTCTCTGCGTCTGTTCTTAGTGAAGATCGCTATACAAAATTAAACTAAATTGAATACATGAAGACTGGAAATTCCAATGCAGCCTGAACAGAATAAAGGAGGAAATGTAAAATGAGATAGACATTGTTTTCAGAGTTGGATCATCAAAAGATATTCTCCAGCTTCCTGTAATTTTCAGCAGAGCCTTTTAACACAAAAAACTATTTTTTAATATATATTTTTACCTGTTGTGAAACTTGAAATTGTTATATATTATATGTACTCCACTGTATAACACTAGAATTACCAGAGCCTATGAAAAAACTCGTAGATCTGTCCCACCTTAAAACACTCTGCACCTCTCCGTCAGCGTCTTTTGTCTTCTAAATGTGTGGATAAGCAGCAAACAGCAAGCAGCCTACTATCACATCCCCCCACCCCGCACAGTTGTCTCAGCTGAAGACTGTTTACCTGTGTGTCAGTTGCTTAGAGTTGTATAGAGTGAGAAGTCAAGCAAAATGACACCTTTTATAAATACTATAGCGTTATTTGGAACACTTGCATTTCATGTGTGTTCCGTGTCTACAACAATCTATGTACAGTAAACACATCGTTAAAACAGAAACATTTTTCATGTTTTGGCAATAATTGACAAAATGTAGATGTGAAGTATAAAATGTATGATGCCTGAATTCCAAATACCAAAGAAATACTTTCACAAAAGGTACAAATATAACAGAACAAATGCACTTTTATTCAAAAATATAACTGCAGAAAAACAACCCACGTTTACCTGCGAGCTGCTGAAATGCAAATAGAATTCTGCCCAAATACAGTAGGTCAGATACATAATTTCTGAGACATTGTGAGAATGGTTTATTTTTCGGGTCACTATTTGTTTCCCACTATGCCACAATTTAACTGAATGTTGTATAAACTCAAAGTCAGAACATTTGCTATGCTGAAACCTGATGGGATAGTCAGTAATCCCCCAAAGCCTGGTCTGGATTGAGGAGGAGACGGATGGATGATATTTCTTGATAACAGCAATAAGGAAAAATGAAATTTGAGGAAAACAAAAAAAGCTTTTGTATTATAAAAATATTTAACATAAAATAAAATTGCAAATTCACTTGTTTGCTTTATTCCTTTCTCCATCCATCCATCCATTTTCCAACCCGCTGAATCCGAACACAGGGTCACGGGGGTCTGCTGGAGCCAATCCCAGCCAACACAGGGCACAAGGCAGGGAACCAATCCCGGGTAGGGTGCCAACCCACCGCAGGACACACACAAACACACCCACACACCAAGCACACACTAGGGCCAATTTAGAATCGCCAATCCACCTAACCTGCATGTCTTCGGACTGTGGGGGGAAACCGGAGCGCCCGGAGGAAACCCATGCAGACACGGGAAGAACATGCAAACTCCACGCAGGGAGGACCCGGGAAGTGAACCCGGGTCCCCAGATCTCCCAACTGCGAGGCAGCAGCGCTACCCACTGCGCCACCGTGCCGCCCCCTCCTTTCTCCATTTTCTTGCATTATGTAAATATGTTATTGCAGGTGAAAAGTCCAGGCTTAAAGAAGTGGCATTTTACTCAGCTAAGCTCACTATAGTTCAATATAAAGCACTGCAAGTGAATTAAATAAGTGTAAAAATACATTCTTTTGTATAAGAAAAAATCTGTACATTAACAGAACTTAAAAATGTAAAACAACTGTAGAAAACTTTGCTCATTAAGTAACTTAACAGCATTTCTGAAAGATTTTTGACAGCCTTCTTTAAAATCAAACTGACTACTGATGTTTCATTAAAGCAATATACAAACTGAAACAACTTGAAAGGGAAACTTTTAGGAAATAAAAGAAAGTGAATCTTAATATTCTGAACACCAGGGATCCAAGATCACACTTCATTTTTGCTGGTGAACAGAACTTTCTATTTGCTTTCCTCTGATTGCTGTTCCATTAGGATTTATTCCAATCATTTTATTCTTCATCAAATAGCACACATTATCAAAAATGAAACCATCAGTTATAGTTGGTCTTCACCAGGGGTGTTCTTTAAGTCCTTATCTCTTTGATCTAGATATGGATGTGTTGAGTCATGGGATAAAAGACCAATCCCCTGGCGCAGGCTTTTGCTGCTGACATTGCGTTGTGTAGCACCAGAAAATAGGAAGTGGAGAAGAAGATGGAAGAATGGAGAAGGGCTTTGAAAGACTGAGGCTTGAAGATGGAATATATGTGAGATTTAATAATGATCGGGATTCAGAAGTTAGCCTGCAGGGAGAGCTACAGAAAAGAGTGGATACATTTAAATACCTAGGATCAGTGGTAGCTCAAAATGGGAAATTGGGATGCAGAAATAACCCATAGAGTGTAGTGTAGATCAGGGGTCACCAAGTCCGGTCCTGGAGGACCACTGTGGCTGCAGCTTTTCATTCTAAACCATTTTCTTAATGAGTGTCCTGCTTGTGCTGCTAATTAACTTCTTGTGAATTCATTTTACTTGAATTGCTTTTTTAAGATTTGCTCCCCTGAATTGCTTAATTTCTTTCTTTAAATGGCACCCAAACAGAAATGAAATGTGAAGTGAGTGAGTCAACTGAAGACTAACTAAGTGAGGGCCTCAAACCCCAACCAATTTAACTGCAACCAGCTGCTTAATGAGGTGCAGATTCTTGTCATTAATTAAACCTGTTCTTTAATTTCATGGCTTTGTTGCTGCTCTCGTGGTGCATTAGCAGACATTTCCGAAACCGTTGATTTTCTCTTTTCTAAGAGCACTGTTAAAATGTTTTGGGGACCTGAGCAGATCGATATTTCTGAGACCTTCACCTTTCTTTATTTTCAGATATTGTATGATGGACACAAGTTGTTTTGGCTCATTTTGTATCTCATTATTGTTTGGCTGCTAATTAAGGAAAAAGAAACAATCAAGGGGTTTGAGTGTTCAAGAGCAAATCAATTAAAATTACTTCAAAAGAAGTTCACTAGCAGCAAAAACAGGTTACTCATTCAGAAAAGGGTTAGAATGAAAACCAGCAGCCATGGTGATCTTCCAGGACTGAAGTTGGAGACCCCTGGTGTAGATGGAAACCATATCATCTACAGTTAAATTCTGCTCCATACTTGTCATTTTTTTATTTTTCATACTGTATTGAGGATGTTGTTCTGTTCTGTGTATTGTACTGTATTGTATTCACCTCCTTCTTTTTGACACCCACAGCATGCCCAACCTACCTGGAAAGGGGTATCTTTTTCAATTACCTTTCCCAAGGTTTCTTCCATTTTTTCCCTACAAGGGTTTTTGGGAGTTTTTCCTTGTCTTCATAGAGAGTCAAGGCTGGGGGACTGTCAAGAGGCAGGGCCTGTTAAAGCCCATTGCGGCACTTCTTGTGTGATTTTGGGCTATACAAAAATAAATTGTATTGTATTGTATTGTATGGAACAATCTGAGGAAGGTATCAAGAAGATTGTTTGATCGAAGAATTATGGCAAACGTTAAAGGTAAGGTTTTTAATACAGTGGTGAGACCAGCAATGATGGTTGGAACTGAGATATGGACCAGTAAAAGGACCACAGAAGAAGAAGTTAGATGTAACAGAAATGAGAATGTTGAAATGGATGTGTGGATTACAAAGAAGAATAGAACATGAGACAATCAGAGGTACACCAAAAGGTGAGATATCTAAGAAAGTACAGAAAAGTAGGTTGAAATGGTATTGACATGTGATGAGATGAGGCAATGAATATGTGGGTAAAAGAGTGATGGGAAAGGAAGTACAGTGGCAAAGCATAGGTGGATGGATAAAGCAAAAGAAGATTTGAAGGAAAAGGGTCAGGCAGGGGAGGAGGGGCAGGACTGAAGTGTATTGAGTAGGTTGATCAAGCACATTGACCGCAAACAGAAGGTGGAATAGATGAAAACGAATTAGAATCAAAATGAAGCCACCATGTCATCAGTTTTTCCTAGAAAGTCTGTCATGATGAAGGCCATGGACAAGAATTAACTGTAATAAATTCACACACTAAACCAGACACATGTTTTGGTTCTACAGACCATAAAAGAATAGACAATACCACATGCATTTCTTTTAATTAAATGAATCCTTTTTGACATGCATTTTTTATCAAAAGTCATATGTGTTCTACTCACAATCTAATACTATCACTTGAATTACTTTGTAAATCATGTTGTGTGAAAGTCTACTTGTTTGACAAAATTTATTTGACTGACTATCCATCCATTATCCAACCCGCTATATCCTAACTACAGGGTCACGGGGGTCTGCTGTAGCCAATCCCAGCCAACACAGGCACAAAGCAGGAAAAAAACCCCGGGCAGGGTGCCAGCCCACCGCAGTATTTGACTGACTATTCAACTGAATATTTCATTGGCTGAAAGCATTCATTGTTAGTGTGTCAGAGAAAGTATGTGCAGCATTGCTTACAACAGTACTCAGTTTTGTTTAAAGTATTTAGTTTGTTGATTTTGTGAGCCTCTCTTAAAATAAATTTACCAGCCCAGTACACTACAGCAAACTTAAATATCATTTAGCACCATGAACCTAAATCATACACTGTTTAGCCACAACATTAAAACCACCTGCCTAATTTCTTGCAGGTCCCACTTTGTGTCACCAAAACAACTCTGCCTTGTCAATGCATGGACTGCACAAGACCTCTGAATGGATCAGACTTGTTTTTTCAGCACATCCCACAGATGTTCAATCAGATTGAGATCTGTGAAATTTGGAGGCCGAGTAAACAGCTTGAGCTCTCTGTGGCAGAAATGAGAATGTTGAAATGGATGTGTGGATTACAAAGATAATGATACAGGTATAGTATAATTAATAATATAGGTATAGTATAGACCACTACTAATTAACTTTATCTATACTAATAAAAGGCAAAGCCCTCACTGACTCACTGACTGACTGACTGACTGACTCACTCATCACTAATTCTCCAACTTCCCGTGTAGGTAGAAGTCTGAAATTTGGCAGGCTCATTCCTTACAGCTTACTTACAAAAGTTAGGCAGGT